>NC_048588.1:41111090-41156090 GCF_013265735.2 Oncorhynchus mykiss
CAAAAACCTCAAATTTGGGCTCATCAGACCAAAGGACAGATTCCCACCAATCTAATCTAATGTCCATTGCTTGTGGTTCTTGGCCCAAGCAAGTCTCTTCTTATTATTGGTGTCCTTTAGTAGTGGTTTCTTTGCAGCAAGTCGACTATGAAGGCCTGATTCACTCAGTCTCCTCTGAACAGTGGATGTTTAGGTGTGTCTGTTACTTGAACTCTGTGAAGCATTCATTTGGGCTGCAATTTCTGAGGTTGGTAACTGGACCTATAGTGTGTAAATAACTGGACCAATAGTGTGGAAATAACTGGACCTATAGTGTGTAAATAACTGGACCTATAGTGTGTAAATAACTGGACCTATAGTGTGTAAATAACTGGACCTTTAGTGTGTAAATAACTGGACCTATAGTGTGTAAATAACTGGACCTATAGTGTGGAAATAACTGGACCTATAGTGTGTAAATAACTGAACCTATAGTGTGGAAATAACTGGACCTTTAGTGTGTAAATAACTGGACCTATAGTGTGGAAATAACTGGACCTATAGTGTGTAAATAACTGGACCTATAGTGTGGAAATAAGTGGCCCTATAGTGTCTAAATAACTGGACCTATAGTGTGGAAATAACTGGACCTATAGTGTGTAAATAACTGGACCTTTAGTGTGTAAAAAACTGGACCTTTAGTGTGGAAATAACTGGACCTATAGTGTGTAAAAAACTGGACCTTTAGTGTGGAAATAACTGGACCTATAGTGTGTAAATAACTGGACCTTTAGTGTGTAAAAAAAACTGGACCTTTAGTGTGGAAATAACTGGACCTATAGTGTGTAAATAACTGGACCTTTAGTGTGTAAAAAAATGGACCTATAGTGTGTAAATATATGGACCTATAGTGTGTAAATAACTAGACCTTTAGTGTGTAAATAACTGGACCTATAGTGTGTAAATAACTGGACCTATAGTGTGTAAATAACTGGACCTATAGTGTGTAAATAACTGGACCTTTAGTGTGTAAAAAAACTGGACCTATAGTGTCTAAATAACTGGACCTATAGTGTGTAAATAACTGGACCTATAGTGTGTATATAACTGGACCTATAGTGTGTAAATATATGGACCTATAGTGTGTAAATAACTAGACCTTTAGTGTGTAAATAACTGGACCTATAGTGTGTAAATAACTGGACATATAGTGTGTAAATACCTGGACCTATAGTGTGGAAATAACTGGACCTATAGTGTGGAAATAACTGGACCTTTAGTGTGGAAATAACTGGACCTATAGTGTGGAAATAACTGGACCTATAGTGTGGAAATAACTGGACCTTTAGTGTGGAAATAACTGGACCTTTAGTGTGTAAATAACTGGACCTATAGTGTGTAAATAACTGTTCTGGACATAGTGTGTAAATACCTGTTCTTGACCTATAGTGTGTAAATAACTGTTCTGGACCTATATTGTGTAAATAACTGTTCTGTGCTTATAGTGTGTAAATAACTGTTCTGGACCTATATTGTGTAAATAACTGTTCTGGACCTATAGTGTGTAAATAACTGTTCTGGACCTATATTGTGTAAATAACTGTTCTGGACCTATAGTGTGTAAATAACTGTTCTGGACCTATATTGTGTAAATAACTGTTCTGGACCTATAGTGTGTAAATAACTGTTCTGGACCTATAGTGTGTAAATAACTGGACCTATAGTGTGTCAATAACTGTTCTGGACCTATATTGTGTAAATAACTGGACCTATAGTGTGGAAATAACTGTTCTGGACCTATAGTGTGTAAATAACTGGACCTATAGTGTGTAAATAACTGGACCTATAGTGTGTAAATAACTGTTCTGGACCTATAGTGTGTAAATAATTGTTGTGGACTTATAGTGTGTAAATAACTGTTCTGGACCTATATTGTGTAAATAACTGTTCTTGACCTATAGTGTGTAAATCTCTGTTCTGGACCTATATTGTGTAAATAACTGTTCTGGACCTATAGTGTGTAAATCACTGTTCTGGACCTATAGTGTGTAAATCACTGTTCTGGACCTATAGTGTGTAAATAACTGTTCTGGACCTATAGTTCTGTAAGGCAATCTGGTTACACTTACAAGACACCACATGTGTGAATGTACTGTCATTAACTACTCTGTGCTCTATGTGTGTGTGTTTCTGTGTGTGTGTGTATCTGTGTGTGTGTGTGTTTCTGTTTGCGTGTGTTTTTGTGTGTGTGTGTTTCTGTCTTTCTGTGTGTGTGTGTGTTCCGGTGTGTGTGTGTGTGTGTGTGTGTTTCTGTGTGTGTTTTACAGAGACAAGACCCTGTATCGTGGAATGCATCGTTTTCTGAGGCTTCTCGTGATGTGTTGAATATCCGCTACACTCTCCTTCCCTACCTCTACACACTCATGTTTTACGCCCACAGCGAAGGAAGTACAGTGGTCCGACCGTTGCTGCATGAGTGAGTACACACACACACACACACACACACACACACACACACACACACACACACACACACACACATACACTCTAACCACTAGGCTACCTGACCTGGCTGTGTATATAATCGATATGTGTTTCACGTTGTCTTTTTCTAAAGATGGAGGAGCAACGTACCCTTGACATGAATGTGTATCAATGTGTCCTCTGGCAGGTTTGTGAGCGACAGGAAGACGTGGGATATCCACAGACAGTTCCTGTGGGGCCCTGCTCTGCTCATCAGCCCGGTCCTGGATGAGGTAACTGACCACTTATATATCTGTCCTGGATGAGGTTACTAACCACTTATATATCTGTCCTGGATGAGGTTACTAACCACTTATATATCTGTCCTGGATGAGGTTACTAACCACTTATATATCTGTCCTGGATGAAGTAACTAACCACTTATATATCTGTCCTGGATGAGGTTACTAACCACTTATATATCTGTCCTGGATGAGGTTACTAACCACTTATATATCTGTCCTGGATGAAGTAACTAACCACTTATATATCTGTCCTGGATGAGGTTACTAACAACTTCTATATCGGTCCTGGATTAGGTAACTAACCACTTATATATCTGTCCTGGATGAGGTTACTAACCACGTATATATCTGTCCTAACCACTTATATATCTGTCCTGGATGAGGTTACTAACCACTTATATATCTGTCCTGGATGAGGTAACTAACCACTTATATATCTGTCCTGGATGAGGTTACTAACCACTTATATATCTGTCCTGGATGAGGTTACTAACCACTTATATATCTGTCCTGGATGAGGTAACTAACCACGTATATATCTGTCCTGGATGAGGTTACTAACCACTTATATATCTGTCCCGGATGAGGTAACTAACCACTTATGTATCTGTCCTGGATGAGGTAACTAACCACTCATATATCTGTCTTGGATAAGTTAACTAACCACTTATATTATATAGTGGGGCAAAAAAGTATTTAGTCTGCCACCAATTGTGCAAGTTCTCCCACTTAAAAAGATGAGAGAGGCCTGTAATTTTCATCATAGGTACACTTCAACTATGACAGGCAAAATGAGAAAAAAAATCCAGAAAATCACATTGTAGGATTTTTAATTAATTTATTTGCAAATTAAGGTTGGAAAATAAGCAAGATTTCTGGCTCTCACAGACCTGTAACTTCTTCTTTAACCTTTCTGATCTCCCCATCCCGGATCCGGGTTCGTGAATACAGACTCAAGCTCATTACCATAACGCAACGTTAACTATTCATGAAAATCGCAAATGAAATGAAATAAATATGCTAGCTCTCAAGCTTAGCCTTTTGTTAACAACACTGTCATCTCAGATTTTCAAAATATGCTTCTCAACCATTGCAAAACAAGCATTTGTGTAACAGTATTGATGGCTAACGTAGCATTTAGCATTAGCATTCAGCTGGCAACATTTACACAAAAAAACAGAAAAGCATTCAAAAAAATCATTTACCTTTGAAGAACTTCAGATGTTTTCAATGAGGAGACTCTCAGATAGCAAATGTTCAGTTTTTCCTGAAAGATTATTTGTTTAGGACAAATCGCTCCGTTTTCTGCGTCACGTTTAGCTATGAAAAAAACCCTGTATCCAGAATTGTGTAAATCTATCAGCAAGCTCATTAGCATAACACAACGTTAACTATTTATGAAAATCGCAAATTAAATGAAATAAATATGCCATCTCTCAAGCTTAGCCTTTTGTAAACAACACTGTCATCTCAGATTTTCAAAATATGCTTCTCAACCATAGGAAAACAATCATTTGTGTAAAAGTAGCTAGCTAGAGTTAGCATTTCGCGTTAGCATTTAGCGTTAGCATTAGCGTTAGCATCCAGCACGCAACATTAACAAAAACATAAAAGCCTTCAAATAAAATAATTTACCTTTGAAGAACTTCTGATGTTTTCAATGAGGATACTCTCAGTTAGATAGCAGATGCTCAGTTTTTCCAAAAAGATTCCTTGTGTATTAGAAATAGCTCCGTTTTATACATCACATTTGGCTACCAAAAAAAATCCATAAATTCAGTCCTCAAAACGCAAACTTTTTTCCAAATTAACTCCATAATATCGACTGAAAACATGGCAAACGTTGTTTAGAATCAATCATCAAGGTGTTTTTCACATATCTCTTCATTGATACATTGTTCTTGGACACATGCTTTCTCCCCTGAATCAAATGGTAAAGAGGAAGCAGCTGGCAATTGCGCACCGAATTCGACGCAGGACACCAGGCGGACACTTGGAAAATGTAGTCTCTTATGGTCAATCTTCCAATGATATGCCTGCAAATACGTCACAATGCTGCTAAGACCTTGGGCGAACGACAGAAAGTGTAGGCTCATTCGTTGCGCAATCACAGCCATATAAGGAGAGAATGGAAAACAGAGCTTCAGAAATTCTGCTAATTCCTGGGTGATGCATTATCTTGGTTTCGCCTGTAGAGTTCTATGAGTTCTGGGGCACTTACAGACAAAATCTTTGCAGATTCTGAAACTTCAGAGTGTTTTCTTTCCAAAACTGTCAAGAATATGCATAGTCGAGCATCTTTTCGTGACAAAATATCGCGCTTAAAACGGGAACGTTTTTTATCCAAAAATGAAATAGCGCCCCTAGAGCTCTAACAGGTTTTAAGAGGCTCCTCTGTCTTCCACTCGTTACCTGTATTAATGGCACCTGTTTGAAATTGTAATCAGTATAAAAGACACCTTTCCACAACCTCAAACAGTCACACTCCAAACTCCACGATGGCCAAGACCAAAGAGCTGTCAAAGGACACCAGAAACAAAATTGAAGACCTGCACCAGGCTGGGAAGACTGAATCTGCAATAGGTAAGCAGCTTGGTTTTAAGAAATCAACTGTGGGAGCAATTATAAGGAAATGGAAGACATACAAGAACACTGATAATCTCCCTCGATCTGGGGCTCCACACAAGATCTCACCCCGTGGGGTCAAAATGATCACAAGAACGGTGAGCAAAAATCCCAGAACCACACGGGGGGGACCTAGTGAATGACCTGCAGGGAGCTGGGACCAAAGTAACAAAGCCTACCATCAGTAACACACTACACCGCCAGGGACTCAAATCCTGCAGTGCCAGACGTGTCCCCCTGCTTAATCCAGTACATGTCCAGGCCCGTCTGAAGTTTGCTAGAGAGCATTTGGATGATCCAGAAGAAGATTGGGAGAATGTCATATGGTCCGATGAAACCAAAATATGACTTTTTGGTAAAAACTCAACTCGTCGTGTTTGGAGGACAAAGAATGCTGAGTTGCATCCAAAGAACACCATACCTACTGTGAAGCATGGGGGTGGAAACATCATGCTTTGGGGCTGTGTTTCTGAAAAGGGACCAGGACGACTGATCCGTGTAAAGGAAAGAATGAATGGGGCCATGTATCGTGAGATTTTGAGTGAAAACCTCCTTCCATCAGCAAGGGCATTGAAGATGAAACGTGGCTGGGTCTTTCAGCATGACAATGATCCCAAACACACCGCCCGGGCAACGAAGGAGTGGCTTCGTAAGAATCATTTCAAGGTCCTGGAGTGGCCTAGCCAGTCTCCAGATCTCAACCCCATAGAAAATCTTTGGAGGGAGTTGAAAGTCCGTGTTGCCCAGCAACAGCCCATAAAACATCACAGCTCTTGAGGAGATCTGCATGGAGGAATGGGCCAAAATACCAGCAACAGTGTGTGAAAACCTTGTGAAGACTTTACAGAAAACGTTTGACCTCTGTCATTGCCAACAAAGGGTATATAACAAAGTATTGAGATAATTGAACAAATACTTATTTTCCACCATAATTTGCAAATAAATTCATAAAAAATCCTATAATGTAATTTTCTGGAATTTTTTTCCTCATTTTGTCTGTTGGTAGGTAAAGTGTACCTATGATGAAAATTACAGGCCTCTCTCATCTTTTTAAGTGGGAGAACTTGCACAATTGGTGGCTGACTAAATACTAAATACTTTTTTGCCCAACTGTATATCTGTAACAAATTCCCTGTCAACATTCCCAAATAACAATTGGAATGAGTAATATAGTTATTTTCATTTAATGTGTTATTTTAACCCTGTTTGATTGACAGGGGGCCAGAGAGGTACAGGGCTACATCCCAGACGACCTCTGGTATGACTTCCACACGGTGAGGCACCAAAACACACTCACACATTGTGATTGATATAAATGTAGAAATTGATGTTAAAATCCATTTAGAATGATTGTTGTATTCATATTAATGATGAATTCTGTTGTAATGGTGTGTCTAGGCCAAGGCTATTGAGGTGAAGGGCCAGATGATAACCATGCCTACACCTCTAGACCACATCAACCTCCACGTGAGAGGAGGATACATCCTGCCCTGGCAGAAACCAGAGAACAACACACACTACAGGTGTGTGTGTGTGTGTGTGTGTGTGTGTGTGTGTGTGTGTGTGTGTGTGTGTGTGTGTGTGTGTGTGTGTGTAACCAGAGAACAACACACACTACAGGTGTGTGTGTGTGTGAAACCAGAGAACAATACACACTACAGGTGTGTGTGTGTGTTAGATGTGCTATTCATTGTGGAGGGAGGGAGACAATGGTGAGGGATCAGATGTAACTCAGCAGCATGAATATTAATGTCTGTCCTTAGAAAGCGGTATAAATAAACCCCCACAATGCACTGCAGGTGACATACACTTGTCATTGTCCTTCAGCGGTCCGCAATCACCTCTCTCTCTCTCTCATTCTCTCTCTCTCTCAATCTCTGTCTTTCTCTGTCTCTCTCTCTCTCTCTCACGCTTTCTCAATTTATCTCTCTCTCTCACTCTTTCTCAATCTCTCTCTCTCTCTCTCTCTCTCTCTCTCTCTCTCATTCTCTCTCTGTCTCTCTCTCTCTCTCTCTTTCTCAATGTATCTCTCTCTCTCTCTCTCTCACTCTTTCTCAATCTCTCTCTCTCTCTCTCTCTCTCACACTCTTTCTCAATCTCTCTCTCTCTCAATCTCTCTCTCTCTCATTCTCTCATTCTCTTTCTCTGATTGTCTCTCTCCACTCCCCTTCAGTCGGAAGAATCCTCTGGGGCTGATCGTTGCCCTGAGCGACAATGGAACTGCACAAGGTTCCCTGTTCTGGGATGATGGGGAGGGGATCGGTGAGTAGACACATGACACACACACAGGGACACACACAGACACACACACAGACACACACAGACATACACACACACAGACACAGTGTCTGTCTCTGACATGGCGGAGTGTGTTTGAAGTGGTATGAGGGCTCCTGTCAGATAGAAGAAGAGAGAAGAAGAGTGACAGGAACTATTACTGTAATAACCCTGTCTCTGCCTGGAAATATGCTCTCCATCACTCACTCTTTTATCTCTCTCTCTCTCTCTTTCTCTCTCCCTCTTTCTCTCTCCCCAGATACGTATGCGAGTAAGCAGTACCTACACAACACTTTCATAGTTGCTTCGGTGAGTTCACATGTTGACAGGTCACCTGGGCTGGGACGAGAGAATCCTTTCAGTGTCTAGCTTCTTGAACGTCACTCAAAAGCACTTTGTTGTTGCAATGGATTGGAGTGAATGGGAACCAGCACCAGTAGACTGCCCAATCGTCTCTTCTTCCTAGGGTTGGGGTGAATGAACTCTTGCTTTGGGTACAACCAGAACATACTGTTTCCTAACCAGGGGTTTATGTTCGTTTGTGATAGGGCAGAAACTCAGTCATTACTGCGACCAATGGGAATCACACCCACACACACACACAAACAGACATGTACAGACACTCACACACACACACACACACACACACACACACACACACACACACACACACACACACACACACACACACACACACACACGCTTTGGTAGCCAAACATCTGTGGCTGTCTGCCTGCCATTAGCCCCATTCCAAAACAATTTCACTGTTAATATTGAGCCAGAGAGAGCGAGAGAGAGTGTGTGTGTGTGTGTGTGTGTGTGTGTGTGTGTGTGTGTGTGTGTGTGTGTGCCTGCGTGCGTGCGTGTCTGGACCAGTTACGAGAGTCAGATACGGGAGGAGGAGTTAGGCAATGAGGACACTGCTGCCCAGGTGATCTGTGGGTAATATGCCACATTGGATGGATGTGTGTGTGTGTGTGTGTGTGTGTGTGTGTGTGTGTGTGTGTGTGTGTGTGTGTGTGTGTGTGTGTGTGTGTGTGTGTGTGTGTGTGTTTGTGTGTGTGTGTGAGAGAGTCAGATATGGGAGGAGGAGTCAGTACTGCCCAGCTGATCTGTGGGTAATATACCACATTGGATGGATGTGTGTGTGTGTGTGAGAGTCAGATATGGGAGGAGGAGTCAGTGCTGCCCAGCTGATCTGTGGGTAATATGCCACATTGGATGGATGTGTGTGTGACAATAAAACCCAGTTCATCAGAACAGCCACAGCACGGAGCAGCTCCTTCTGGTGATTTAAATCCTCAAATAATCCTGATAATGATAAACATGGTGAATGGAGCCAGAATGGAGCCATTTGCAGCCAGAACGAGGCCAAAATGGAGCCAGAAATGAGGCTAGAATATAGCCAGAATTGGGCCAGAGTGAGGCCAGAATGAAGCCAGATTGAGGCCAGAATGAGGCCAGAATGGAGCCAGGATAGAGCCAGAATAGAGTCCAGAATAGAGCCAGAATGAGGCCAGATTGAGGCCAGATTAGATCCAGAATAGAGCCAGAATGAGGCCAGAATAGAGCCAGAATTGACTAGAACACACATGAGCTCAATTAATCCACAAATGGGTATCGGTCCAGCCATGAAGAGCTCATTTTTCAGTGGTTAGGTGTGTGTGTGTGTGTGTGTGTGTGTGTGTGTGTGTGTGTGTGTGTGTGTGTGTGTGTGTGTGTGTGTGTGTGTGTGTGTGTGTGTGTGTGTGTGTGTGTGTGTGTGTGTGTGTGTGTGTGTGCGTGCGTGCGTGCGTGCGTGCGTGCGTGCGTGCGTGCGTGTTTGTGTGTGTGCGTGTGTGTTTTGGTAAGTAGGCTGGCATTAGGGGTGGTCGTGTAGTATCACCACTTTAAAGAGGTCTCTACTTTGTGGTTGTGTGATTGCCATGTAACAGCACTGTAGTTTCATTGGTTCAAGTCCAACTCCAAGTGTTTACATGTATTATCAATCACCATGATAGACTGTTTACATGTATTATCAATCATCATGATAGACTGTTTACATGTATTATCAATCACCATGATAGACTGTTTACATGTATTATCAATCACCATGATAGACTGTTTACATGTATTATCAATCACCATGATAGACTGTTTACATGTATTATCAATCACCATGATAGACTGTTTACATGTATTATCAATCACCATGATAGACTGTTTACATGTATTATCAATCACCATGATAGACTGTTTACATGTATTATCAATCACCATGATAGACTGTTTACATGTAAATATCAATCACCTTGATAGACTGTTTATGTTCTATCAATCACCTTCATAGACTTCTTTGACCTTCCTCTCCTGTCTTCTGTCAGAACACCCTGACCTGCCATGTGATGGTCAATGGTCTGCTGGTGGCTGACAGGCTGACCCTGGGTGTGGTGAACGTGTGGGGGGTTGGCAGCGTTCCTGTCACAGAGGTCACCCTACGAGATGGACCAGGCTCAGTAAAACAGGTCACCTTTCAACACAACACCAGCACTAAGGTGAGACACAAACTACACCACAACACACAACACCTTAATCACAACACAACACACGCATTCTCTACCACAACACACCATACCACAACACAACACACACATTCTATACCACAACACACTACACCACAACACACGCATGCCATACCACAACACACCATACCACAACACAACACACACATTCTCTACCACAACACACCATACCACAACACAACACACACATTCCCTACCACAACACACCATACCACAACACAACACACGCATTCCCTACCACAACACACCATACCACAACACAACACACACATTCTCTACCACAACACACTACACCACAACACACGCATGCCATACCACAACACACCATACCACAACACAACACACACATTCTCTACCACAACACACTACACCACAACACACGCATGCCATACCACAACACACCATACCACATCACAACACACACATTCTCTACCACAACACACTACACCACAACACACGCATGCCATACCACAACACACCATACCACATCACAACACACACATTCTCTACCACAACATACTACACCACAACACACGCATGCCATACCACAACACACCATACCACATCACAACACACACATTCTCTACCACAACATACTACACCACAACACACGCATGCCATACCACAACACACCATACCACAACACAACACACGCATGCCATACCACAACACACCATACCACAACACAACACACACATTCTCTACCACAACACACTACACCACAACACACGCATGCCATACCACAATACAACTCAACAAAACAAAACACACCACACTAAAACACAACAGAACACAGCACAACACACTCAGAACACACTCAGAACACACTCAGAACACACTCAGAACACACTCAGATCAAACAAGCAGAGCAGAACTGATAAAGAAGAGCATGTCTATTCAGAGGTTCTACTCTACCCCAGTTAGTCTTTGACATTGGGCCAAACACATTGTGCCACAGGCTGTCTTACAACAGTGGCTAGACTGTAGGCTTAGAATTGTCCCCACAGCGGATGGGTGATGATCTGCCAGAACAAGATGTCTGCCATGACTCATTATCTAATAGCTGTAATCAGGGAGGTCACCTTGTGGTTCCTTTGTCATAAACATGAGCTACGAGCAGGAAGAGCAGCCAGAGGAAGTTACACAGAGAGTACAGGAAGTGTAAGACAACACTAATCAACAGCGGAGGAGATGGATGGCAATAGTAAGGCAGGAGTAACGGATGGTTAGAGGACACATTTGCAAGATTACATTTTGTCTGCATCCTCATTTACCCTGTGATTAAGTGTATTCTTCCAGGGGTACAGTATACTGTATTTACTCTGACTATCAACGCCTTGTAACCGATAGCAACACACTCCATCAATAATCATTGGAGAGGGAACATAGGAGACTGAGATGAATCCCAGGTGGTGGAGGGAAAGACACGGGGATGCAGTTGTCATGTATTTAAATACATGGTATTCTAGCAGCAGCCCATCCATACATCTCCTTCAGTGCTTTTCACACTGGATAACAAGTTCAAATAACAGGCTGTTCCATCTCTCGTTCACCATGTTAGTGTCTGGCTGCTGCTACACACACACACACACACACACACACACACACACACACACACACACACACACACACACACACACACACACACACACATACATACACAAAGCACACCCACACACAAACACTCCTATGTACAGTTGAGGTCGGAGGTTTACATACACTTAGGTTGGAGACATTAAAACTCGTTTTTCAACCACTCCACAAATTCCTTTTTATCAAACTATAGTTTTGGCAAGTCGGTTAGGACATGTACTTTGTGCATGACACAACTCATTTTTCCAACAATTGTTTACAGGCAGATGATTTAACTTATAATTCACTGTATCACAATTCCAGTGGGTCAGAAGTTTTAAAAACACTAAGTTGACTGTGCCTTTAAACAGCTTGGAAAATTCCAGAATATTATGTCATGGCTTTAGAAGCTTCTGATTGGTTAATTGACATCATCAATTGGTGTACCTGTGGATGTATTTCAAGGCCTACTCAGTGCCCCTTTGCTTGACATCATGGGAAAATCAATAGAAATCAGCCAAAACTGGCTCTAACAAGAATATAAAAAGGAGTGGGAAGCCCCGGTGTACAACTAAGCAAGAGGACAAGTACATTAGAGTGTCTAGTTTGAGAAACAGACGCCTCACAAGTCCTCAACTGGCAGCTTCATTAAATAGTACCCGCAAAACACCAGTCTCAACAGCACTGGGGCCTCCCACTCCTTGTTCTATTCTGGTTAGAGCCAATTTGCGCTTTTCTGTGAACGGAGTAGTACACATCATTGTACAAGCTCTTCAGTTTCAGGCAATTTCTTGCATTGAATAGCCTTCATTTCTCAGAACAAGAATAGACTGACGAGTTTCAGAAGAAAGTTTTTTGTTTCTAACCATTTTGAGCCTGTAATCTAACCCACAAATGCTGATGCTCCACATACTCAACCAGTCTAAAGGCCAGTTTAATTGCTTCTTTAATCAGGACAACAGCTTTCAGCTGTGCTAACATAATTGCAAAAGTGTTTTCTAATGATCAATTCGCCTTTTTAAAATGATAAACTTGGATTAGCTAACACAACGTGCCATTGGAACAGAGGAGTGATGGTTGCTGATAATGGGCCTCTGTACACCTATGTAGATATTTCATTTTAAAAAATCTGCTGTTTCCAGCTACAATAGTCATTTACAACATTTTGTCTACACTGTATTTCTGATCAATTTGATATTATTTTAATGGACCAAAAATGTGCTTTTCTTTCAAAAACAAGGACATTTCTAAGTGACCCCAAACTTTTGTATGGTAGTGTATATTCTATCTGAAGGGTTTGTCTCAATACAAACACAGACTACTCTATCCAGTTTCACAGTTGCTTTCCCAAACAAGAGTGGTGAAAATGACTATTTTGTTAGAATGCACTGTGAGTTCAGAGTTCTGATCATGCCATGTGTGTGTGTGTTTACGTGCCGTTTGTGTGTGTGTGTTTGTTTGTGTGTGTAAGTGTGTGTGTTTACATGATGTGTGTTTGTGTGTATGTGTTTACATGCTATGCTATGTCCGTGTGTTTACATTATGTGTTTTTGTGTGTATGTGTATGTGTGTGATTACATGCTATGTCTCTGTGTGTGTGTGTGTGTGTGTGTGTGTGTGTGTGTGTGTGTGTGTGTGTGTGTGTGTCTATGTGTGTGTGTGTGTGTGTGTTTGTTTACATGCTGTGTGTGTCTGTGTATGTGTATGTGTTTGCATGCTTTTTGTGTGTGTGTGTGTGTGTGTGTGTTTACATGCTATGTCTGTGTGTGTGTGTGTGTTTACATGCTATGTGTGTGTGTGTGTGTGTTTACATACTATGTGTGTGTGTGTGTGTTTGTGTGTGTGTGTGTTTACATGCTATGTGTGTGTGTGTGTGTGTGTGTGTGTGTGTGTGTGTGTGTGTGTGTGTGTGTGTGTGTGTGTGTGTGTGTGTGTGTTTACATGCCATATGTGTATACCCAACCAGTCATGCATTGTATGTGATCATCAGTGTCATTCTGAGAGGTGTGTTTGGACTGATGATGCGTTTTCCTCCAGGTGCTGATTGCCGATGCCACTGATCTATCTTTCCGCGTGGACCAGAACTTCACGCTCATATGGAAAACAAACACCTAATCACATTCACATCAACACTGCACTGCCATACAATGTGTTATTTAAAACAGTGGTGGAAAAAGTACCCAATAAAAGTATTGATTCCTTAATTAAAAAAAGTTAAAGTGAAAGTCTCTCAGTAAAATACTATTTGAATAAAGGTTTAAAATTATTTTGTTTTATATATACTTAAGTTGAAAAAGTAAATGTAATTGCTAAAATATACTTAAGTATCAAAAGTAAAAGTATAAATTATTTTAAATTCCTTAACGCAAACCAACCGGCACCATTTGTTTTTATTTGAATGTATTTTTACGGATTGGCACACTCCAACACTCCAACACTCCAACACTCCAACACTCCAACACCGCAACACTCCAACACTCCAACACTCCAACACCGCAACACTCCAACACTCCAACACCGCAACACTCCAACACTCCAACACTTCAACACTTCAACACTCCAACACTTCAACACTCCAACACTCCAACACTCCAACACTCCAACACTCCAACACTCCAACACTCCAACACTTCAACACTCCAACACTCCAACACTTCAACACTCCAACACTCCAACACTCCAACACTCCAACACTCCAACACTCCAACACTCCAACACTCCAACACTTCATCACTCCAACACTTCAACACTCCAACACTTCAACACTTCATCACTCCAACACTCCAAAACTCCAACACTTAAACACTCCAACACTTCAACACTTCATCACTCCAACACTCCAACACTCCAACACTCCAACACTCCAACACTCCAACACTCCAACACTTCAACACTTCAACACTCCAACACTTCAACACTCCAACACTCCAACACTCCAACACTCCAACACTCCAACACTGCAACACCCCAACACTCCAACACTGCAACACCCCAACACCCCAACACCCCAACACTTCAACACTCCAACACCCCAACACCCCAACACCCCAACACCCCAACACCCCAACACTTCAACACTCCAACACTCCAACACTCCAACACTCCAACACTTCAACACTTCAACACTCCAACACTCCAACACTCCAACACTCCAACACTGCAACACCCCAACACCCCAACACCCCAACACTTCAACACTCCAACACCCCAACACCCCAACACCCCAACACCCCAACACTTCAACACTCCAACACTCCAACACTCCAACACCCCAACACTCCAACACTCCAACACTCCAACACTCCAACACTGCAACACTCCAACACTCCAACACTCCAACACTCCAACACTGCAACACCCCAACACCCCAACACTCCAACACTCCAACACTCCAACACTCCAACACCCCAACACCCCAACACTCCAACACTCCAACACTCCAACACTCCAACACCCCAACACCCCAACACTCCAACACTCCAACACTCCAACACTCCAACACTGCAACACTCCAACACTCCAACACTCCAACACTCCAACACTTCAACACTCCAACACTCCAACACTCCAACACTGCAACACTCCAACACTCCAACACTCCAACACTCCAACACTGCAACACTCCAACACTCCAACACTCCAACACTCCAACACTCCAACACTTCAACACTCCAACACTGCAACACTCCAACACTCCAACACTCCAACACTCCAACACTCCAACACTTCAACACTCCAACACTTCAACACTCCAACACTCCAACACTGCAACACTCCAACACTCCAACACCCCAACACTCCAACACTGCAACACTCCAACACTCCAACACCCCAACACCCCAACACCCCAACACTGCAACACCCCAACACCCCAACACTCCAACACTCCAACACTCCAACATAATTTACAAATGAAACGTGTGTTTAGTGAGTCTGCTAGATATTTTGGACCGTTTTCCTGTCCTGCTAGACATTCAAAATGTAACGAGTACTTTTGGGTGTCAGGGAAAATGTTTGGAGCAAAAAGTACATTAAAAGTACAGTGAAAATAAACGTCAGAAATATAAATATTAAAGTATAGATACCCCCCCCCCCCCCCGAAAAAAAAAAAACTAGTTAAGTAGCATTTTAAAGTATTTCTAATTAAGTACTTGACACCACTGTATTTACATTTTCACAATCTGCAATTGTCTGTTTGAATGTCTCATTTAATTGTAAGTCATGTGTAACATAAATAAACTGACCTGAAATAGAATAATGTTTTTTTTTTTTTTATCAACTTAATTTGTGTGTTGATTTTACCATTGAAAAGGAGGGTAGTTGAGGGTGAGAAGGAACACTATTGAGATCCAGCCCATGTTTAATTTGTCCCCTGAAGTACGAGAACGAGAAGCACCAGTCTGCTGGAGTGGAACTAAGGGCTGCAAACTTTTCAAAGTGTCGGAGTGTAACGCTAATTAGGGAAGGGATGCAGTGTCTGTGTGTTTGTGTGTGTGTGTGTGTGTGTGTGTGTATTTGGGAATGGAATTAGACCCTAATTATTGTTCTCACCTGCGGCGAGCCATCTACCTGAGTGTCACACCTCATTAAACTCCCATCTAACAATACAATAATCAATTATTAATTCTCTGCTGTAAACATAATGATATCAATTTAGCCACGGGGACCTCGACTTGATTTCCGCTCTAATCGGCAGTCCCTCGGGAGGGGTGGGGGGGGGGGGGGGGGGTGGAGGGATGGGGGGGGGGGGGGGGTGGAGGGATGGGGGGTGGAGGGGTGTTGGGGTGGATGACAGGAAGGGATCTTGTCATTGTGAGACACTGATGAATATTCAGGTGGATCACTCAAGAGTGATTTCGAAATTTTACGTTTGGAGCAACATCTAAATTTGATGATTGGAGAAACAGAAAGACACTGAGCAGGAGGAGTCAATCCAGGATGTCAAAAAATATTTCAAAATATGATGTTAGGGGCAACTTCAACATTTGATGTTTGGAGCAACTTCAACATTTGATGTTAGGAGCAACTTCAACATTTTTGATGTTAGGAGCAACTTCAACATTTTTGATGTTAGGAGCAACTTCAACATTTTTGATGTTAGGAGCAACTTCAACATTTTTGATGTTAGGAGCAACTTAAACATTTGATGTTAGGAGCAACTTCAACATTTTTGATGTTTGGAGCAACTTCAACATTTGATGTTAGGAGCAACTTCAACATTTTTGATGTTAGGAGCAACTTCAACATTTTTGATGTTTGGAGCAACTTCAACATTTGATGTTTGGAGCAACTTCAACATTTTTGATGTTTGGAGCAACTTCAACATTTGATGTTAGGAGCAACTTCAACATTTTTGATGTTTGGAGCAACTTCAACATTTGATGTTAGGAGCAACTTCAACATTTTTGATGTTAGGAGCAACTTCAACATTTTTGATGTTAGGAGCAACTTAAACATTTGATGTTAGGAGCAACTTAAACATTTGATGTTAGGAGCAACTTCAACATTTTTGATGTTAGGAGCAACTTCAACATTTTTGATGTTAGGAGCAACTTCAACATTTTTGATGTTAGGAGCAACTTAAACATTTGATGTTAGGAGCAACTTCAAAATGTGATGTTAGGAGCAACTTCAACATTTTTGATGTTAGGAGCAACTTCAACATTTTTGATGTTAGGAGCAACTTCAAAATGTGATGTTTGGAGCAACTTCAAAATTTGATGTTTGGAGCAACTTCAAAATTTGACACTTGTATAAACGTGAACAGACGTCTAATTCTGCAATGAGACTGTGAGACTTTGTTGGAATATTCTAATGGTGTGTGTGTGTGTGTGTGTGTATACGTGTGCTTGCGTGTGTACAGATGGCGTGTGGTGTGTGTCTGTCTAGGAGGATAATGACTTGGGTGTATTGCAGGAGGAAGAGCACAGTCAGAACACCTATTCAATTAACAACACTGTCTGGAACACCATGCACCACCCAGTGTTTTGGGAACACTGCTTAGACTGGCCTGGTTGTCTGCACACACACACACACACAAACACACACACACACACGTATTGCCTGTGCACCATCTCTCTTTAACGCCATTCATATTGAACAGAAGGGGCACCTCTGACTATGCTTTATATTCAAATGTGAAGTTTTTTCTCTGCTCAACGATACTGGTTATTCTTCACCGGAGATCACGTATTTCCTGTATATTTCAACTTAAAGTAGGACAATGTTCTTCCAGGTTTTCAAATTCTTTTTTCAACCACATAGATCCAATCTGAGATGAATCAACATGCTTCCTGTGAAAGCTTCCCGTCAGGTGTTTGATCTGAAGGAAGAATATGTCTTTGTTATTGTGATGATGGAGTGACACAAGTGTGTCGCAGATGGAGGGGAAAATGAGGGGAAGAAAAAGGATGAAAGGTAGAACGAAAACACTGTGACGCCATCAAAGCTTTGACGTGACTGAGTGCTGTGGTCTCATCCACTGCTATGTACTGTGTTTGTGCTCTCCTCTCTCTCTCTCTTCATCTCTCTCTTCTCTCTCTCCTGTCCCTGTCCCTCTCCTTCTCTCTCTCTCTCTCTTTCTCTCTCTTCTCTCTCTCCTGTCCCTCTCATTCTCTCTCTCTTTCTCTCTCTTCTCTCTCTCCCATCCCTCTCACTCTCTCCCTCTCTCTTTTCTCTCTCCTGTCCCTCTACCTCCCTCTCTCTCTCTCTCTGTCCCTGTCCCTCTCCTTCTTTCTCTCTCTCGCTCTCTTTCTCTCTCTTCTCTCTCTCCTGTCCCTCTCCCTCTCTCTCTCCCTCCCTCCCTTTTTCTCCCTCTCTCTCCCTCTCTCTGCCCACTCTATCTATCTCTCCCTTTCTCTAACTCTATCCCTCTTTCCTCTCTACCTCTCTCCCTCTTTCCCTCGCTCTCTCTCACTCTCTCTCCTTCGTACACTAACACACAAAACGTAGACAGAGTTGAACAAGCAGACAGTAAGATATATAAGGAAACACATGGCTAAACAGACACACATCCAGGCATAACATCATGCACTGTATATGCTCCTATAACTCAGATTTGGGGGTTTGAGGTATTACACCAGCCATGTTGTGGGGTGCTGGTTAATGACTAACATTAGGGGAACCTGAGGAGAATGACTAACATTAGGGGAACCTGAGGAGATTGACTAACATTAGGGGAACCTGAGGAGAATGTTAGATAAGCTGGTTAATGACTAACATTAGGGGATCCTGAGGAGAATGACTAACATTAGGGGAACTTGAGGAGAATGTTAGATACGCTGGTTAATGACTAACATTAGGGGAACCTGAGGAGAATGACTAACATTAGGAGAACCTGAGGAGAATGTTAGATAAGCTGGTTAATGACTAACATTAGGGGAACCTGAGGAGAATTACTAACATTAGGAGAACCTGAGGAGAATGTTAGATAAGCTGGTTAATGACTAACATTAGGGGAACCTGAGGAGAATGTTAGATAAGCTGGTTAATGACCAACATTAGGGGAACCTGAGGAGAATGTTAGATAAGCTGGTTAATGACTACCATTAGGAGAACCTGAGGAGAATGTTAGATAAGCTGGTTAATGACCAACATTAGGGGAACCTAAAGAGAATGTTAGATAAGCTGGTTAATGACTACCATTAGGAGAACCTGAGGAGAATGTTAGATAAGCTGGTTCATGACTAACAGTAGGAGAACCTGAGGAGAATGTTAGATAAGCTGGTTAATGACTAACAGTAGGGGAACCTGAGGAGAATGACTAACATTAGGAGAACCTGAGGAGAATGACTAACAGCAGGAGAACCTGAGGAGAATGTTAGTTAAGCTGGTTAATGACTAACAGTAGGAGAAATGAGGATAATGTTAGATAAGCTGGTTAATGACTAACATTAGGAGAACCTGAGGAGAATGTTAGATAAGCTGGTAAATGACTAACATTAGGGGAACCTGAGGAGAATGTTAGATAAGCTGGTTAATGACTAACAGTAGGAGAGCCTGAGGAGAATGACTAACATTAGGGGAACCTGAGGAGAATGACTAACATTAGGGGAACCTGAGGAGATTGACTAACATTAGGGGAACCTGAGGAGAATGTTAGATAAGCTGGTTAATGACTAACATTAGGGGAACCTGAGGAGAATGACTAACATTAGGGGAACCTGAGGAGAATGTTAGATAAGCTGGTTAATAATGACTAACATTAGGAGAACCTGAGGAGAATGTTAGATACGCTGGTTAATGAATAACATTAGGGGAACCTGAGGAGAATGTTAGATAAGCTGGTTAATGACTAACATTAGGGGAACCTGAAGAGAATGACTAACATTAGGGGAACCTGAGGAGAATGTTAGATAAGCTGATTAATAATGACTAACATTAGGAGAACCTGAGGAGAATGTTAGATACGCTGGTTAATGAATAACATTAGGGGAACCTGAGGAGAATGTTAGATAAGATGGTTAATGACTAACATTAAGAGAACCTGAGGAGAATGTTAGATAAGCTGGTTAATAATGATTAACATTCGAGGAACCTGAGGAGAATTTGAGATATTCTCGTTAATGACTAACATTAGGGGAACCTGAGGAGAATTTTAGATATGCTCATTAATGACTAACATTCGGAGAACCTGAGGAGAATGTTAGATACGCTGGTCAATGACTAACACTAGGGGAACCCGAGGAGGATATCGTCAGAGTCAGTGTTCGACCTTCTAACAAATTAAACTCTCCTCGAGCACTGGACCACTTAACAGTTTCCGGGTCACGGAAGAGAGGAGGAGGAAAGACTTCTGCCCAAATGAGAATCCCCTGTAGGTTCATAGCCTGGGCTACTCGCTGTATCTACTCTAGCAGGACAGCCCAATCCTTTATCTGTCTTTCATCCTTCCAAAATATTATCTTTGTCTAAATCCTGATTTTATTGTTTTATAGATCTTTAACCAGATGTACTCCTCATGTGTGTTGCACATACAATGAAATCCCTTTGCCTTCATTTTCCCAACAGAGATCTGTCGTCCGTTTGTTTACAGTTTCAGCATGGTACCCAACCTTGGGTTAACTCGGCATCAGGCTGGAGTTGTTTTGTTTGAATACCTCTTGGTTGCCATTCTGGCATAAAGGATGCCATTTCTTCTCTTTTAATGTGTTGTTGATATCTGGTCAAAGACAGTGGGAGCATCAGAAGGGAACTGTAAGCCTGTGGAGCTGTCACCTCCTGTCACAAGTTGCTGGACTCTCAGTGGCTTTGTTTGAAACTGTAAGCTTTGTAATGTCATCAGAAATGAAACTCGATGGCACACAGGGCATATTATTCTTTTTATTCCCACTCTTGGTCTCTCTTTCATTCATTCTTTCTATATATCTTTATCTATAACTCCTCATCGGTCTCTCTCT
Organism: Oncorhynchus mykiss; assembly: GCF_013265735.2. NCBI lineage: Eukaryota > Metazoa > Chordata > Actinopteri > Salmoniformes > Salmonidae > Oncorhynchus > Oncorhynchus mykiss. Next base: position 41,132,271 of record NC_048588.1, read on the forward strand.
CTCTCTCTCTCTCTCTCTCTTTCATTCATTCTTTCTATATATCTTTATCTATAACTCCTCATCGGTCTCTCTCTCTCTCTCTCTCTCTCTTTCATTCATTCTTTCTATATATCTTTATCTATAACTCCTCATCGGTCTCTCTCTCTCTCTCTCTCTCTCTCTCTCTCTCTTTCATTCATTCTTTCTATATATCTTTATCTATAACTCCTCATCGGTCTCTCTCTCTCTCTCTCTCTCTCTCTCTCTCTCTCTCTCTCTCTCTCTCTCTCTCGCTCTCTCTCTCTCGCTCTCTCTCTCTCTCTTTCATTCATTCTTTCTATATATCTTTATCTATAACTCCTCATCGGTCTCTCTCTCTCTCTCTCTCTCTCTCTCTCTCTCTTTCATTCATTCTTTCTATATATCTTTATCTATAACTCCTCATCGGTCTCTCTCTCTCTCTCTCTCTCTCTCTCTCTCTCTTTCATTCATTCTTTCTATATATCTTTATCTATAACTCCTCATCGGTCTCTCTCTCTCTCTCTCTCTCTCTCTCTCTCTCGCTCTCTCTCTCTCTCTCTCTCTCTCTCTTTCATTCATTCTTTCTATATATCTTTATCTATAACTCCTCATCGGTCTCTCTCTCTCTCTCTCTCTCTCTCTCTCTCTCTTTCATTCATTCTTTCTATATATCTTTATCTATAACTCCTCATCGGTCTCTCTCTCTCTCTCTCTCTCTCTCTCTCTCTCTCTTTCATTCATTCTTTCTATATATCTTTATCTATAACTCCTCATCGGTCTCTCTCTCTCTCTCTCTCTCTCTCTCTCTCTCTCTCTCTCTCTCTCTCTCTCTCTCTCTCTCTCTCTCGCTCTCTCGCTCTCTCTCTCTCTCTCTCTCTCTCTGTCTCTCTCTCTCTCTCTCTCTCTCTCTCTCTCTCTCTCTCTCTCTCTCGCTCTCTCTCTCTCTCTCTCTCTCTCTCTCTGTCTCTCTCTCTCTCGCTCTCTCTCTCTCTCTCTCTCTCTCTCTCTGTCTCTCTCTCTCTCTCTCTCTCTCTCTCTCTCTCTCTCTCTCTCTCTCTCTCTCTCTCTCTCTCGCTCTCTCTCTCTCTCTCTCTCTCTCGCTCTCTCTCTCTCTCTCTCTCTGTCTCTCTCTCTGTCTCTCTCTCTCTCTCTCTCTCTCTCTCTCTCTCTCTCTCTCTCGCTCTCTCTCTCTCTCTCTCTCTCTCTCTCTCTCTCTCGCTCTCTCGCTCTCTCGCTCTCTCGCTCTCTCGCTCTCTCGCTCTCTCTCTCTCTCTCTCTCTCTCTCTCTCTCTCTCTCTCTCTCTCTCTCTCTCTCTCTCTCACCCAGTCCTTCTGTGAGCAGCGTTACCGTGCTGACAGCCCAATAACACCCTGTCTTACCGAATACTCACGAGCAATTTCACTGCCTGGCGCACACACACACACACACACACCCACACACACACACACACACACACACACACACACACACACACACACACACACACACACACACACACACACACATTCTGTGACAAGGAGTACACACTGACATCCCTTCCACACGCGTACAAACACACACACACACACACACACACACACACACACACACACACACACACACACACACACACACACACACACACAGAAACAATCTTGTATCACATGATCGTCACAAGCCATTTCACAGTGTGACACAGAGTCTCTGCCACAAACTCTTCCCGTCACCTTCCCCATCCTTACCTCTAGGCACAGCGAAAAGGGGGCGGACAGGGGCAGGGTGACAGGGAAACATGGGCATGAGGGTACTGACTAAGATGTCCTGACTAGTGTCCCTCCTCTATCCTCTTCAGACAGGGCATTACATGTCTGTGTGTTGTTGCTAACGAACAGAAACAGCCCTCTGTATTTCTCTGGTCTCAACTGTGTTTTATTCCCGTCAGGTACCATGAGGGTCTAGAGCAGGCTGAGGTCATTATTTCCATGGAGGGCCACATTAGAATATATTTTTTGCCATCGCGGGCCGGAATCATATTACAGGATGATACATCATATGACTGTGTTGACAGATATATCTACTGTAAATCACGTCCAGATAGGCTACTTATTTTACTTTTTTAACATGCACAGAGATAAACCACATCCATGTTCTCCTTTTGGGAGGTATTTTCATTATGAAACATGCAATGAACTACACAGAGGAAAATGTACACTGTGCATTCAGCACCACGGACAGAACTCTTGTTAACGGGTTGTACAAAAACACAAGAAAGAGAGAGAGCTCAACATTACATTTAAACTACTCAATCAGTGTGAGGAGTGAAGTCTCTGAGTGTCACGCCCTGATCTGTTTCACCTGTCCTTGTGCTTGTCTCCACCCCCTGCAGGTGTCGCCCATCTTCCCCATTATCCCCTGTGTATTTATACCTGTGTTTTCTGTCTGTCTGTTGTCAGACAGCATGTCACCTTCCAACACTTTGAAATCGAGACAAGTTGTCGTCTTTCAAGACAGCGATGCTCTCTTTGCACACTAAGCACACAGCTTTCCCACATACCTCAATAAAGAAATATTTCGATATCCTCTCTTGCTGGAACACCCGACATTTATTGTCTACTTTGCTTTTCTTTGAGATCTTTGACAAACTCAGTTTTGCACAATTTCTAGCTAGCTACTATTGGTACCTGCGACGTGTGTGTCAGCCTGTCAGTTACTGTCTGTCCTCGTGCAGTTGTTATTTATACCTGCCTTCAAAATTCCTTCGATGGGCTTTTCATTTGAATGACTAAATACGTTTTTTTTTTTCAAATCTTTACTGTCGCAAATTCTTTATGTGATCTGAGCCTGATTCCGGGGGCCGTATTGAATCAGGTCACGGGCCGGCGTTTGCCCAGGCCTGGTCTAGAGAGAAGACTTCTGTGAAGAAGAATCAGCTGTTGGACTTCATGACTCCAACTCAAGACACTTACCTGGAACATTTCTCCGCAAGTGGCTTTTGTTCACTGTCAATGTCACAAGCCCGGAATGTCATTTACAGAGGGACAGAAGCTTTCTCAGACAAGGACCTCTCGTGTATAGAATGTGTCACAATGGTCTCTAGTTCTTTGTTCCGTTTCCTTGCCCTGCTGAAGTGTGATTCACACCACATTGACCCTCAAAAGGGTAGTGATGGCAGCCTAAAAAAGGGCATCTTCCTTTCCACTCTTAGAAAGAAAAAAAGGTCCTATCTAGAACTGAAAAAGGGTTCTTTGACTGATGCCATTGGAGCAGCATTAGAATAAACATTAATTTTTTCATTCCAGAGATGGACCCCTCCTATCAGTAAGGAGGCTCCAGACACTGGGTAGAAGTTACCTTTAGGCACAGATCAATGATCACTTTACTAAGTAAATCCCGACTTTAACTATAAAAGGCAAACTGCTAAACTGACCGTAGATTAAGCTAAATGAATTGACAGCTGTGGAGTCCATTTAAGTATATATTATGTCATATTATGTCATGTTATGACCAGCGTGACTTTAATTCATATTTATTTCATTAAAACATCATCCTCAAGTGTGCCACAGATGACGTGGCTCTCATTGTACCTACCGTCATTATCATCATTATCATCATCATCATCATCACCCTTTGTTCTTCACTGCCCTTCCCCCATAATAATGTGTTTTCTGAGTATTTATTATGAGAACACGTGGACAGATGTGATAGTGTAATGATCTCTTTTTAGAGATCAGTCATCACTAATGCATCTACATATTACATCTGGCTCAAAACAGGGACCAACTGAGGTCAGAATAAAGACATGGTACTGTGTGTTACCACTCGAGTCCCTTGCTTCTCAGGGCTTAAACTCTGCCCCATTATAGCTGTCACCGTGGGACACACACGGTACTGTCATCTTCCCCACGCAAACACTTCAAACACAACAAACCCAAAGCCTGGAGACTAAGATTCAGATGACTTCATTTGTCAATTGTACACAAGTTCACAAGGACTGTTAAATACATACAGTATAGATGTTGGAGCAGGGGACTGTTACAGTTATACAGAGGTTGGAGCAGGGGACTGTTACAGACATACAGTATAGATGTTGGAGCAGGGAACTGTTACAGATATACAGTATAGATGTTGGAGCAGGGGACTGTTACAGACATACAGTATAGATGTTGGAGCAGGGAACTGTTACAGATATACAGTATAGATGTTGGAGCAGGGGACTGTTACAGACATACAGTATAGATGTTACAGATATACAGTATAGATGTTACAGATATACAGTATAGATGTTACAGATATACAGTATAGATGTTACAGATATACAGTATAGATGTTACAGATATACAGTATAGATGTTACAGATATACAGTATAGATGTTACAGATATACAGTATAGATGTTGGAGCAGGGGACTGTTACAGACATACAGTATAGATGTTGGAGCAGGGGACTGTTACAGACATACAGTATAGATGTTGGAGCAGGGGACTGTTACAGACATATAGATATTGGAGCAGGGGACTGTTACAGACATATAGATGTTGGAGCAGGGGACTGTTACAGACATATAGATGTTGGAGCAGGGGACTGTTACAGACATATAGAGGTTGGAGCAGGGGACTGTTACAGACATATAGATGTTGGAGCAGGGGACTGTTACAGACATACAGTATAGATGTTGGAGCAGGGGACTGTTACAGACATATAGATGTTGGAGTAGGGGACTGTTACAGACATATAGATGTTGGAGCAGGGGACTGTTACAGATATACAGTATAGATGTTGGAGCAGGGGACTGTTACAGACATATAGATGTTGGAGTAGGGGACTGTTACAGACATATAGATGTTGGAGCAGGGGACTGTTACAGACATATAGATGTTGGAGCAGGGGACTGTTACAGATATACAGTATAGATGTTGGAGCAGGGGACTGTTACAGATATACAGTATAGATGTTGGAGCAGGGGACTGTTACATGCATATAGATGTTGGACCAGGGGACTGTTACAGACATACAGTATAGATGTTGGACCAGGGGACTGTTACAGACATACAGTATAGAGGTTGGAGCAGGGGACTGTTACAGACATGGTATTTGGTATTTGTTTTTAATTAGGATCCCCATTAGCTGTTGTGACAGAAGCAGCAACTCTTCCTGGGGTCCAACACAGAACATGAACCATGACATCATACGGACATTAAAAGACAAGAGCAGCTCAAGGACAGATAAAAATTCTATAAAAAGTCACACGTAGCCTACAAATCAATGTCAATACGTACTGTACACACCAACGAGCTAGGTGATCTTGCTTTATCTGTTGTTTGAAACCAGGTTTGCTGTTTATTTGAGGTTGGAGCAGGGGACTGACTTCACTGGGCATCTGTGAAGCAGTTGTTGTGGGGGGTTTCAGTGCCTTACTCAAGGGCACAACATCAGGCAACGTTATCTCGGATTTTAAATCAGCAACCCTCTGGTTTTAAGTTCACATCCCCACAGATTGTTTCCCTTCCGGTCCTGTTAGACCCGGCAATCCTCCGGTGGCTGGCTGGCCTCTCTAACCGCTAGGCTACCTTCTTGACCTGTGGGAGGGAACCTCTTACTTTCAGCTCTCACACATTCAAACATCTAATATCTCAGTGTGGAGATTCAAATTAGAGCCGTACAGGAAGAGTCCTGTTAGTTGTGACCGAGCGGCGCAGCGGCCTAAGGCACTGCGTCGCAGTGCTAGAGGCGTCACTATAGACCCAGGTTGGATCGCGGGCTGTATCGCAACCGGCCGTGGTCGACCATAGGGGCGGCGCACAATTGTCCCAGCGTCGTCCGGGTTAGGGGAGGGTTAGGCCGGGGTAGGCCATCATTGTAAAGATAAATGTGTTCTTAACTGACTTGCTTAGTTAAATAAATACCCTATGGCATTGTCTCAAATGGTACGATATGTAGTGCATTACTGTTGCCTAGGGCCCATAGGGAATTATATACGGAATGAGACACCATTTAGGAAGCACCCTCTGTGTTTCGGGAGCTGAGCTACAACAGAGGATCAAACAGAATGGCCGTACCATCATCTCTGTAAGATAATTACTATACACACACCTCCTATCAGGGGAGGTCGTACCATCATCTCTGTCAGATAATTTACTATACACACCTCCTATCAGGGGAGGCAGTACCATCATCTCTGTCAGATAATTTACTATACACACCTCCTATCAGGGGAGGCAGTACCATCATCTCTGTCAGATAATTTACTATACACACACCTCCTATCAGGGGAGGCAGTACCATCATCTCTGTCAGATAATTTACTACACACACCTCCTATCAGGGGAGGCAGTACCATCATCTCTGTCAGATAATTTACTATACACACCGCCTATCAGGGGAGGCAGTACCATCATCTCTGTCAGATAATTTACTATACACACCTCCTATCAGGGGAGGCAGTACCATCATCTCTGTCAGACAATTTACTACACACACCTCCTATCAGGGGAGGTCGGACCATCATCTCTGTAAGATCATTTACTATACACACTTCCTATCAGGGGAGGCAGTACCATCATCTCTGTCAGATAATTTACTATACACACTTCCTATCAGGGGAGGCAGTACCATCATCTCTGTCAGATAATTTACTATACACACCTCCTATCAGGGGAGGCAGTACCATCATCTCTGTCAGATAATTAATTTACTATACACACCTCCTATCAGGGGAGGTCGTACCATCATCTCTGTCAGATAATTTACTATACACACTTCCTATCAGGGGAGGTCGTACCGTTGGGATGTCGAAATGCCACATCTGAAGCTAATAAAATGGTCTTGCATCAGGGTGGTACAAATCAGCAGATCTGTTAGAATCAAAGCCAAAACCCCAAATATGTGTATCTGTCTCGTGTGGCCATGTGTGTTTATGAATCTCTGCATCTGTCTGTTTCTGATACAGGTCTGCAGAACTACCTGTTACTATACTTCTTCCTTTCACACGTTCCTATTGTGGACCTAAACAGGCAAACAACATGTTCCTGTTGATGTCCCAGGTTGTAGACAGACAGCAGATGGAGCACTAATCACTGCCCTTCTCACAAATCAATTCAAAGCATGGACACACACACACACACACACACACACACACACACACACACACACACACACACACACACACACACACACACACACACACACACACACACACACACCCCCACACAACCTTCAAAACAAGACAGTCGCACAAGTAGCGATTTGCCTATTTGCCTGGCCAGCCATGTATTAAAGGAGTTAAATATCACTGGAGATGGGTTTGCTGTGATTGCATCACTTCCGGGTCAGCAGAGCCAGAGAAACCCCTCTGGTGGCTCAATGCTTTCATACTCCAGGAAGTCAATCTGTCACCCCTCTGACTGACGATGGCCCCGTTAGTGAGGTCATGGGGAAACCATCCGTATTTATCTGTTTAAAGGAAATGACAGCTGTTACTGAGGGGTGATAGAAACACACTCACTCTGTCTGTAGTGCTGGGAACGAAATGTCCCATTGAAGGACCAGAAATAAGTGTTCCTGGTGTAATGTATTATGGATCTCATACTGTAACTTCAAGAGCAGATAACACACATTACCATATGCCCTCATATCCCCTTAACCAGAACCCTAACCCTACTTTCATGTCCATATCCCGGTTCAACCTTAGCCTCAACCACAACCCTAACCACAACCCTAACCCCAACCCTAACCACAACCCCAACACTAACCCCAACCCTAACCACAACCCTAACCCCAACCCTAACCACAACCCCAACACTAACCCCAACCCTAACCTCAACCACAAACCCAACCCTAACCACAAACCCAACCCTAACCACAACCCCAACCCTAACCCCAACCCTAACCACAACCCCAACTCTATCCCCAACACTAACCCCAACCCTAACCTCAGCCCTAACCCTAACCACAACCTTAACCACAACCCTAATCACAACCCCTAACCACAACCCCAAACCCAAACCCTAACCACAACCCCAAACCCAACCCAACCCTAACCCTAACCCCAGTCAGAACCCTAACCACAACCACAATCCCAACCCTAACCCCAGTCACAACCCTAACCACAACCACAATCCCAACCCTAAGCACAACCCCAACCCTAGCCACAACCTTAACCACAACCCCAAACCCAAACCCTAACCACAACCCCAAACCCAAACCCTAACCACAACCCCAAACCCAACCACAACCCCAATCCTAACCCCAGCCCCAACCCTAACCCCAACCCAACCCCAACCCCAACCCTAACTACAACCCCAACCCTAACCCCAGCCCCAACTACAACCCCAACTACAACCCCAACCCCAACCCTAACCCCAACCCCAACCCCAACCCCAACCCTAACCACAACCCTAACCACAACATCAAACCCAAACCTAACCACAACCCTAACCACAACCCCAACCCCAAAACCAAACTCAACCCTAACCACAACCCCAACCCCAACCCCAAAACCAAACCAAACCCAACCCTAACCACAACCCTTGATGCATCTGCTTGTCTGGATGCTGTGTCATTCTCATTCCAGTTTTATTGGAACTGTACACCTACACCCCCCTAGACCCCCCTACACCCCCCTCCCAAACACCTATGGGGTTGGTGGTTTATGTGGCACCTGATGTAATCAAGGCCAGCATATTTGAGGTTGTATATTGATTTGAGCCTGAGCTCCTAATTACACAATCACACAGATAATTGACCCAGAGGAGGGACTGATGCTTATCACACAAATGTAAAGACTCTTAAATGTTTAGAGAGGCGGAGAGGTGGAGAGAGAGGAAGAAAATAGAGAGCCAGAGAGAGGGAGTGAGTGAGAGGGAGGAGATATATATATATATATATATATATATATATATATATATATATATATATATATATATATATATATAGGCATAGAGAAAAATGAGAGAGAGAGGATAGAGAGAGAGGTGAGAGGGATAAAGGGAGAGAGAGAGAGATGAGAAAGCGAGATATAAGGAGACAGACAGAGAGAGATATAGGGAGAGAGAGGTGAGAGAGATACACACTCAGGACACACACAAGCCTTAAACATGGAAGGGCCTCAGGGGGTATGCACATTTGGTAGAGAGCAGACTTAACCCACTCTATTAAATTCATCAGAACAGGAAAATTGTACATTTGGCTAGAAATTCTAAAGGAAATAATCTCAACACAGAAAAATGTTCTCCTCTGTACTACCTACATTGCACTCAGAAAGTATTCAGATTTTTCCACATTTTGTTACGTTACAGCCTTATTCTAAAATGTATTAAAGTATATATTTTTTCTCATCATTCTACACACAACACCCCATAATGACAAAGCTAAAACAGGTTTTTAGAAATATATGCAAAACATTTCTGCAGGATTGAACATCCCCAAGAACACAGTGACCGCCATCATTCTTAAATGGAACACGTTTGGAACCATCAAGTCTCTCCCAAGAGTTGACCGCCTGGCCAAACTGAACTGGGGGAGAAAATACATCCCATAACATCAGTGTTGGCCCACATTCTATGATACACATTCTATGATACACATTCTATGATACTCATACACATTCTATGATACTGTTGAAAAAAAAGGTTTCAAGGCTTGACATGAACCTGTTTTACCCACTTGTCCTTCAGACAAGGAGGTGACTGAACATGTTTATCCACTTGTCCTTCAGACAAGGAGGTGACTGAACATGTTGCTGCATTGTTTTATGAAAGAAAACACTTTACAGAATTAAATGCATTATTTTTCCCATACCTTTATTACAGATAATCAGTCAAATTTTACTACCCCTCTGCCTATTGGCTACTTAGATTATTCAAGCCTGTCTCGAAATACAACACTGCCCCTTTAAGACAATACAAAGCTCTTTACCTGACTCCCTTTTCAAATATTTATAGAAATGTACATGTTTTGTCCTCTTGTAGGAAGCAATTACTCCCCCATTGCTTACTACAAATGATCTATAACTGGGCTAATAACTCACTAACTAGTAAAGGATATGAACCACATGTACGCACGTGGCTACATGCAGCTCTCGCTTTGATCTCAAAACAAGCCGCGTCTACTCAAGACAGCTCATGTTCAAAGAGTCCAGTTCAAAGAGAATGACACAGATCCATACATGGCAATTGTCTACTGCAGCTCTGATTGTTTATGCTGCACCGGTCTGTGTAGTTTACAGAGTATGGGCTGAGTCATGTCTGTCAATGGAATAGAATTCTACTCCGATACATTCTGCCTACAACAAAATCTCTTGCATGGTTAATTTTGTAAACTATGTCTTGCATAGTTCGTTTTGTTTCGGTATGTTGCATTGAAAGTAGCTAATATTGCATTTTTTTTTCTAACACAATTCCCACAGTAAACAGAAACAGAAAGTTGAGTGAAGTTCAATCTTGCGTTTCTCCGTGCAGGCTGATATTTCTTCTGCATGGCAGTCCCAGAGGAGCTGTGTGCCCGCACATGTGCGCAGCTTAGGGGGAACATTGACTGCCAGAGAGCTCATCTGAATGTGTGAGAGAGAGGGTGACAGATGTACAGTTGAAGTCGGAAGTTTACATACAATTTAGCAAAATACATTTAAACTCAGTTTTTCACAATTCCTGACATTCAATCCTAGTAAAAATTCCCTGTTTTAGGTCAGTTAAAATCACCACTTTATTTTAAGAATGTGAAATGTCAGAATAACAGTAGAGAGAATGATTTATTTCAGCTTTTATGTCTTTCATCACATTCCCAGTGGGTCAGAAGTTTCCATACACTCAATTAGTAATTGGTAGCATTGCCTTTAAATTGTTTAACTTGGGTCAAACATTTTGGGTAGCCTTCCAGAAGCTTGCCACAACATGTTGGGGCAATTTAGGCCCATTCCTCCTGACACAGCTGGTGTAACTGAGTCAGGTTTGTAGACCTCCTTGCTCGCACACGCTTTTTCAGTTCTGCCCATGCATTTTCTATAGGATTGAGGTCAGAGCTTTGTGATGGCCACTCCAATACCTTGAATTTGTTGTTCTTAAGGCATTTTGCTACAACTTTGGAAGTATGCTTGGGGTCATTGTCCATTTGGAATACCCATTTGCGACCAGGCTTTAACTTCCTGACTGATGTCTTGACATGTTGCTTCAAAATATACACATAATTATCCTACCTCATGATGCCATCTATTTTGTGAAGTGCACCAGTCCCTCCTGGAGCAAAGCACCCCCACAACATGATGCTGCCACCCCTGTGCTTCATGGTTGGGATGGTGTTCTTCAGCTTGCAAGCCTCCCCCTTTTTTCCTCCAAACATAACGATGGTCATTATGACCAAACAGTTACATTTTTGTTTCATCAGACCAGACGACATTTCTCCCAAAAGTACGATCGTCATCCCCATGTGCAGTTGCAAACCGTAGTCTGGCTTTTTTATGGTGGTATTGGAGCAGTGGCTTCTTCTTTGCTGAGCGTCCTTTCAAGTTATGTTGATATAGGACTCGTTTTACTGTGGATATAGATACTTTTGTAACTGTTTCCTCTAGCATCTTCATAAGGTCCTTTGCTGTTGTTCTGGGATTGATTTGCACGTTTCGCACCAAAGTACGTTTATCTCTAGTAGACAGAACGTGTCTCCTTCCTGAGCGGTATGACGGCTGCGTGGTCCCATGGTGTTTTTACTTGTGTACTATTGTTTGAAAGTGGCACCTTCAGGTGTTTGGAAATTGCTCCCAAGGATGAACCAGACTTGTGGAGGTCTACAATTTATTTCCTGAGGTCTTGGCTGATTTCTTATGATTTTCCCAAGCAAAGAGGCACTGAGTTTGAAGGTAGGGCTTGAAATACTGCCACAGGTACACCTCCAATTGACTCAAATTATGTCAATAAGCCTATTAGAATCTTCTAAAGCCAAGACATATTGTTGACATTTTCCAAGCTGTTTAAAGGCACAGTCAACTTAGTGTATGTAAACTTCTGACCCACTGGAATTGTGATACAGTGAATTATAAGTAAAATAATCTGTCTGTAAACAATTGTTGGAAAAATTACTTCTGTCATGCACAAAGTACATGTCCTAACCAATTTGCAAAAACTATAGTTTGTTAACAAGAAATTTGTGGAGTGGTTGAAAAACAAATTTTAATGACTGCCACCTAAGTGTATGTAAACTTCTGACTTCCACTATAGATAGCAGCAACGCCTCGATGGAAGTAGAAGAGAGAGAGAGAGAGAGAGAGAGAGAGAGAGAGTCACGCCCATAGAGAGCCTTTGTTTCTCTATGGTGTAGTAAGTCAGATTATTATTTCTATGTGGGGTATTAGTTTTTTTTTCTATGTCGGTGATTTGTATGATTCCCAATTAGAGGCAGCTGGTAATCGTTGTCTCTAATTGGGGATCATATTTAGGTAGCATTTTTCCCACCTGTGTTTGTGGGATATTATTTTGTGTTTTGTGCACCACGTAGTCACATTTCATTGTTCATTTATTTATTGCTTTGTTTTTGCTAAGTTTCACTTCATAATAAATATGTGGAACTCAACATCCGCTGCACCTTGGTCCGTCTCTCCTCACGTACATGACAGAATAGCCCTCCATAACAGGACCAAGCAGCGTGCCCAGGAGGAGAAGGGGTCCTGGACTTGGGAGGAGGTCTTGGATGGGAAGGTATCCTGGACTTGGGAGGAGATCTTGGATGGGAAAGGATCCTGGACTTGGGAGGCAATCTTGGATGGGAAAGGATCCTGGACTTGGGAGGAAATCTTGGATGGGAAAGGATCCTGGACTTGGGAGGAAATCTTGGATGGGAAAGGATCCTGGACTTGGGAGGAAATCATGGCAGGACAGGATAGCCTTCCTTGGCGGGAGACGCAAGGAGAGAAGGGAGGACAGTGACAAAGCCGGGGTTCCCTGCCACAAAGAAAGCCCAAAAACCAGCCCGAAAACATTTTTGGGGAGGGGCACAAGAGGTGAGGAGTGAACCAGAGCCAGTCTGGGAGAAGAGGGAGAAACTAGAGGAGAGTGAACGGAGAGAATCAGAGACCGTCAGTGAGTTGAGGAAGAATTTGGAGGAGAGAGAAATGAGATTTGTTGAGTTGGTGGAGGATGCACGACATTTGCCCTAAGGAGCGTGTTATCAGTTTAATGCCACCTGAGTCATCTCTCCGTACTCGTCCCGAGGAGCGTGTTATCAGTCTGGTAAAATCTGTGCCGGCTCCACGCACCAGGTCTCCAGTACGCCTCCCAGCACTGTACGTCCTGTGCCAGCTCTCCAAACTCGCCTTGAGGAGCGTGTCATTTGTCTGGTACCATTTGTGCCGGCTCAACGCACTAGGTCTCCAGTGCGCATCCACAGCCCAGTACGTCCTGTGCCAGCTCTTCGCACTTGCCTACGCACCAGGTCTCCAGTACGCCTCCACAACCCAGTATGTCCTGTGCCAGTTCCTCACACTTGCCCTGAAGTGTGTGTTACCAGTCTGGTACAACCTGTGCCGGCTCCACGCACTAGGCCTCCATTGCGCCTACCCAGTTCGGTACGTCCTGTGTCTCCTCCTCGCACTTGCCCTGAAGTGCGTGTCCCCAGTCAGGTACGTCCTGTGCCTGCTCCACCCACTCGCCCTGAAGAGCGTGTCACCAGTCTGGTGCAACCTGTACCGGATCCACGCATCAGGCCTCCAGTGCGCCTCCCCATTCCGGTACGTCATGTATCAACTCCCCGCACTCTCCCTAATGTGCGTGTCACCAATCAGGTACCACCTGTGCCGGCTTCACGCATCAGGCCTCCAGTGTGCCACCCCAGACGTGCCAGTTCCATGCACTCCCCCTGAAGTGTGTGTCACCAGTCCGGTGCCACCTGTACCGGCTCCACGCTGTAGGCCTCCAGTGCGTATTCACAATCCAGAGCCGCTAGCGAGGGTTCACAGTCCAGAGCCTCCTACGACGGTCCACAGTCCGGAACCTCCTACGACGGTCCACAGTCCGGAACCTCCTACGACGGTACACAGTCCGGAACCTCCTACGACGGTCCACAGTCCGGAACCTCCTACGACGGTCCACAGTCCGGAACCTCCTACGACGGTCCACAGTCTGGAACCTCCTACGACGGTCCACAGTCCAGCACCTCCTACGACGGTCCACAGTCCGGAATCTCCTACGGCGGTCCACAGTCCGGGACCTCCTACGGCGGTCCACAGTCCGGAACCTCCTGCAACGGTCCATAGTCCGGAACCTCCAGCGACAGTCCACAGTCCAGAACCTCCAGCTACGGTCCACAGTCCGGAACCTCCAGCGACGGTCCACAGTCCGGAGCTTCCAGGCAAGTCGTCCAGTCCAGCTCCAGGGCAGGAGTCTTCCTCTGCGCCGGTGCCCAGTCCAGGCACGGCGTCCAGTCCCGCTCCAGGGCGGGAGCCTTCCTCTGCTCCGGTGCCCAGTCCAGGCACGGCGTCCAGTACAGCTCCATGGCCGGAGTCTTCCTCTGCGCCGATGCCAAGTCCAGACACGGCATCTAGTCCCGCTCCTAGGCCGGAGCCTTCCTCAGCGCCGGTGACCAGTCCAGGACCAGAGCCCTTCTCTGCGCCGATGTCCAGTATGGGCACGTCGTCCAGCCCAGCGCCATGGTCGGATCCGGGATCTGGTGGGTGGGTTACGACCCGCACCGGAGCCGCCACCGAAACTAATCACCCCCCCCACCCTTGGTTTCAGGTTTTGCGGCCGGAGTCCGCACCTTGGGGGGGGGGGGGGTACTGTCACGCCCTGACCATAGAGAGCCTTTGTTTCTCTATGGTGTAGTAGGTCAGGGCGTGACGGGTGTATTTTAGATTATTATTTCTATGTGGGGTTATAGTTTAATTTTTCTATGTTGGTGATTTGTAGGATTCCCAATTAGAGGCAGCTGGTAATCGTTGTCTCTAATTGGGGATCATATTTAGGTAGCATTTTTCCCACCTGTGTTTGTGGGAAATTATTTAGTTTTTTGTGCACCACGTTTCGTTGTTAGTTTATTGATTTATTGTTTTGTTTTTGCTAAGTTTCCCTTTTTAATAAATATGTGGAACTCAACATCTGCTGTGCCTTGGTCCGTCTCTCCACACGTACATGACAGAGAGAGAGAGAGAGAGAGAGAGAGAGAGAGAGAGAGAGAGAGAGAGAGAGTAGAATGGCAGTGATTGAGACCAGAGACTCTATCAGAGACATTCTAACCACTGAGTGTGCCTCACCACCAGGGAAACCAGCAGCTCATCACCGACAGTGATCAACAGCGCCCTGATTTCCTCTCCACCAGAAAAAACATGGGGAAAAGTCTGATGAAACGGAAAACTTCAGATTAATGTATACTTCAACAATCTCTCAGGTACCGATTTTGTTTCAAATGATATTCCTCTCGCTCTTTACCAACTGAACATATTCTCTCTCAGGTCATTCTTCTGACAGGTCCCTCCAGAATACAACCTTTTATGGTGTTTATTCAATACAAGAGCAAGGTAATATTAACTAGAAAGTCTGTACTTCAGCATGTTCTCTGTAGCATGCAAACAACACAGCTCCATTCAGTGTGTTTATCAACTGTAAGTAAGTCTTCCCTGATGTTGGACCATGGGAGGGGATAGATTTGGTGGGGCATGCATGTCTCCTTTTGTTGTCTCTTCTGGATAGAGTTGCAGGTGGCACATTTGCTGATAAAGATCTTTACGTCCTCCGTAATCCTTGGCCAAAAAACAGCATCACGTGCCTTTCTGAGACTGGCCTCCACGCCAGAGGGTATTTTGAGTGGACAGTCAGCTCGTAACATGTCAGGGATTAATTGTATTTTTTAATTTGACATTAATTTAACATTATTTTAGGCAAGTCAGTTAAGAACAAAATCTTATTCACAATGACAGCCTACACCGGCCGAACCCTAACCCGGACAACGCTGGGCCAATTGTGTGCTGCCCTATGGAACTCTCAAACACAGCTGGTTGTGATACAGCCTGGAATCAAACCAGGGTCTGTAGTGACACTGAGATGCAGTGCCTTAGACCACTGCGCCACTCGGGAGCCCTGTTGAAGGCCCTATTTCCTTTAAATATCAGGCAATTTTCTGGGAGCTCCTCTTCACAGAAGATTTGGTTCCAGGCCAGCCGTTGTTGACTTCTGCGTACAGAGCCTGAAACAGTGGGTTCTGGGAACAGTGCACTTTGACTGACTCCATTGTCTTTGTTGAGATGTTGACATCACTGGTGTGATCCACCTGTTCCAGGTCAGTTGTGACCTTGCACGTGGAGTTGGTATCTTTGTAGCCTTAGCAACATTCTCTGCAGTCGCTTGGGTGCTGTGAAAAGTGATTTCTTGAAGATCGTCTCAAGTGGTTTGTGGTTTGTGTATTGTGATGAACTCTCTGCCATGCAGATACTGGTCAAACTTGTCACATGGAAAAACAATGGACAAGATATTCTTTCTCAATCTGTAAATATCTTTGTTCTGTCTGAGTCAATGTTCTGTCACATGCAACAGGTTGTCCTTTTTGTAGAAAGGGAAGAGAAAGGGTGATACCTAATCAGTTGTACACCTGAATGCCTTCAGCTGAAAAAAGGGCTGTGCTCAAACCTGTCTCACTGGCATCACACTGCAGTGTGACTTCATCATTCACATAGTACTATTTGAGTACTTGGGTGTTGTGTGACTGACTGTTTGATAGTCTCAACTACTGCGTCATGCTGTGGTCGATATGTCCATCCAATGTCCTTGTCAGTCAGGTCTTCTGAGTGGCTCACACACATCAGATTATCGGGGCATGAATTTAGCAAGATATTTCACAAAACCCCAACAGCCGCTGTAGTGACTTGACGTCGGTCGGGGTGTAACCATGTTCTGAATGGCTGTTATTTTCTTTGGGTCAGGGCGAAGGCCCTCTGCGGTGAGAAGATGACCCATGTATGTCACACTGGGCAGCTTTAACCGGAGTTTATTTTTGTTCAGCTTCAGGTTGACATCTCTTGCTCTCTGCAGGCGAGCTGTGAGGTTTCTGTCATGATCTGCCATCGCCTCTTCGTGTGTGTCACCACATCCATAGGATAGAATGCCATCTGTGATCACACGCACTCCTTTTAGTCCCTGTAGTGCTTCACACTGTCTGTGCTGGTAATCTTCAGTTGCTGTCATGACTCCAAATGGCATTCTCAGCCATCTATACCTGCCTGCAGGTGTCCAGAAAGTTGTTAGATAGAGGCTCACTTCATCAAGTTTGATTTGCCAACATCCGTCTCTGGCATGGAGTACTGAGAATATCTCTGGCATCGAGTACTGAGAATACCTTTGTGTTGGATATCTCTGGTAGAATCTCTTCTATTGTAGGCATCTGGTAGTGCCGATCTCAGTAAGGCTTTGTTGAGTGCACTGGGGACTGTGCATATTCGTAGTTGTTCAGGTTTTTCAATGACAACCATGTCGCTGATCCACAGTGTTGGCTCTGTGACTTTCGTGATGATGTCTGCATTGTCCATTGAATGTATGGCCTTTGGGATCCTTTCTTTCAGTGGAATAGGTATCTGTCTTGGTAGCTGCTACACAGGCCCCGGGCAGCATCGTCCCTCTTCTAGGTGCAACTCCCCAGGACGGTAGCCAAACTCATCCAACACGTCATGTACCTTGGAGACGATCTCCTCAGTTGTCATGGTGACCTCAGTGGATGTGATGCTTGGGATGTCGACGTATCTTATGTCTGTGGTTCACGTGTAGTAAGGCTGAGTGTGCCACGTTGTCATCAAGGCAAAGGGCGGCTACTTTGTAGAATGTCAAAATATAATATATATATTTTTTGATTTGTTTAACACTTTTTTTGGTTACTACATGATTCCATATGTGACCATGAGATTTACCTTTGACATTTATCTGATCCTGCTGCTTTGTCTCATTTGTAGATTTCAGAGAGGGAAAAACAAACACACTCTCCACCTTCCGTTAGTATGTCACTTAACCTCAGGGATATTATTAAGGAGATAAACCCATCTGGGAGGATCAACAGTGCTAAAAACACATTTACAGAGATACGCTTGGCTAAGGGAGGTTACTCAACACAGGTGGACGTACTCGTTACGTGTGTTATTGCGGTTTTGACACTGCCAGAGGTGAATGGACGCTTTGACACCTAGACATTCCCAACAGCAGGCTGAGAGAGAGGATAAGGAAAATATAGTCTCATTGAGTATTTAAGTATTTACTTCTTCCACTGTTCGGAAATCAAATCAAAGTTTTGTTGTCAAAATTTACAGGCTCTAATTTACAGGCTCTAATTTACAGGCTCTAATTTACAGGCTCTAACTTACAGGCTCTAACTTACAGGCTCTAACTTACAGGCTCTAATTTACAGGCTCTAATTTACAGGCTCTAATTTACAGGCTCTAACTTACAGACTCTAACTTACAGGCTCTAACTTACAGGCTCTAACTTACAGGCTCTAACTTACAGGCTCTAACTTACAGGCTCTAATTTACAGGCTCTAATTTACAGGCTCTAATTTACAGGCTCTAATTTACAGGCTAATTTACAGGCTCTAATTTACAGGCTCTAACTTACAGGTTCTAACTTACAGGCTCTAACTTACAGGCTCTAATTTACAGGCTCTAATTTACAGGCTCTAATTTACAGGCTCTAATTTACAGGCTCTAACTTACAGGCTCTCTAAGTAAAGAAATAAAAACAACAGTTAAAAGACAGTGAAACATAACAGTAGCGGGAAATGATGAGTAGAGGAAGATAGGTGTGTTTATGTGCCTGTAAAGGCTGTAATCTGGTCTCTAAATGCTGAAGTGAGACTGTAATTTCTTCACAATTACCCAAAGAGGAAAATAACATGCTTCCCATCATGTGACATCTCTCTTTGTGTCTCTGTCTGTCTCCTCCTTCCTCTCTTTCCACTCTCAGGTTCATTGTGTTTTCACAGTGTTAAAGGAGACAGAGGGTTATATTTTAACAAACCGAACACAATGGTAAATCATAGCGCAGGTGGTAGCACTATACTCTAGGTTCAAGGGGTGTGTCAGAAATATTTGTTGCTATTTTTACAAATAGAATGCTGGCGTTGGGGTTAAAGCACTATGTTTTGATGAATAAAGGAACTTGTGGGTGTGTCGAGGCTTGGCACCTCACTGGCCAATCAGAATGTTCTCCATGACTAAATGTGTGGTTGCTTCAAGTTGTGTATTTACTATTTCATGTATTGTCTTGAAATCAACTCCAATTGAAATGTTTGTCCGTTATAGTTTGTTAAACGAAATAACAAAATGGAGACCTATCTTTGCTAAATATTTTAACATGAACCCATTTGCAGTCCACATTGTTCTATGTAATTGAAGGCTTCCGTAGCAGTCTAACTGATATAGAGGCTAGGCCAATTGCAAATTGCATTATGGCTGAACACGGACATGCCAATCATTGTCAATAAGAAAAATGACATTCATTATTGATAAGGCCTAAAGAGTGTGAATAATTCTAATCACATTCTAAACAAAATGAAACAACAACTTGTTGTTTTCAATAGGCTAAATACAGTCACCTGTACCAAAGTATTACTCCCTGTGGGTGAATCCTATTAAAACAACACACACAATGGAGGGTTTTAGCACATCCAAACATTTCGCAATAACTGGAAAAAGGATCCAATGCAAAGAGAAAGGAAGAAAGTCCACTCACCGTTATACTGCTCCCAAATACACCCTGTTTTATGACCATAACCGGGAACCATTTTGCAGATCACATTGCATACACACATGTCCAGAGGTTGCAACGCGTAGGTGTCATGGACGTCGTCACCGTAAAACCAGGAAGGTGAATCTTTATAATAAGATTGGTTGTAGAACATTTTAACGAAAAACAAGCAATCTTCTTTTCTTTTTTTTTTTTACAAGAAAAACACGTACATGTAAAATGTAATGATATCATAAAATCGCCAAGATAAAAAAAAAGAAGACGCATTGCTGTAGAACCAGCGTTCGTTATAGTAGGCCTAAGGGAGGGGTTTTGAACACACGAAACGGAGAACAAGCCATTGTTACAGGTCACAGATGCTTCGCCGGTATTGAGAGGAGGCTCTCATCTTTCTTCGTGATGGACATGGACTCGTAGCCTACATCATGGTAAGGCGTTTATGCACATCCAAAATGGGATCTCCACGGCTGAAATAATGTAGGCCTGCCTACAATACACAATGAGAAAAAAAAGGGAGTGTCAGCTCACTGTTTTACTCCTCTCAAACTTTATATTTTAATAAAGCTTTGGTGGTTGAGATATATTTCCAGGTGGTCTCGGGAGCCAACCCCTTATTCGTTAGTCTTAACTTCATTGCCATTGCATTGGGCAAGAAAATAAAAAAAAAACTTCATTGAGAGGAAGTGAGTCTATGCTTGGTTTTATACGAAATAAAACTAAATTGGAAAAAACACGAGTTTTTTTATGTTTCTAAATACAGGCACCGAAAGCACATTAGCCTTGTGCATACGGGCAGTGTGCATCCCGGTTGGATAGGCTGCGTTTTTTTCCGCTGTCAAAATGCATGCCATAACCAACTGCGTTACCCTTCAAATCTGCTTCTGCTTGGCCTTAAATATCCCAACCAGCGCTGCCTGAAATGAACACTTTTCACAAGCTTAAAAAGATTTCTAACCATCCCATCTGAGCGCAAGCCTGCTGATATAAGACCGGTAACTTGCCTATCCAGGCGTTAGAGCGGGGAAATGCCAGTGCGCCAATTTATACATGAGAAAATTACAAACTATCTTGTGTTTTAACACTAGCGCCGCCTTAACGCGCCCCAAAAATAGAGCCCTTAGTGCCTTAAAGTGTGTACTTCCTTATTTAGTGTACACTCTGTAGTGTTACTGCATAGTGTGTTGGAGTCCCCAGTGTTCCTTATGGCCCCTATAAGCATTGCATGTTGTCTGTCTATAATGGACGTC
This sequence comes from Oncorhynchus mykiss, assembly GCF_013265735.2. NCBI lineage: Eukaryota > Metazoa > Chordata > Actinopteri > Salmoniformes > Salmonidae > Oncorhynchus > Oncorhynchus mykiss. The sequence continues at coordinate 41,153,195 of NC_048588.1, forward strand.
ACCATATCATTGTCTTTATAAAGCCACAGAATGCTTGTTAGGAGGGTAACCGTATAGAGACACAATGTCCTGTTTTAGCAATGGCTTCACCAACCAGCTGAAACGTCTCTCCCCTTGACTTGGTTGTGTAAACCTATTTAATTAAAAAGGTTGTCTTGCTGTGATGGATATCTAAGATTCTTGTTTGACTCTATTTTAGTGGATGTGTCATATTTCCCCCCCCCGAACCAAATATATTTTGTTTTGCTCGTCAATGTTAATATTAGTCACCCAGCTTTACCATCTGCTTGTCACCATGTACACGCTTACCACTAACGTAATCATTCAATCAAATGTATTTATAAAGCCCTTTTTTCATCAGCAGATGTCACCACGTTCATCTAGAGAAACCCAGCCTCAAACCCCATCCCATTCAGTGAAAGGATGTGGGCACCCAGACACTGCAAATCTGATGAGTACAGATTTGTTTTGTGCCCCCCCCCCCCCCCCCCCCCGCTCCATCAAAGAGTTCCCATCCATGTTTTACATGAACTAGAGTTCATGTGCATTCAGTGTGTGTGCGGGCGGGCGTGTGTGTGCGGGCGTGGGTGTGTGTGTGGGGGGGTGAGGGCATGTGTGTGCGGGCGGTTGTGGGCGTGTGTGTGCGGGCGTGGGTGTGTGTGTGCGGATGGGTGTGTGTGTGGGCGTCGGTGAGTGGGTGGATGTCTACCATAGGACACCGGTGGCCTGTAAAGGAGAGAAGTGAGTCCTGACCTGTTGGGGTGACTGGTCTCCTCTGTTCAGCTGAAAGAGAGGGGGAGTGAAGGAGAGAGGGGGAGCAAGGGAGAGAGGAAGAGAGGGGGAGCAAGGGAGAGAGGGGCAGCAAGGGAGAGAGGGGGAGTGAGGGAGAGAGGGGGAGCGAGGGAGAGAGGGGCAGCAAGGGAGAGAGGGGCAGCAATGGAGAGAGGGGCAGCAAGGGAGAGAGGGGGAGCAAGGGAGAGAGGGGGAGCAAGGGAGAGAGGGGGAGCGAGGGAGAGAGGGAGAGAGGGGGAGTGCGGGAGAGAGGGGCAGCAAGGGAGAGAGGGGGCGTGAGGGAGAGAGGGGGAGCAAGGGAGAGAGGGGCAGCAAGGGAGAGAGGGGGAGCAAGGGAGAGAGGGGGAGAGAGGGGGAGTGAGGGTGAGAGGGAGTGAGGGAGAGAGGGGCAGCACGGGAGAGAGGGGCAGCAAGGGAGAGAGGGGCAGCGAGGGAGAGAGGGGCAGCGAGGGAGAGAGGGGCAGCAAGGGAGAGAGGGGGAGCGAGGGAGAGAGGGGGAGCGAGGGAGAGAGGGAGAGAGGGGGAGTGAGGGAGAGAGGGGCAGCAAGGGAGAGAGGGGCAGCAAGGGAGCGAGGGGCAGCGAGGGAGAGAGGGGGAGAGAGGGAGAGAGGGGGAGAGGGGGAGTGAGGGAGAGAGGGAGAGAGGGGGAGTGAGGGAGAGAGGGAGAGAGGGGGAGCGAGGGAGGTGAGAAAAGAAAGGAGAGAAGAGAAAGAGCTAGCTTGAGAGGTAGGTGTTTTTGAGAAAGCCTATTACATTGGCACCGATTCCGATGGTCTTTAATTAACTGTGTGTGTTTGTGGATGTGTGTGTCAGTGTGTGTGTGTGAGAGAGAGCCCCTTTGACAATGACAGCGAGTGAATTTGCTGTCCAGCAGGGAGTGTAGGACAGGTGCTCTCTCTGATACCTGCCAGTCACACCGCACAGAATTACTGTGAAATAGCATAGCCGTGAAAGGAGAACACACACACACACACACACACACACACACACACACACACACACCCTCAGTCACTTCAGAATGTGGGCCAGTGACAGCAGCCTGTGATTGGCTTAACTCTCAGGACAGCCAGGTCGCTCCAGATCCAAGGCGAAATTCGACGTCCGTCCAGGTAGCCAGGATGTTGGGAGATGACTTCAAAACCGGCCACTAGGGACAACAGTGAGCGCTTTTACCATCAAGTAGACTTTGCGGTTTGATAGGGCGTTGTAGACCAGGATGACGGATGGGCGCAGGCACCGAGGGTCGCGTGTTCAATCCCAGTGCTATGCACTCGTTCTTATAAATATATTAAAAAATGTTTACCCTATCCCTATCCCAAACCTTAACTCTTGTCTTAATCATTCAGGATGAGTCCCAAATCTTAACGCTAATATTAACCATTCAGAATGAATGCCTTAAATTAACCGTTTAGTTGTTTTCTGTTGTAACTGTTTCGCACATTTAACTGTCAGAACTTGATGTTTGGAGAAACCAGGATAAACGTCGGAATCTGAAGTCAAATTGGTATAACTGTGATATTTTGTTGCTCAGCACCTTGGACAGCTCCACTCACTGGCTTACAGGACAGACAGGACAGACAGGAGGGACAGCTACCTTCACTGGCTTACAGGACAGACAGGAGGGACAGCTTCCCTCATTGGCTTACAGGACAGACAGGAGGGACAGCTTCCCTCATTGTCTTACAGGACAGACAGGAGGGACAGCTTCCCTCATTGGCTTACAGGACAGACAGGAGGGACAGCTTCCCTCATTGTCTTACAGGACAGACAGGAGGGACAGCTTCCTTCACTGGCTTACAGGACAGACAGGAGGGACAGCTTCACTCACTGGCTTGGACAGACAGGAGTGTGTGCCCTTACAAAGAGAGAGGAGACCACAGCAAGTCATGACTGCTGCCTTCAGAGCCCACAATTTCAAACACTAACTTCCCTTCACAAAGAGACTTAGAGAAGTGGAGGAATAATCTTCAGAGCAGGACTTTCTACAGCCTATTGCGAAGCCACAGTGCGAAAAAAATAATCTTATTTTTGTATTCTCCCTTTCTGGATCCAATGGATAGAATGTTGAGCTCACCTGTATGAAAGGAAATCCAACCAAAGAGAG
>NC_048588.1:41161090-41218590 GCF_013265735.2 Oncorhynchus mykiss
CAGCCTGGCAAGAGTGGCCAACAGGTTGTCTCGCATCCCTATTCAGCCTGGCAAGAGTGACCAAAAGGTTGTCTCGCGTCCCTGCTCAGCCTGGCAAGAGTGGCCAACAGGTTGTCTCGCATCCCTGCTCAGCCTGGTAAGAGTGGCCAAAAGGTTGTCTCGCGTCCCTGCTCAGCCTAGCAAGAGTGGCCAAAAGGTTGTCTCGCATCCCTATTCAGCCTGGCAAGAGTGGCCAAAAGGTTGTCTCGCATCCCTGCTCAGCCTGGCAAGAGTGGCCAAAAGGTTGTCTCGCATCCCTGCTCAGCCTGGCAAGAGTGGCCAAAAGGTTGTCTCGCATCCCTGCTCAGCCTGGCAAGAGTGGCCAAAAGGTTGTCTCGCATCCCCAGTAGCTCTGTAAGAGTGGCCAAAAGGTTGTCTCGCATCCCTGCTCAGCCTGGCAAGAGTGGCCAAAAGGTTGTCTCGCATCCCTGCTCAGCCTGGCAAGAGTGGCCAACAGGTTGTCTCGCATCCCTGCTCAGCCTGGCAAGAGTGGCCAACAGGTTGTCTCGCATCCCTGCTCAGCCTGGCAAGAGTGGCCAACAGGTTGTCTCGCATCCCTATTCAGCCTGGCAAGAGTGACCAAAAGGTTGTCTCGCGTCCCTGCTCAGCCTGGCAAGAGTGGCCAACAGGTTGTCTCGCATCCCTGCTCAGCCTGGTAAGAGTGGCCAAAAGGTTGTCTCGCGTCCCTGCTCAGCCTAGCAAGAGTGGCCAAAAGGTTGTCTCGCATCCCTATTCAGCCTGGCAAGAGTGGCCAAAAGGTTGTCTCGCATCCCTGCTCAGCCTGGCAAGAGTGGCCAAAAGGTTGTCTCGCATCCCTGCTCAGCCTGGCAAGAGTGGCCATCAGGTTGTCTCGCATCCCTGCTCAGCCTGGCAAGAGTGGCCAAAAGGTTGTCTCGCATCCCTGCTTAGCCTGGCAAGAGTGGCCAAAAGGTTGTCTCGCATCCCTGCTCAGCCTTGCAAGAGTGGCCAAAAGGTTGTCTCGCATCCCTGCTCAGCCTGGCAAGAGTGGCCAACAGGTTGTCTCGCATCCCTGCTCAGCCTGGCAAGAGTGGCCAAAAGGTTGTCTCGCATCCCTGCTCAGCCTGGCAAGAGTGGCCAAAAGGTTGTCTCGCATCCCTGCTCAGCCTTGCAAGAGTGGCCAAAAGGTTGTCTCGCATCCCTGCTCAGCCTGGCAAGAGTGGCCAAAAGGTTGTCTCGCATCCCCAGTAGCTCTGTAAGAGTGGCCAAATGGTTGTCTCGCATCCCTGCTCAGCCTGGCAAGAGTGGCCAAAAGGTTGTCTCGCATCCCTGCTCAGCCTGGCAAGAGTGGCCAAAAGGTTGTCTCGCGTCCCTGCTCAGCCTGGCAAGAGTGGCCAAAAGGTTGTCTCGCATCCCTGCTCAGCCTGGCAAGAGTGGCCAACAGGTTGTCTCGCATCCCTGCTCAGCCTGGCAAGAGTGGCCAAAAGGTTGTCTCACATCCCTGCTCAGCCTGGCAAGAGTGGCCAACAGGTTGTCTCGCATCCCTGCTCAGCCTGGCAAGAGTGGCCAAAAGGTTGTCTCGCGTCCCTGCTCAGCCTGGCAAGAGTGGCCAAAAGGTTGTCTCGCATCCCTGCTCAGCCTGGCAAGAGTGGCCAAAAGGTTGTCTCGCATCCCTGCTCCATCTGGCAAGAGTGGCCAAAAGGTTGTCTCGCGTCCCCAGTAGCTCTGTAAGAGAGGCCAAAAGGTTGTCTCGCATCCCTGCTCAGCCTGGCAAGAGTGGCCAAAAGGTTGTCTCGCATCCCTGCTCAGCCTGGCAAGAGTGGCCAAAAGGTTGTCTCGCATCCCCAGTAGCTCTGTAAGAGTGGCCAAAAGGTTGGGAGTGTGGTGATGTAATGTCCACAACTCCAGAATCATTGTGGAATCGGCATGTATCCCGGAAGCATGACAGTGTACTTACTATGTGCACATGCTAAATGAACGGAACAAGGTGGGTAGATAACTACATGTGTCAACTCTGCATCCCTGCTCAGCCTGGCAAGAGTGGCCAAAAGGTTGTCTCGCATCCCTGCTCAGCCTGGCAAGAGTGGCCAAAAGGTTGTCTCGCATCCCTGCTCAGCCTGGCAAGAGTGGCCAAAAGGTTGTCTCGCATCCCTGCTCAGCCTCGCAAGAGTGGCCAACAGGTTGTCTCGCATCCCTGCTCAGCCTGGCAAGAGTGGCCAAAAGATTGTCTCGCATCCCCAGTAGCTCTGTAAGAGTGGCCAAAAGGTTGTCTCGCATCCCTGCTCAGCCTGGCAAGAGTGGCCAACAGGTTGTCTCGCATCCCTGCTCAGCCTGGCAAGAGTGGCCAACAGGTTGTCTCGCATCCCTGCTCAGCCTGGCAAGAGTGGCCAACAGGTTGTCTCGCATCCCTGCTCAGCCTGGCAAGAGTGGCCAAAAGGTTGTCTCGCGTCCCTGCTCAGCCTGGCAAGAGTGGCCAACAGGTTGTCTCGCATCCCTGCTCAGCCTGGCAAGAGTGGCCAAAAGGTTGTCTCGCATCCCTGCTCAGCCTGGCAAGAGTGGCCAAAAGGTTGTCTCGCATCCCTGCTCAGCCTGGCAAGAGTGGCCAAAAGGTTGTCTCGCATCCCTGCTCAGCCTGGCAAGAGTGGCCAACAGGTTGTCTCGCATCCCTGCTCAGCCTTGCAAGAGTGGCCAAAAGGTTGTCTCGCATCCCTGCTCAGGCTGGCAAGAGTGGCCAAAAGGTTGTCTCGCATCCCCAGTAGCTCTGTAAGAGTGGCCAAATGGTTGTCTCGCATCCCTGCTCAGCCTGGCAAGAGTGGCCAAAAGGTTGTCTCGCATCCCTGCTCAGCCTGGCAAGAGTGGCCAAAAGGTTGTCTCGCGTCCCTGCTCAGCCTGGCAAGAGTGGCCAAAAGGTTGCCTCGCATCCCTGCTCAGCCTGGCAAGAGTGGCCAACAGGTTGTCTCGCATCCCTGCTCAGCCTGGCAAGAGTGGCCAAAAGGTTGTCTCACATCCCTGCTCAGCCTGGCAAGAGTTGCCAACAGGTTGTCTCGCATCCCTGCTCAGCCTGGCAAGAGTGGCCAAAAGGTTGTCTCGCGTCCCTGCTCAGCCTGGCAAGAGTGGCCAAAAGGTTGTCTCGCATCCCTGCTCAGCCTGGCAAGAGTGGCCAAAAGGTTGTCTCGCATCCCTGCTCCATCTGGCAAGAGTGGCCAAAAGGTTGTCTCGCGTCCCCAGTAGCTCTGTAAGAGAGGCCAAAAGGTTGTCTCGCATCCCTGCTCAGCCTGGCAAGAGTGGCCAAAAGGTTGTCTCGCATCCCCAGTAGCTCTGTAAGAGTGGCCAAAAGGTTGTCTTGCATCCCCAGTAGCTCTGTAAGAGTGGCCAAAAGGTTGTCTCGCATCCCCAGTTGCTCTGGAAGAGGAGAGAGGATGTTATCCGCTGCTGTCCGGCTCTCCAGGCACCAACGCATGAACCTGAAGCAATAGACTGGCCAAACTAGTGTTTCTAAAAATTAACTCTAAAAAGTATTTCAAAGCAATTAATAAGTAATTTTACATCACACTCGCTAATGCTTCACAATGTATTTCTTTGTAGGCTCTAGCCTTGAAATAATTGAAATAACATATCCTAAATAATTCATTTCTGTTCCTTCTTAGTCTCCCTGTCTGGCTCCTGACCTATTTAGAGTGTTTATATGCTGTTTAATATGACATGTAGCCTAATTTAAATGATGAGCGCTTCTTACATTCACCTTTTCACGTTTATTTAAATGCTTTTCATTCATATCCAGGAAGTCACAAACATAGTTTTGGTTAAATTTTGATTTTAATCAATGGAGCTGGGAAGGTTTTTTTTAGCAGAGCAGTAGGAAAGGACATGGAGAGGTACGCTAGCAGGACTTCCAACCGCTCAACTCCGCTCACATGCTTGGACGCAAACACACACACACACACACACACACACACACACACACACACACACACACACACACACACACACACACACACACACACACACACACACACACACACACACACACACACACACATAGCACAAATGGACACACATATGGTAACACACAGTCATCTTACTACAGCCACAGCTCAGTCCTATTATTATCAGTGAGTCATATTCAAAACTCCATTCTCTGCTTCACTCCACTCCTCCTCATCTCCTCCACTACCAGGGAAATAACACCACCCACTCACCACCCCCCTCTCTCTCTCTCCCTCTCTGTGGGATGGACAATTGGCTGCTGCTATGCCAACACTCACACACTGCCTGTCAGTTAGTCAACTGAGTTCAGGTGGTGGCAGAGACTTGACACAATCAGAAGGCCAACACTGTGGACCATTTTTCAAATATATTTATTTAAATAATTGTTTTAATATTGCAGATGCTCTTTTCCAGAGCAACTTACAGGAACAATTAGTGTTAAGTGCCTTGCTCAAGGGGCACATCAACAGATTGTTCACCTAGTCGGCTCGGGAATTCGATCCTGCTACCTTTTTAATGGCCCAATGCTCTTAGGCTTGCTGCTGCTTTATTAGCATACTCTCCCCAGAGTTGTAGTAGTAGACTGTAGTAATGGTAGTATTATTATTATTATTATTATTATTATTATTATTATTATTATTATTATTAGTAGTAGTAGTAGTAGTAGTAGTAGTAGTAGTAGTAGTAGTAGTAGTAGTAGTAGTAGTAGACAGTAATTGTAGTAGTAGTAAAATGAATAGTAGTTAAAAAAATATATATTATAAATAAATTCTACAGTTTTTTCTCATTGAGATAATATCAGTTTTCCAAGAGAGACCTGGTCCAATAGCAGCAGAGGGAACAACGCTTCAGACAAAACAACTTACATACACTAACATAACATTAAACAAAACTATAAACACACATACAGTACAACAATTACATATTATGTTAAAATCACGAAAGTCTTTACTAAATACAGCTGTCCTAAGGACAATTACACTCTTCTATGATATATACATCTATCTAGTTTTTAAACTCCACCAAGGAAACTAGATCATCAAATTTTTTAAATGTTCAGGAGAAAATTCCAGGACCACAGAGCTAAGTAACTAAAGCTAGTAATAGTATTAGTAATAATAATAGTAGCAGTAGTAGTAGTAGTAGTATTAGTAGCAGTAGTAGTAGTAGTAGTAGTAGTAGTAGTAGTAGTAGTAGTAGTCGTATTAGTAATACACATAGTAGTAGTAGACTGTAGTAATGGTAGTATTATTATTATTATTATTATTATTATTAGTAGTAGTAGTATTAGTAATAATAATAGTAGCAGTAGTAATAGTAGTGCTCGTAGTAGTAGTAGTAGTATTTGTAGTAGTAGTTGTACAGTAGTAGTAGTAATAGTTGTACAGTAGTAGTAGTAGTAGTAGTTGTACAGTAGTAGTTGTACAGTAGTTGTAGTAGTAGTAGTAGTAGTGGTTGTACAGTAGTAGTAGTAGTAGTAGTAGTAGTAGTAGTAGCAGTTGTACAGTAGTAGTAGTAGTAGTTGTACAGTTGTAGTAGTACTAATAGTAGTAGTAGTAGTACTAGCAGTAGTTGTACAGTAGTAGTAATAGTATTAGTAGTAGTAGTAGTTGTACAGTATTAGTAGTATTAGTAGTACTATTAGTAGTAGTAGTTGTACAGTAGTAGTAGTAGCAGTAGTAGTAGTACTAGTAGTAGTTGTACAGTAGTAGTAGTAGCAGTACTAGTAGTAGTTGTAAAGTAGTACTAGTAGTAGTAGTAGTTGTACAGTAGTAGTAGTAGTAGTAGTTATAGAGTAGGTTCCGTTGTAAAGTAGTAGTAGTACTAGTAGTAGTACTGCAGTCATAGTACTGTAGTAGTAGTAGTAATAGTAGTAGTAGGTGTTCAGTAGTACTAGTAATAGTAGTGTAGTAGTAGTTGTACTGTAGAAGTAGTATTAGTAGTAGTAATTGTACCGTAATAGTTGTAGTAGTAGTAGTAGTAGTAGCAGTAGTAATAGTAGTAGGTGTAAATTAGTAGTAGTAGTAGTAGTAGTAGTTGTACAGTAGTAGTAGTAGTAGTAGTAGTAGTAGTTGTTGTAAATTAGTAGTAGTAGTAGTTGTAGTAGTACTGCAGTCATATTATTGTTGTAGTAGTAGTAGTTGTTCAGTAGTACTAGTAGTAGTAGTGCTAGTAGTAGTTGCACTGTAGAAGTAGTATTAGTAGTAGTAATTGTACAGTAGAAGTAGCAGTAGTAGCAGTAGTAGTTGTAAAGTAGTAGTACTAGTAATAGTTGTACAGTAGTAGTAGTAGTAGTAGTACAGTATTAGTAGTAGTTGTACAGCAGTAGTAGTAGTAGTACAGTAGTAGTAGTACAGTAGTAGTAGTAGTACAATAGTAGTAGTACAGTAGTAGTAGTAGTACAGTAGTAGTTGTAGTACATTTTTAGTAGTAGTTGTACAGTATTAGTAGTAGCTGTACAGTAGTAGTATTAGTAGTACAGTATTAGTAGTAGTAGTACAGTAGTAGTAGTAGTAGTACAGCATTAGTAGTAGTAGTAGTAGTAGTAGTAGTACAGTATTAGTATTAGTAGTACAAGATTAGTAGTAGTAGTAGTACAGTATTAGTAGTAGTAGTAGTAGTAGTACAGTATTAGTATTAGTAGTACAGTATTAGTAGTATTAGTAGTACAGTATTAGTAGTAGTAGTAGCAGTAGTAGTTGTAAAGTAGTAGTAATAGTAGTAGTTGTACAGTAGTAGTAGTAGTAGTAGTAGTAGTAGTACAGTAGTAGTAGTAGTACAGTAGTAGTAGTAGTAGTACAGTAGTAGGTGTAGTACATTATTAGTAGTAGGTGTACAGTATTAGTAGTAGTTGTACAGTAGTAGTAGTAGGACAGTATTAGTAGTAGTAGTACAGTAGTAGTAGTCGTAGTACAGCATTAGTAGTAGTAGTAGTAGTAGTAGTAGTACAGTATTAGTATTAGTAGTACATGATTAGTAGTAGTAGTAGTAGTAGTAGTACAGTATTAGTATTAGTAGTACAGTATTAGTAGTATTAGTAGTACATTATTAGTAGTAGTACAGTATTAGTAGTAGTAGTAGTACAGTATTAGTAGTAGTAGTTGTACAGTATTAGTAGTAGTTGTACAGTAGTAGTAGTAGTTGTACAGTAGTAGTAGTAGTACAGTAGTAGTAGTACAGTAGTAGTAGTAGTAGTAGTAGTAGTAGTACAGTATTAGTAGTAGTTGTACAGTAGTAGTAGTAGTAGTAGTAGTAGTAGTACAGTATTAGTAATAGTAGTAGTAGTAGTAGTACAGTATTAGTAGTAGTTGTACAGTAGTAGTAGTAGTAGTAGTAGTACAATATTAGTAGTAGTAGTACAGTAGTAGTTGTTGTACAGTAGTAGTAGTTGTACAGTAGTAGTAGTAGTTGTACAGCAGTAGTAGTGGTTGTACAGTAGTAGTAGCAGAAGTCTTAGTAGTAGTCACAGTAAAGGTCATTTTAAAACTAGTAGAAGTTGTGGTTGAAACGCTTTGTCCATTCTGTGGCTCCATTTCCGAGTTTGTGTCACTCTGTCACTCTCACTCTTTCTTCTGACTAACCAGGCCTGCTCCCAGCGGCAATCAGCGTACATAATTATCAACCAGACCAACACACATAGGATACAATTGGCCTTTTCATGCAAGTGAGTTTGTGTGTCCGTGTGTCCGTGTGTGTCCATGTGTGTGTGTGTGTGTGTGTGTGTGCGTGCATGCGGATTGGTGTGGCCTTTTCAGCTTCCTTTGTTTAAATAAAACATCCAGACTATTAATGATGACACTGTGGAGTTCTGCAATATTCATAATGGATGGCTCTGTTAATGTAACTTGTATAATGGTCCAAAACACTGGACTCCTTCTGATTGCTTGTTATCACTGTCAAAGGGCTTTGCTTCTCATTTTGTTTCCTCTCTAACGTTTATTTTTTTTTTTTTTTTTTTACTTATTTCGTTGCCCTGAGATACAGAGAACAGTCTAATTCAGTCATCTTTGGAGGGACATTTACAACGGTCTCCACCAGTCAATGCATTCTTGGATTCTTACAGGCACTTCACACCCCGCGTCATAACACTCTATGACAAAGTCATAAGCATGTCATAATATGGTCATAACACTGTCATGACACATTGTTTCTGCACCTGTTGTGACACATATTGCGTTATTTAATGGCTGGTTATGACACCTACATAAGAGTGTCAAAGCCCACTAAACCTACCAGGGTAGTTACTTTATGGCTGGTTATGACACCTACATAAGAGGGTCAAAGCCCACTAAACCTACCAGGGTAGTTACTTTATGGCTGGTTATGACACCTACATAAGATTATGATGGTCATAATGCTTCTTGACTGTGTCATTATATGATTATGATGGTCATAATGCTTCTTAACTGTGTCATTAACTGATTAAGATGGTCATAACGCTTCTTGACTGTGTCATTAACTGATTAAGATGGTCATAACGCTTCTTGACTGTGTCATTAACTGATTATGATGGTCATAATGCTTCTTAACTGTGTCAAATGAAGGACAACTTATTGGCAGGACATCTCTTATGTAGGTGTCATAACCAGCCGTAAAATATACATGTTTATATAATATATAAAATAAAATAATGTCACAACAGGTCTAAATCTATGGGTCATGACAGTTTTATGAACATGTCATGTCAGCTGTTATGACCTATGTCATGGTTATGAGCGTGTCATGAGGTGTTACCTGAACTAATCCTGCTAAGGTGATATAGCACAAAAATGCCCACTGGGCCAGGTAGACACGCTGTACATACTTGTGTGTTTACATGTTAGCAAGCACGCTCATTTGAATGATTCTCTGCATGTTAAACCTGTATCTCTATGGCAGAAAAACCAAGGGGACATTGGCCGGCTGTATATTTTACTCCCTGAAATGTAAGAACATGTTTAAGTGTGTGTGTGTGTGTGTGTGTGTGTGTGTGTGTGTGTGTGTGTGTGTGTGTGTGTGTGTGTGTGTGTGTGTGTGTGTGTGTGTGTGTGTGTGTGTGTGTGTGTGCGCGCGCGTGTGTGTGTGTGTGTGTGTGTGTGCGTGCGTGCGTGCGTGCGTGTGTGTATTTATGTGTATGTGTGTGTGTGTGTGTGTGTGTGTGTGTGTTTGTGTGAACCTATCACATCGGTTGCTACACTGCTTGTGTTATGCCTGTCAGAAGAATCATACTGATTCACAGCAGCTCTTCTCTCAATAATAAATGTAGTTTCAAAAAAACACTTTATTTTCAAATGCACAATAACAATTGTGAAACAGAAGAGTAAGTGTGTGTCTGTGTTCCAGAGTGGAGTGAAGTCATTGTTTATTTCAGCCATCGGCTCAAAGTCAGTGAAGTGCCCCTCGGCAACGCGACCACAGTCACCGCAATCTGAGAGAGTGCAAAAAAACAGCGAACCACCACAACAAATTTAAGAGGAAATAATTGCCTCTAAAAAAAAGGAACGTGTGTGGGTTTGTAGTTTGTCTCTCTGTGTTGTGTGTATGCTGAATTGGGGGTTTGTAGTTTGTCTCTCTGTGTTGTGTGTATGCTGAATTGGGGGTTTGTAGTCTGTCTCTCTGTGTTGTGTGTATGCTGAATTGGGGGTTTGTAGTTTGTCTCTCTGTGTTGTGTGTATGCTGAATTGGGGGTTTGTAGTTTGTCTCTCTGTGTTGTGTGTATGCTGACTTGGGGGTTCGTGGTTTGTCTCTGTGTTGTGTGTATGCTGAATTGGGGGTTTGTAGTTTGTCTCTCTGTGTTGTGTGTATGCAGAATTGGGGGTTTGTAGTTTGTCTCTCTGTGTTGTGTGTATGCTGAATTGGGGGTTTGTAGTTTGTCTCTCTGTGTTGTGTGTATGCTGACTTGGGGGTTCGTGGTTTGTCTCTGTGTTGTGTGTATGCTGAATTGGGGGTTTGTAGTTTGTCTCTCTGTGTTGTGTGTATGCTGAATTGGGGGTTTGTAGTTTGTCTCTCTGTGTTGTGTGTATGCTGAATTGGGGGTTTGTAGTTTGTCTCTCTGTGTTGTGTGTATGCTGAATTGGGGGTTTGTAGTTTGTCTCTCTGTGTTGTGTGTATGCTGAATTGGGGGTTTGTAGTTTGTCTCTCTGTGTTGTGTGTATGCTGAATTGGGGGTTTGTAGTTTGTCTCTCTGTGTTGTGTGTATGCTGAATTGGGGGTTTGTAGTTTGTCTCTCTGTGTTGTGTGTATGCTGAATTGGGGGTTTGTAGTTTGTCTCTCTGTGTTGTGTGTATGCTGAATTGGGGGTTTGTAGTTTGTCTCTCTGTGTTGTGTGTATGCTGAATTGGGGGTTTGTAGTTTGTCTCTCTGTGTTGTGTGTATGCTGAATTGGGGGTTTGTAGTTTGTCTCTGTGTTGTGTGTATGCTGACTTGGGGGTTCGTTGTTTGTCTCTCTGTGTTGTGTGTATGCTGAATTGGGGGTTTGTGGTTTGTCTCTCTGTTTTGTGTGTATGCTGAATTGGGGGTTCGTGGTTTGTCTCTGTGTTGTGTGTATGCTGAATTGGGGGTTTGTAGTTTGTCTCTGTGTTGTGTGTATGCTGAATTGGGGGTTTGTAGTTTGTCTCTCTGTGTTGTGTGTATGCTGAATTGGGGGTGTGTAGTTTGTCTCTCTGTGTTGTGTGTATGCTGAATTGGGGGTTTGTAGTTTGTCTCTCTGTGTTGTGTGTATGCTGAATTGGGGGTGTGTAGTTTGTCTCTCTGTGTTGTGTGTATGCTGAATTGGGGGTTTGTAGTTTGTCTCTCTGTGTTGTGTGTATGCTGAATTGGGGGTTTGTAGTTTGTCTCTCTGTGTTGTGTGTATGCTGAATTGGGGGTTTGTAGTTTGTCTCTCTGTGTTGTGTGTATGCTGAATTAGGGGTTTGTGGTTTGTCTCTGTGTTGTGTGTATGCTGAATTGGGGGTTTGTAGTTTGTCTCTGTGTTGTGTGTATGCTGAATTGGGGGTTTGTAGTTTGTCTCTCTGTGTTGTGTGTATGCTGAATTAGGGGTTCGTGGTTTGTCTCTGTGTTGTGTGTATGCTGAATTGGGGGTTTGTAGTTTGTCTCTGTGTTGTGTGTATGCTGACTTGGGGGTTCGTGGTTTGTCTCTCTGTGTTGTGTGTATGCTGAATTGGGGGTTTGTGGGTTGTCTCTCTGTTTTGTGTGTATGCTGAATTGGGGGTTCGTGGTTTGTCTCTGTGTTGTGTTTAAGCTGATTTGGAGGTTTGTGGTTTGTCTCTGTGTTGTGTGTATGCTGACTTGGGGGTTCGTGGTTTGTCTCTCTGTGTTGTGTGTATGCTGAATTGGGGGTTCGTGGTTTGTCTCTCTGTGTTGTGTGTATGCTGAATTGTGGGTTTGTGGTTTGTCTCTGTGTTGTGTGTATGCTGAATTGAGGGTTCGTGGTTTGTCTCTCTGTGTTGTGTGTATGCTGAATTGGGGGTTCGTGGTTTGTCTCTCTGTGTTGTGTGTATGCTGAATTGTGGGTTTATGGTTTGTCTCTGTGTTGTGTGTATGCTGAATTGGGGGTTTGTGGTTTGTCTCTGTGTTGTGTGTATGCTGAATTGGGGGTTCGTGGTTTGTCTCTGTGTTGTGTGTATGCTGAATTGGGGGTTCGTGGTTTGTCTCTCTGTGTTGTGTGTATGCTGAATTGGGGGTTTGTAGTTTGTCTCTCTGTGTTGTGTGTATGCTGAATTGGGGGTTTGTAGTTTGTCTCTCTGTGTTGTGTGTATGCTGAATTGGGGGTTTGTAGTTTGTCTCTCTGTGTTGTGTGTATGCTGAATTGGGGGTTTGTAGTTTGTCTCTCTGTGTTGTGTGTATGCTGAATTGGGGGTTTGTAGTTTGTCTCTCTGTGTTGTGTGTATGCTGAATTGGGGGTTTGTAGTTTGTCTCTCTGTGTTGTGTGTATGCTGAATTGGGGGTTTGTAGTTTGTCTCTCTGTGTTGTGTGTATGCTGAATTGGGGGTTTGTAGTTTGTCTCTGTGTTGTGTGTATGCTGACTTGGGGGTTCGTTGTTTGTCTCTCTGTGTTGTGTGTATGCTGAATTGGGGGTTTGTGGTTTGTCTCTCTGTTTTGTGTGTATGCTGAATTGGGGGTTCGTGGTTTGTCTCTGTGTTGTGTGTATGCTGAATTGGGGGTTTGTAGTTTGTCTCTGTGTTGTGTGTATGCTGAATTGGGGGTTTGTAGTTTGTCTCTCTGTGTTGTGTGTATGCTGAATTGGGGGTGTGTAGTTTGTCTCTCTGTGTTGTGTGTATGCTGAATTGGGGGTTTGTAGTTTGTCTCTCTGTGTTGTGTGTATGCTGAATTGGGGGTGTGTAGTTTGTCTCTCTGTGTTGTGTGTATGCTGAATTGGGGGTTTGTAGTTTGTCTCTCTGTGTTGTGTGTATGCTGAATTGGGGGTTTGTAGTTTGTCTCTCTGTGTTGTGTGTATGCTGAATTGGGGGTTTGTAGTTTGTCTCTCTGTGTTGTGTGTATGCTGAATTAGGGGTTTGTGGTTTGTCTCTGTGTTGTGTGTATGCTGAATTGGGGGTTTGTAGTTTGTCTCTGTGTTGTGTGTATGCTGAATTGGGGGTTTGTAGTTTGTCTCTCTGTGTTGTGTGTATGCTGAATTAGGGGTTCGTGGTTTGTCTCTGTGTTGTGTGTATGCTGAATTGGGGGTTTGTAGTTTGTCTCTGTGTTGTGTGTATGCTGACTTGGGGGTTCGTGGTTTGTCTCTCTGTGTTGTGTGTATGCTGAATTGGGGGTTTGTGGTTTGTCTCTCTGTTTTGTGTGTATGCTGAATTGGGGGTTCGTGGTTTGTCTCTGTGTTGTGTTTAAGCTGAATTGGAGGTTTGTGGTTTGTCTCTGTGTTGTGTGTATGCTGACTTGGGGGTTCGTGGTTTGTCTCTCTGTGTTGTGTGTATGCTGAATTGGGGGTTCGTGGTTTGTCTCTCTGTGTTGTGTGTATGCTGAATTGTGGGTTTGTGGTTTGTCTCTGTGTTGTGTGTATGCTGAATTGAGGGTTCGTGGTTTGTCTCTCTGTGTTGTGTGTATGCTGAATTGGGGGTTCGTGGTTTGTCTCTCTGTGTTGTGTGTATGCTGAATTGTGGGTTTGTGGTTTGTCTCTGTGTTGTGTGTATGCTGAATTGTGGGTTTATGGTTTGTCTCTGTGTTGTGTGTATGCTGAATTGGGGGTTTGTGGTTTGTCTCTGTGTTGTGTGTATGCTGAATTGGGGGTTCGTGGTTTGTCTCTGTGTTGTGTGTATGCTGAATTGGGGGTTCGTGGTTTGTCTCTCTGTTTGTGTGTGCTGAATTCTAAATATTGTGTATACTTAGGAAATTGAAGTTGGCTTGGGAAATCTATCTAGCAGGACTTGGCATGCAGAGCAGGCAACTTTACCCATTCTCTCCTATTTAACAGACTGTAGAGGGAGAGGGGAAGTGGTGGGGGCAGTGGGGAACAGGTGGGGGCAGTGGGGAACAGGTGGGGGCAGTGGAGAACAGGTGGGGACAGTGGAGAACAGGTGGGGACAGTGTTGAACATGTGGGGCAGTGGTGAACAGGTGGGGACAGTGGATAACAGGTGGGGACAGTGTAGAACAGGTGGGGACAGTGGGGAACAGGTGGAGAACAGGTGGGGAACAGGTGGAGAACAGGTGGGGAACAGGTGGAGAACAGGTGGGGACAGTGGGGAACAGGTGAGGACAGTGGGGAACAGGTGGGGACAGTGGGGAACAGGTGGGGACAGTGGAGAACAGGTGGGGAACAGGTGGGGACAGTGGGGAACAGGTGGGGACAGTGGGGAACAGGTGGGGGCAGTGGGGAACAGGTGGGGACAGTGGAGAACAGGTGGGGAACAGGTGGAGAACAGGTGGGGACAGTGGAGAACAGGTGGGGAACAGGTGGGGACAGTGGGGAACAGGTGGGGACAGTGGGGAACAGGTGGGGACAGTGGGGAACAGGTGGGGACAGTGGGGAACAGGTGGGGGCAGTGGGGAACAGGTGGGGTCATTGGGGAACAGGTGGGGGCAGTGGAGAACAGGTGGGGGCAATGGGGAACAGGTGGGGAACAGGTGGAGAACAGGTGGGGACAGTGGAGAACAGGTGGGGAACAGGTGGGGACAGTGGGGAACAGGTGGGGACAGTGGGGAACAGGTGGGGACAGTGGGGAACAGGTGGGGACAGTGGGGAACAGGTGGGGGCAGTGGGGAACAGGTGGGGACAGTCGGGAACAGGTGGGGATAGTGGGGAACAGGTGGGGACAGTGGAGAACAGGTGGGGAACAGGTGGGGACAGTGGGGAACAGGTGGGGACAGTGGGGAACAGGTGGGGACAGTCGGGAACAGGTGGAGACAGTTGGGAACAGGTGGGGACAGTGGAGGACAGGTGGGGACAGTAGGGGACAGGTGGGGACAGTGGAGAACAGGTGGGGGCAGAAAAGAACAGGTGGGGAAATTGGAGAACAGGTGGGGACAGTGGAGAACACGTGGGGACAGTGGGGAACAGGTGGGGACAGTGGAGAACAGGTGGGGACAGTGGGCAACAGGTGGGGACAGTGGAGAACAGGTGGGGACAGTGGAGAACAGGTGGGGACATTGGGGAACAGGTGGGGACAGTGGAGAACAGGTGGGGGCAGTGGAGAACAGTTGGGGAACAGGTGGGGACAGTGGCAGTGGGGAACAGGTGGGGGCTAGTGGTTAGGAAGCATGGGGGGATCACGGAAACAGAGACAGTGTGTAGTGAGAGACATAAATAGAGAGAGACAGACAATGCTCTCTAAGGTACTTTCTGGCAGACTGGGACAAGCTGCAAAACAGCTGCCTTAGCACTCTCCTCTCCCATTCTGCCTAACTCCCCAGTGTGTGTGTGTGTGTGTGTGTGTGTGTGTGTGTGTGTGTGTGTGTGTGTGTGTGTGTGTGTGTGTGTGTGTGTGTGTGTGTGTGTGTGTGTGTGTGTGTGTGTGTTTGCGTGTGTGTGTGTGTGTGTGTTTGTGTTTGTGCCTTGGCAGTCCCTTCCCTTTACCCAGAGAGACTAAAGCGCCCGAGGTTAGCTGGGGGGGGTTCCGGCCGCCATGCCGGAATAGAACAGCAGAGTCACCAACAGTCAGAGTCACAGGTAAACACACCACACATGGATGGCACCACCAACTTCTTGCCATCTGCCTCCAAACCAAAGTAGAGTATGTGCTTGTCTACCGTGTAAATCCCCCCCACATGAAGATTGCCTGTCCCCAGCCAAGGCCTTGTCAAATAAACTTTTCAAGGTTGCGTCAGACTTCTGCAGTGTAGCAACATGTTGTGGAACATCCCATTGCACCTCTAACCCAGACACATCAGCAACAGGTACAGGTGTTCCCACATACTTCTCAAGACGTTGCTGGCGGCGTGACTTTCTGTGCCCATGGTTCCCCCCTCGCTCAGACTATCACACAGTTCAGGGAGAGGTTGTAAACCAGCTTTGTCCACGGTGGTGATGATGGTGATGATGATGGTGGCGGTGATAGTGGTGGAAATGATTATGATGGTGGTGATGAGTGATGATGATGATGGCGGTGATGATGATGATGATGATGATGGTAGTGGTGATGGCAATGATGATGATGATTGTGATAATGATAATGGTGATGATATTGATAGTGATGGTGATGATGATGATGATGGTAGTAAAGATGATGATCGTGGTGATGATGATGATGTTGATAATGGTGGTGTTAATAATGATTGTGGTGGTGGTTACGATGATGAAGATGATGGTGAAGATGATGATGATGATGGTGATGTTGATGATGTTGACGATGATGATGATGGTGGCGGTGATGAAGATGATGATGATGGTGGTGATGATGATGATGATGGTGTGATGATGATGGTGGTGGGGAAGATGATGATGATGGTGATGATATTGATAGTGATGGTGATGATGATGATGGTAGTAAAGATGATGATGGTGGTGATGATGATGATGTTGATAATGGTGGTGTTAATAATGATTGTGGTGATGGTTACGATGATGTGGATGATGGTGAAGACGATGATGATGATGGTGATGTTGATGATGTTGACGATGATGATGATGACCGTGGAGGTGATGAAGATGATGATGATGACGGTGGTGATGATGATGATGATGATGGTGTGATGATGATGGTGGTGGTGATGATGATGATGATGGTGGTGGGGATGATGATGATGATGGTGATGATATTGATAGTGATGGTGATGATGATGATGGTAGTAAAGATGATGATGGTGGTGATGATGATGGTGATGATCATGGTGGTGATGGTGATGGTGATGGTGATGATCATGGTGGTGATGGTGCTGATGATGATGGTGGTGGTGATGATGATGATGATGATGATGAAGTTGCTGATGATGATGGTGATGATGGCGATGATGTTGACGATGATGATGACGATAACGGTGATGTTGATATTGAGGGTAATGAGGAAGAAGAGGATGACAATAAAGAAGAAGGTGATGCACCATTTTTAAAGCAATGTGACAGATGTGTGTTTCTCCCCTGGTGTGTATTTGTTGGTTGGAGAACTCCTGCCCATCTTGACTGGTTCTGCCTGGCTGGGGCTCGGCTCCAAAGCCCCTCTGTCTTCATCTCTACAGGGACACCAGCAGGTGTGTGTGTGTGTGTGTGTGTGTGTGTTAGTCATTCGTTTGGAGGGAGATTGGGAGAGTGTGTACTTTAAGTATTTTTCTTTCTTTTTAATATTTTAGTTTTGTGTATATTGTAAATGTATATATAGTGTGTAACATACAGCATAAGGATGTATTCTGTCTTGGCTTTATTGATGTGTGTGTGTGTGTGTGCGTGTGTGTGTGTGTGTGTGTGTGTGTGTGTGTGTGTCATCCCTGCTGTCCCTGGGTCTCATTAGCCACCTGTCGCGGGTGGTCCTGTCATCGGACCAATCTGCTGCCATTCTCCTGGGCACTACGGCAACACTCCTGTAACCGTCGGCAACTGGCCTTGTTTATGTAGGAGATGAATGGGCCAGATCCCTGCTCATCTCGCCTAAAGTCTACACAGGGACAGGTGGTGTGTGTGTTCAGCGACAGAAGGTGCCGTTTCTCTCCACAGTTAGATCTTCTTGTGTTCCTCTTCTCTTTGCCCATATCTCCTGATCAAGGCTTGCCATTCGAGGCCATTCCTGAGATCAAGAAAGAGACACCAAGGTCACTGCTTCTGTCCGTCCATCCCTCTTAAATTCTCTCTCCTATCTCCCTCTCTCCTACTGTATATCCCTCCCTCCTCTCTCCCTCCCTCCTCTCTCCCCCTCTCCTACTGTATCTCACTCCCTCCTCTCTCCCTCTCTCCTCTCTCACTCCCTCCTCTCTCCCTCTCTCCTACTGTATCTCCCTCCCTCCTCTCTCCCTCCCTCCTCTCTCCCCCTCTCCTACTGTATCTCCCTCCCTCCTCTCTCCCTCTCTCCTCTCTCACTCCCTCCTCTCTCCCTCTCTCCTACTGTATCTCCCTCCCTCCTCTCTCCCTCCCTCCTCTCTCCCCCTCTCCTACTGTATCTCCCTCCCTCCTCTCTCCCTCCCTCCTCTCTCCCTCTCTCCTCTCTCTCTCCCTCCTCTCTCCCCTATCCCTCTCTCCTCTTTCCCTCTCTCCCCATCTCTCTTACCCCCCCACCTATGTCTGTCTGTCTGTCTGTCTGTCCGTCTGTCATTCCCAGCCTGCCCAGTGACTCATGTCTACAGTGGCTCAGTGCAGAGACATAGAGAGCCTACAGACTAGAGACTGACTTCAGCAGAACAGTCCATTGGGTTCTACTGCAAACCAGACAGCAGAGTGATGTATATAAGCTGTAACACATAAATTAAATCAACACTGCCAATTGGCCAATACCCATGAGTATGGTTATGAATATGTTTTTCATTTTTCATTTGAGGGTAGCATCTAATCAAATTGTTCCACATGTTGATTCCGTGTCCTTGAACTTGTTTTTTTATCCACCAGTTGAGAATGAAAGCCAACTGTCTTTGCTCAGATGGGACAATATAATGCTGACCCAGTAACGGTCTTTACTCAGATGGGACAATACAATGCTGACCCAGTAACTGTCTTTACTCAGATGGGACAATACAATGCTGACCCAGTAACTGTCTACTCAGATGGGCCAATACAATGCTGACCCAGTAACGGTCTTTTCTCAATGCTGGTATATTAATTGAAATCTGTATTTAGAGCAGGTCCCTTCTCCAAATAAATGTAATATTATGTGCAAATAGTTAAAGTACAAAACGGAAAAGAAATAAACATAAATATGTATTTACAATGGTGTTTGTTCTTCACTGGTTGCCCTTTTCCCCTCTCTCTCTCTCTCTCTATTCTTCTGTCTCCCTCCATCTCTCTGCCTATCTCTCTCCCCATCCCTGATCTGTCTCCCTAACCCCCATTCCTCTTTCTCTTTCTGTCTCTCTCTCACTCTTTCTCTCTTCTTCTGTCTCCCTCCATCTCTCTGCCTATCTCTCTCCCCATCCCTGATCTGTCTCCCTAACCCCCATTCCTCTTTCTCTTTCTGTCTCTCTCTCACTCTCTCTCTTTCTCTTCTTTCTCACCCCCTCTCCTTGTCTCTCTCTGTCTCTATCTCTGCCTCACTGCCTCTCTCTCTCTCTCTGCCTCTCTCTCTCTCTGCCTCTCTCTGCCTCTCTCTCTGCCTCTCTCTGCCTCTCTCTGCCTCTCTCTGTCTCTCGCTCTGCTTCTCTGTAGCATCTAAACATGTATAATTCATCTTAATTACAAGGGGCCTCATCAAGTATTAACACACCACCTTGACTCCACTATTTCTAGGGTACAAGTTACCGGCGTGCTAGAGTAATGAAGCAGTAAAGCATGTCTAATACAGAGATAGGTGTTGGGTGACATAATGTGGTACTAAATGTTTCATCTATAAGTAATGAATGGGAATGTTTAAGTAGCCCTTTCCTGCAGTCAACAACCAAAACGTCCTCTTTGGGCTCATGGCTGGAATGTTATTCATATGTTTCATCATTTCATAATGAATTAAGATTTTGTATTTTTTTTTTAACTGCAGAAATCTGTGTCAAACAGTTTTGTTATATTTCAGTCTTCTGTTATGTATATCAAATGTAGTATTGGGATGCAAACTCAAAATGTAATACTAATGTAATGAAATACATTTCAACTCTATATCTGACATGGTACAGGTGTCTTCATTATTTAAGTCCGTAACCATGTCTTTGTAGGTGAACACTTTTTGTTTAAGTCTACCAAAGAAACACTGTGTGACCCTGATTTAGCCCAGTGCAGTAAAAGGTTATATACAGTAATCTTACAATAGGGAGACGTATGGAAGGGCCTAACCTATGGGCCTTTCTAAGCCATCTAGATGCAGCCTTGTACGGTGCCTTCAGAGAAGGCTTGGCTTTGTTTTGTCACTGGCACACACACAATATCCCATAATGTCAAAGTGGATTTACATTTTACATTTTTAGATAAAACATTTAATGGTGAAATGTCTTGAGTCATATAATAATAACAATAATAAAAACAACAATAATTAATTTAATTTGAAAAAGCACTTTTCTCTGACCCAAGGTGCAATAAAAATAACGAATAATAGTAATCATAATAACAACAGCTATACAAAACACAGACAACAATCAAAGCTATATCCAGGTGTCACCAGATCTGGAGGACATGATATCAGAATTAACAGAGGTCATTGAAAGCTTTTCCCGAACAGCACGGTCTTGAGCTGTGCCTTAAAACGACCACAGAGACTCTGCAGCCCTAACAGTGTGTTCCTCTGCCACGGAGCAGTGTGACTGAAAGCCCTGTCACCCCTGTTTTGTTGTCTGCTGTGAGGCTGCTGAAGGGAGACGGACCTGGAGGAGTGAAGGGTGCATGTGGGGCAGGAGGGTAGGATGAGGTCAGACAGGTACTTGGGTCCAGAGTTGTGGATAGCTTGGTAAGTGTGAACCAGGATTTTGTGGTCGATGCATTAGCATACTGTATGGGGAACGAGTGGAGGCTGAACAGCACTGGAGTGACGTGCTCGCAGGGGAAGGTGTGGGTGAGGACATGTGCAGAACAGTTCTGTTAAATATTCCCCTTTGTTATGACGAGTCTACATAAGTTCAGGAGTAATAATTCAGTTAACAAGTCATGTTATAAGTTGAATGGACAATAATAGTGTTCAACGTGATTTTTAAATGACTACCTTCTATCTGTACTCCATACATACACATATCTCCTCTGTTGAGGAGAGCATTTCAAACACAAATTCAACCATGAAGACCAGGGAGGTGTTAAAATGCCTCGCAAAGAACGGCATGAATAAAATGAAAATAAAAAGCAGACATTGAATATTCACAGGGGAAGCACCTGGGTTCCACCGCTCATCTGAAGTCATTCTAATTCTCCGGTTGGAACGTTATTCAAGATATATGTAAAAAACATTCTAAAGATTGATTCAGTACATCGTTTGACATGTTTCTACTGACTGTTACGGAACTTTTGGACATTTCGGCACGTTATAGTGGACGCGCTTTGTGACTTTGGAATTGTTTACCAAACGCGCTAACCAAAGTAGCTAATTGGACATAAATAACGGAAATTTTCGAACACATCAAGCATTTATTGTGGACCTGGGATTTCTAGGACTGCATTCTGATGAAGTTCATCAAAGGTAAGGAAACATTTATCATGTATTTTCTGGTTTCTGTTGACTCCAACATGGCAGATAATTTGGCTTCTGTTCTGAGCGCCGTCTCAGATTATTGCATGTGTTGCTTTTTCCGTAAACTTTCTTTGAAATCTGACACAGCGGTTGCATTAAGGAGAGGTATATCTATAATTCCATGTTTCTAACTTGTATTATCATCTACATTTATGATGAGTATTTCTGTTGAAACGATGTGGCTATGCAAATTCACTTGATGTTTTTGGAACTAGTGAATCTAAATAGCCAATGTAAACTCAGATTTTTCTATATAAATATGAACTTTATCAAACAACACATGCATGTATTGTGTAACATGAAGTCCTATAAGTGTCATATGATGAAGAAAATTCAAGGTTAGTGATTAATTTTATCTCTATTTCTGCTTTTTGTGAATGCTATATTTTGCTGGAAAATGGCTGTGCTTATTGTGGTTTGGTGGAGACCTAACATAATCGTTTGTAGTGCTTTCGCTGAAAAGCCTATTTTTAAATCAGACACTTTGGTGGGATTAACAACAAGATTAACTTTAAAATGATATGACACATGTATGTTTTAGGAATTGTAACTATTAGATTTCTGTGGTTTGAATTTGGTGCCCTTAATTTTCACTGGTAGTTGTCATATCGATCCCGTTACCGGGATTGCAGCCATAACAAGTTAAAGTAACAAATTATTAAAGAGCATCAGTAAATTAACAATAGCGAGGCTATATACAGGGGGTACCGGTGCAGAGCCAATGTGCGGGGGCACCGGTTAGTCGAGGTAATTGAGGTAATATGTAGAACAGTCTATGACTAGGGTGGCTGGAGTCATAGACAATTTTTAGGGCCTTCTTCTGACACCGCCTGGTATAGAGGTCCTGGATGGCAGGCAGCTTGGCCCCAGTGATGTAATGGGCTGTACACACTACCCTCTGTAGTGCCTTGCGGTCAGAGGCCGAGAATTTCCATACCCATACCAGACATTGATGCAACCTGTCGGGATTGCAGCCATAACAAGTTAAAACAGTTACAGAGTTTAATGGCTGTGATAAGATAAAACTGAGGATGTATCTACAACATGGTAGTTACTCCACCACACTAACCTAATTGACAGAGTTAACCTGGTGAGTGTAGGGGGCAGTATTTTAATGTTTGGATGAAAAACGTACCCAAATGAAACTGCGTATTTCTCAGGCCCAGAATCTAGAATATGCATATAAATGTCAGATTAGGATAGAAAACACTCTTAAGTTTCCAAAACTGTCAAAATATTGTCTGTGAGTTTAACATAACTGATATTGCAGGCAAAAGCCTGAGGAAAATCCAACCCGGAAGTGCTGTTTTTCCTGAAAGTTCTCTGTTCCATTGCCTGCTTTCGCTCCATTTAAAGGGATATCAACCAGATTCATTTTCCTATGGCTTCCACATGTTGTGTACAATCTTTAGACATAGTTTCAAGCTTTTATTTTGACAAATGAGCGAGAAAGATCACATCCATTGTATGGCTGGGTGCCAGCAGCGTTTTGCATACGCAACAGCTTGGAGCAGACATTTTCTCTCTCTCTTCTATTGAAGAAGGTACAGTCCGGTTGAAATATTATCGATTATATTATGTAAAAACAACCTGAGGATTGATTATAAAAAACATTTGACATGTTTCTATGAACTTTACAGATACTATTTGGAATTTTCGTCTGCCCGGTCTTGACCGCTCGAGCTTGTGGATTTCTGAAAATAACGTGCCAACCAAATGGAGGAATTTTGGATATAAAATAATCTTTATGGAACAAAAGGAACATTTATTGTGTAACTGGGAGTCTCGTGAGTGCAAACATCCGAAGATCATCAAAGGTAAGCGATTCATTTGATTGCTTTTCTGACTTTCGTGACCAATCTACTTTGCTGCTAGCTGTTTGTAATGTTTTGTCTGCTGAGAGAGATGTCCTAACATAAACGCTTGGATAGCTAAGCTAAGCTGTGTTTTGCACTTGTGATTTAATGAAAATGTTATATTTTTATATTTTCCTGAGTGGCCAAGCTACAGTTTTGACTTAAATCTGCTTGCAAATCTATGGCAAGACCTGAAAATTGTTGTCTAGTAATAATGAATCACTTAGCAAAAGGTGATTCTAACATGTAGTGACTCAAGTGGGTTGAATTCTAATTTAATCAATAAATATTCACAAAGCTTTTATAAATGTTAGATTTTTTTCTTCCACTTTGCCACTACTGACTATTGTGTGTAGATCGCTGACAATTCAATCCATTTAAATCCATTTTCTGTGTGTGTGTGGGGGTGGGGGGGGGGGTCAAGGGGTGTGAATACTTTCTGAAGGAACTGTATGTAAACCTCTGATGGCCCAACCTCAGCCAGCAGACCAGGCCCTCTGAAACACTGGAGCAGCCCGTCCCTGTTAGGGGGTGTATAAAAGTGGCACTGCATAGACTCCTGTCCCTATTTACTGTGACAGAGCTCAGAGGGAACAGAACAGGCAACCCAGAGCCCTCTATCCAAGCCAAGGATCCATTTTACACACTCTCACGCACTCATGCAAATACACATAAACACACACACACAAATACACACAAACACAGACCCACCTCTATATCCCTGCCAGTAAGCTGTAGTACACGGCTGTCTGAGCTCTTATGACAGATGGGAGTCACTTTGAAGAGCTTTGGACCATTATGCCTCACAAAGGAGCGACTACCTGGAACAACAAATCACTCTCTCTCTCCCTTCTCCTCTCCTCCCTCCCTTCTTTCCTCCCTCTCTGCAGGGCTTCACCACAAGAGGGGGGATTTACAAAACTGTCAGGAGAGAGAGAGAGAGAGAGAATATATATGGATGTAGGGAGAGAGAGGATACAGAGGAAGACAGAGAGGTCATGAGCAGATGAGCTCCTGTATTTTTCAGCATGTTCTTAATTAAAGAAGATAGATTTAGAGTTAGATGAACTTGGATTTTCGGCAGGGACATATACAGGATATTACCCTCCACAACATAACCTTCACTCCAAATCAATACTCAAAACCTGCAACCTGATTTTCGACGGAATTACGTAATTACCTGGAAGGCTTACAACAACTAAAGATTATTGTTCACAAACTATACAGCAAATTCTCTGGCAAACAAACAGAGACCTGAAAACACCATCCAACCTGGAACTGAGTGAGTAATGTTTAGTCTGAAGTATATTTTATTTCCAAAAGAATAAAAATACATTACAATGATATATTTTACTTTATAAATACTGAATGCTAAGTTAAGGCTACCAAGCTTGATACGACTTCAATTAGCACTGCCGTGTCAAAGCCCTTGAGCCCAACAATGGCAGGAGAGTCAAACAGTCTACTCCAACCAAATGGAGAGGCCTTAGAAGCTCCCTGCTGTTCAGAGGTAATTCAAATACAGCACCCTCTGTATGTAAAGAATAACAAGACAAGAAAAGATTACAAAATGATGCTCCTTATGGAAAAATGTAGAGACACTATTCGCTGACTATTATAAAAATGGGAACATAAGGAACATTATCTCCCACATAGACCACCCCCTGGCATGGCACAGTGCTATATTAACACCCTACCCCTCTGTTAAGAGGGGGGTGATACCGATGGGTTCTCCCTTGAGAAAGATACCCCCACCATGAGATGGTCGGACCAGACCGCCTCATTATATAAACCCACAGACGAGCAACCCCAAGCAGAAAGTCAACCCCCCAGCACAGAGTACTATTCCCTCATTGAAATGAGGGATAAATGAACCCAGCTGGAGGTAAGGCAGGTGGAGCTGGAACAGCAGGTGATTACACTCCAGTCAGCACAGACCCAGACAACAGTCCAGCACAACAACACCCCCTAGACCTGGAGAGCTGGAGGTAAAGAGAGACACATCTATAAGAGAAAGAGCAAGAGCAGGAGAAGAACCATTCCACCCCAAACAACAGACCATAGACCCTGACCCCAGACCATAGCGTTGACAACACAGCAGGACAAACAAATGAACAAGGCCAAGCCAAGGGGATCCCACCCCCTCTGAGCACCCCCACCCTGTCATCCACCCTGATACCCCTCCTGACAACCCCCTCACACCCATTGAGGACATACACAAGACACAGATTATATGTGTGTCTAAACTCTGGTGTCCAAACACCCAGCACGCCCTAGACCTACTGTCTGAGGACCAACTAGGTTCCCCCAGCAAGCCCTAGACCTACTGTCTGAGGACAAACTAGGCCCACCCAGCTACATAATAACACACACAGGCACAAACGACCTGAGAGCACAGCAGGAAAGGGTGACCACAGCACTCAAGAGAGTGATTGAAAATGTTTCTTCTACTTTCTCCAACACACAAGTGGTTATCTCCACCCTGCTACCACGAAAATACTTCCACCCTGTTTACCTGGCCCACCACTCCACCCTGGACTAGAACAGCCTCTATGACCAGGTCCACCTCTACAAGGCAGCAGTGCCCACCACTCCATCCTGGACTAGAACAGCCTCTATGACCAGGTCCACCTCTACAAGGCAGCAGTGCCCACCACTCCACCCTGGACTTGAACAGCCTTCATGACCAGGTCCACCTCTATAAGGCAGCAGTGTCCACCACTCCACCCTGGACTAGAACAGCCTTTATGAGCAGGTCCACCTATACAAGGCAGCAGTGCCAAACTTCGCCCGGAACCTGAAGTACATTGCTCTCAAACGCAGCCCCAACACTCCACACAGGAGCAACAGATCAATAGACACACCGCCCAGACCAGTGAGTCACTCTCCCAGACCTGCGGGACCCCACCCCAGACCTACAGAGAGAACCTACATCCAGACCACAACACCCCCAGATACATCCACACCACCACCCTAACCAATCAACCCCCCCCCCCCCCCCCCCCAAGTCAACCATGCTCACACCCCATGTAGGCCCCCTCAGATCAGACCTATGCCCCTCCTGCCAACCCCATGCACCCCACCCCCACAAAGAGGGCCTCAACATGGAAGTCAAACATACGCCCAGGCCGTGAGCGGGCAAACAGGCCAAACCCCCACTCTTACACTAGCCCAAGCCAAAGGAATGTACCAGATGCTGAGCAGGCATCACACTTCTGGCCTGAGGCTAAACCACATTGCCAACAGCATCGGACACTTTATGGAACACAAAGCCTTCAGATAACCTTCAGGCCTTAGGTTATCTGCCTTTGGCCTAAAGAGCAGGAACCTGGATTTCATCGAATAAATCAGGAAATACAGACATTGTCTTCCTGCAAGAAACATGGTATAATGGACAAACCCAGAGGTTGCCCTCTAGGTTACAGAGAGCTGGTAGTCCCATCCACCAAACTACCAGGTGTGAAACAGGGAAGACACTCAGGAGGTATGCTAATTTGGTGTAGAGCAGACCTAACTCACTCTATTAAATTAATCAAAACAGGAACATTTTACATTTGGTAAGAAATTCAAATGGAAATGATCTTAACAGAGAAGAATGTCCTCCTGTGTGCTACCTATATCCCCCCACTAGAATCCCCATATTTTAATGAAGACAGCCTCTCCATCCTGGATGGGAAAATCAATCATTTCCAGGCCCAGGGACATGTGTCTGTGGAGACCTGAATGCCAGAACCGGACAAGAACCTGACACCCTCAGCACACAGCGGGACAAAGACCTGCCTGGAGGTGACAGCATTCCCTCCCCCATATGCCCCCGTAGGCACAACTATGACAACATAACAAACAAAAACGGGTCACAACTCCTGCAGCTCTGTCGCACACATAGTCAATGGTAGGCTTCGAGAGGACTCCTATGGTAGGTGCACCTATAGCTCATCTCTTGGCAGTAGTACTGTAGACTACTTTACAACTGACCTCAACCCAGAGTCTCTCAGAGCGTTCACAGTCAGCCCACTGACACCCTTATAAGACCACAGCAAAATCACAGTCTACTTGAACAGAGTGATACTCAGTCATGAGGCATCAGAGCCAAAGGAACAGACTAATATTAAGAAATGCTATAGATGGAAGGAAAGCAATGTGGAAACCTACCAAAAAACGGTGAGGCAACAACAAATTCAATCCATTTTAGACAACTTCCCGGACCAAACATTTCACTGTAATAGTGAAGGTGTGAACTTGGCAGTAGAAAACCTAAACAGTATATTTGACCTCTCAGCTAAACATTGCAAACAGAAAATGAACAACAATGACAAATGGTTTGATGAAGAATGCAAAAACGTAAGAAAGAAATCGAGAAACCTGTCCAACCCAAAAAATAGAGACCCAGAAAACCTGAGCCTATGCCTTCACTATGGTGAATCACTAAAACAATATAGACATACACTACGGAAAAAGAAGGACCAGCACGTCAGAAATCGGCTCAATGTAATTGAATAATCCATAGACGATAACCACTTCTGGGAAAATTGGAACAACAACACAAAGAATTATCTATCCAAAATGGAGATGTATGGGTAAACCACTTCTCCAATGTTTTTCAAATCAAATCAAATCAAATTTTATTTGTCACATACACATGGTTAGCAGATGTTAATGCGAGTGTAGCGAAATGCTTGTGCTTCTAGTTCCGACAATGCAGTAATAACCAACAAGTAATCTAACTAACCATTCCAAAACTACTGTCTTGTACACAGTGTAAGGGGATAAAGAATATGTACATAAGGATATATGAATGAGTGATGGCACAGAGCAGCATAGGCAAGATACAGTAGATGGTATCGAGTACAGTATGTACAAATGAGATGAGTATGTAAACAAAGTGGCATAGTTTAAAGTGGCTAGTGATACATGTATTACATAAGGATACAGTCGATGATATAGAGTACAGTATATACGTATGCATATGAGATGAATAATGTAGGGTAAGTAACATTATATAAGGTAGCATTGTTTAAAGTGGCTAGTGATATATTTACATCATTTCCCATCAATTCCCATTATTAAAGTGGCTGGAGTTGAGTCAGTGTCAGTGTGTTGGCAGCAGCCACTCAATGTTAGTGGTGGCTGTTTAACAGTCTGATGGCCTTGAGATAGAAGCTGTTTTTCAGTCTCTCGGTCCCAGCTTTGATGCACCTGTACTGACCTCGCCTTCTGGATGATAGCGGGGTGAACAGGCAGTGGCTCGGGTGGTTGATGTCCTTGATGATCTTTATGGCCTTCCTGTGACATCGGGTGGTGTAGGTGTCCTGGAGGGCAGGTAGTTTGCCCCCGGTGATGCGTTGTGCAGACCTCACCACCCTCTGGAGAGCCTTACGGTTGAGGGCGGAGCAGTTGCCGTACCAGGCGGTGATACAGCCCGCCAGGATGCTCTCGATTGTGCATCTGTAGAAGTTTGTGAGTGCTTTTGGTGACAAGCCAAATTTCTTCAGCCTCCTGAGGTTGAAGAGGCGCTGCTGCGCCTTCTTCACAATGCTGTCTGTGTGAGTGGACCAATTCAGTTTGTCTGTGATGTGTATGCCGAGGAACTTAAAACTTGCTACCCTCTCCACTACTGTTCCATCGATGTGGATAGGGGGGTGTTCCCTCTGCTGTTTCCTGAAGTCCACAATCATCTCCTTAGTTTTGTTGACGTTGAGTGTGAGGTTATTTTCCTGACACCACACTCCGAGGGCCCTCACCTCCTCCCTGTAGGCCGTCTCGTCGTTGTTGGTAATCAAGCCTACCACTGTTGTGTCGTCCGCAAACTTGATGATTGAGTTGGAGGCGTGCGTGGCCACGCAGTCGTGGGTGAACAGGGAGTACAGGAGAGGGCTCAGAACGCACCCTTGTGGGGCCCCAGTGTTGAGGATCAGCGGGGAGGAGATGTTGTTGCCTACCCTCACCACCTGGGGGCGGCCCGTCAGGAAGTCCAGTACCCAGTTGCACAGGGCGGGGTCGAGACCCAGGGTCTCGAGCTTGATGACGAGCTTGGAGGGTACTATGGTGTTGAATGCCGAGCTGTAGTCAATGAACAGCATTCTCACATAGGTATTCCTCTTGTCCAGATGGGTTAGGGCGGTGTTCAGTGTGGTTGAGATTGCATCGTCTGTGGACCTATTTGGGCGGTAAGCAAATTGGAGTGGGTCTAGGGTGTCAGGTAGGGTGGAGGTGATATGGTCCTTGACTAGTCTCTCAAAGCACTTCATGATGACGGAAGTGAGTGCTACTGGGCGGTAGTCGTTTAGCTCAGTTACCTTAGCTTTCTTGGGAACAGGAACAATGGTGGCCCTCTTGAAGCATGTGGGAACAGCAGACTGGTATAGGGATTGATTGAATATGTCCGTAAACACACCGGCCAGCTGGTCTGCGCATGCTCTGAGGGCGCGGCTGGGGATGCCGTCTGGGCCTGCAGCCTTGCGAGGGTTAACACGTTTAAATGTCTTACTCACCTCGGCTGCAGTGAAGGAGAGACCGCATGTTTTCGTTGCCGGCCGTGTCAGTGGCACTGTATTGTCCTCAAAGCGGGCAAAAAAGTTGTTTAGTCTGCCTGGGAGCAGGACATCCTGGTCCGTGACTGGGCTGGATTTCTTCCTGTAGTCCGTGATTGACTGTAGACCCTGCCACATGCCTCTTGTGTCTGAGCCGTTGAATTGAGATTCTACTTTGTCTCTGTACTGACGCTTAGCTTGTTTGATAGCCTTGCGGAGGGAATAGCTGCACTGTTTGTATTCGGTCATGTTACCAGACACCTTCCCCTGATTAAAAGCAGTGGTTCGCGCTTTCAGTTTCACGCGAATGCTGCCATCAATCCACGGTTTCTGGTTAGGGAATGTTTTAATCATTGCTATGGGAACGACATCTTCAACGCACGTTCTAATGAACTCACACACCGAATCAGCGTATTCGTCAATGTTGTTGTCTGACGCAATACGAAACATGTCCCAGTCCACGTGGTGGAAGCAGTCTTGGAGTGTGGAGTCAGCTTGGTCGGACCAGCGTTGGACAGACCTCAGCGTGGGAGCCTCTTGTTTTAGTTTCTGTCTGTAGGCAGGGATCAACAAAATGGAGTCGTGGTCAGCTTTTCCGAAAGGGGGGCGGGGCAGGGCCTTATATGCGTCGCGGAAGTTAGAGTAACAATGATCCAAGGTCTTTCCACCCCTGGTTGCGCAATCGATATGCTGATAAAATTTAGGGAGTCTTGTTTTCAGATTAGCCTTGTTAAAATCCCCAGCTACAATGAATGCAGCCTCCGGATGAATGGTTTCCAGTTTGCAAAGAGTTAAATAAAGTTCGTTCAGAGCCATCGATGTGTCTGCTTGGGGGGGGATGTATACAGCTGTGATTATAATCGAAGAGAATTCTCTTGGTAGATAATGCGGTCTACATTTGATTGTGAGGAATTCTAAATCAGGTGAACAGAAGGATTTGAGTTCCTGTATGTTTCTTTCATCACACCATGTCACGTTAGTCATAAGGCATACCCCGCCGCCCCTCTTCTTACCAGAAAGTCGTTTGTTTCTGTCTGCGCGATGTGTGGAGAAACCCGTTGGCTGCACCGCTTCGGATACAGTCACTCCAGTGAGCCACGTTTCCGTGAAGC
Organism: Oncorhynchus mykiss; assembly: GCF_013265735.2. NCBI lineage: Eukaryota > Metazoa > Chordata > Actinopteri > Salmoniformes > Salmonidae > Oncorhynchus > Oncorhynchus mykiss. The sequence continues at coordinate 41,191,275 of NC_048588.1, forward strand.
AAAGAACGTTACAGTCTCTGATGTCCCTCTGGAATGCTACCCTTGCTCGGATTTCATCAACCTTGTTGTCAAGAGACTGGACATTGGCAAGAAGAATGCTAGGGAGTGGTGCACGATGTGCCCGTCTCCGGAGTCTGACCAGAAGACCGCCTCGTTTCCCTCTTTTTCGGAGTTGTTTTTTTTTTGGGTCGCTGCATGGAATCCACTCAGTTGTCCTGTTTGCAAGGCAGAACACAGGATCCGCGTCGCGAAAATGGTTTGAGGGTCAGATTGGGAATTTAGCCAGGACACTGGGGTTAACACCACTACTCTTACGATAAGTGTCATGGGATCTTTAATGACCTCAGAGAGTCAGGACAGAGAGTTTTTGCCTCTATAACAAAGAACAAACAGCAAAAACACATACATGATCAAAAACAAATCTTAGAATCAACTATTAAAGACTACTACTAAAGCCAGCAGCATACCACCCTGCGTACCACTGCTGGCTTGCTTCTGAAGCTAAGCAGGGTTGGTCCTGGTCTGTCCTTGGATGGGAGACCAGATGCTGCTGGAAGTGGTGTTGGAGGGCCAGTAGGAGGCACTCTTTCCACTGGTCTAAAAATAAATTATCCCACTGCCCCAGGGCAGTGATTGGGGACACTGCCCTGTGTAGGGTGCTGTCTCTCGGATGGGACGTTAAACGGGTGTCCTGACTCTCTGAGGTCATTAAAGATCCCATGACACTTATCGTAAGAGTAGTGGTGTTAACCCCAGTGTCCTGGCTAAATTCCCAATCTGACCCTCAAACCATCATGGTCACCTAATAATCCCCAGTTTACAATTGGCTCATTCATCCCCCTCCACTCCCCTGTAACTATTCCCCAGTAACTATTCCCCAGGTCGTTGCTGCAAATGAGAACGTGTTCTCAGTCAACTTACCTGGTAAAATAACGGATAAATAAAATAAATAAAATCTACCAGAACCCATTGGATTCTCCAATTACATTAAATGAACTACAGGACAAAATAAAAACCCTTCAACCCAAAAAGGCCTGTGGTGTTGATGGTATCCTCAATGAAATGATAAAATATACAGACAACACATTCCAATTGGCTAAACTTAAACTCTTTAACATCATCCTTAGCTCTGGAATCTTCCCCAATATCTGGAACCAATGACTGATCACTCAAATCCATAAAAGTGGAGACACATTTTCTCTGTGAAAACAATGTACTGAGCAAATGTCAAATTGGCTTTTTACCAAATTATCGTACGACAGACCACGTACTCACCCTGCACAGCCAAATTGGCAAACAAACAAACCAAAACAAAGGCAAAGTATTCTCATGCTTTGTTGATTTCAAAAAAGCCTTTGACGCAATTTGGCATGAGGGTCTGCCATAGAAATTTATGGAAAGTGGTGTTGGGGGAAAAACATACGACATTATAAAATCCATGTAGACAAATAACAAGTGTATGGTTAAAATTGGCAAGAAAAACATTTCTCCTCACAGGGCAGTGGGGTGAGACAGAGATGCAGCTTAAGCCCCACCCTCTTCAACATATATATAAATGACTTAGCGAGGGCACTAGTACAGTCTGCAGCACCCGGCCTCACCCTACGAGAATTTGAAGTCAAATGTCTACTGTTTGCTGATGATCTGGTGCTTTTGTCACCAACCAAGGAGGGCCTACAGCAATATCTAGATCTTCTGCACAGATTCTGCCAGACCTGGGTCTTGACAGTAAATCTCAGTAAGACCAAAATAATGGTGTTCCAAAAAAGGTCCAGGCACCAGGACCACAAATGCATGTTCCATCTAGACACAAAAAACTACACATACCTTGGCCTAAACATCAGCACCACAGGTAACTTCCATTTTGGTTGCTCACCAACCAAATTGGGACAAACACCAAATTGAGACTCTGCATGCAGAATTCAGCAAAAACTATCCACAGTGTACGACGTAGAACACCAAATAATGCACGCAAAGCAGAATTAGGCCGATACCCTCTAATTATCAAAATCCTGTAAATTCTACAACCACCTAAAAGGAAGCGATTCCCAAACCTTCCATAACAAAGCCATCACCTACAGAGATGAACCTGGAGAAGAGTCCCCAAAGCAAGCTGGTCCTGGGGCTCTGTTCACGAACACAAACACACCCCACAGAGCCCCAGGACAGCAACACACTTAGACCCAACCAAATCATGAGAAAGCAAAAAGATAATTACTTGACACATTGGAAAGAATTAAGAAAAAACAGAGAAAACTATAATGCTATATGGCCCTAAACAGAGAGTACACAGTGGCAGAATACCTGACCACTGTGACTGACCCAAACTTAAGGAAAGCTTTGACTATGTACAGACAGTGAGCATAGCCTTGCTATTGAGAAAGGCCGCTGTAGACTGATATGGCTCAAGAGAAGACAGGCTATGTGCACATTGCCCACAAAATCAGTAGGAACCTCCTGCCAAATGTATGACCATATAAGAGACATATATTCCCTCAGATTCCACAAAGAATTCAAAAACATATACGATTTTGAGAAACTCCAATATCTACTGGGTGAAATATCACAGTGCATCATCACAGCAGCAATATTTGTGACCTGTTGCCACAAGAAAAGGGCAACCAGTGAATAACAAGCACCATTGTAAGTAAAACCCATATTTATGTTTATTTATTTTCCCTTTTGTACTTTAACCTTTCTGATCTCCCCATCCCGGATCCGGGTTCGTGAATACAGACTCAAGCTCATTACCATAACGCAACGTTAACTATTCATGAAAATCGCAAATGAAATGAAATAAATATGCCATCTCTCAAGCTTAGCCTTTTGTTAACAACACTGTCATCTCAGATTTTCAAAATATGCTTCTCAACCATTGCAAAACAAGCATTTGTGTAACAGTATTGATGGCTAACGTAGCATTTAGCATTAGCATTCAGCTGGCAACATTTACACAAAAAAACAGAAAAGCATTCAAAAAAATCATTTACCTTTGAAGAACTTCAGATGTTTTCAATGAGGAGACTCTCAGATAGCAAATGTTCAGTTTTTCCTGAAAGATTATTTGTTTAGGACAAATCGCTCCGTTTTCTGCGTCACGTTTAGCTATGAAAAAACCCCTGTATCCAGGATTGTGTAAATCTATCAGCAAGCTCATTAGCATAACACAACGTTAACTATTTATGAAAATCGCAAATGAAATGAAATAAATATGCCATCTCTCAAGCTTAGCCTTTTGTAAACAACACTGTCATCTCAGATTTTCAAAATATGCTTCTCAACCATAGGAAAACAATCATTTGTGTAAAAGTAGCTAGCTAGAGTTAGCATTTCGCGTTAGCATTTAGCGTTAGCATTAGCGTTAGCATCCAGCACGCAACATTAACAAAAACATAAAAGCCTTCAAATAAAATCATTTACCTTTGAAGAACTTCTGATGTTTTCAATGAGGATACTCTCAGTTAGATAGCAGATGCTCAGTTTTTCCAAAAAGATTCCTTGTGTATTAGAAATAGCTCCGTTTTATACATCACATTTGGCTACCAAAAAAAATCCATAAATTCAGTCCTCAAAACGCAAACTTTTTTCCAAATTAACTCCATAATATCGACTGAAAACATGGCAAACGTTTTTTAGAATCAAGCCTCAAGGTGTTTTTCACATATCTCTTCATTGATACATCGTTCTTGGATACATGCTTTCTCTCCTGAATCCCAGGAGAAAATGACCGCACCTGAAGATTACGCACAAATTTAGACAAAGGACACCGGGCGGACCTCTGGAAAATGTAGTCTCTTATGGCCAATCTTCCAATGATATGCCTACAAATACGTCACAATGCTGCTAAGACCTTGGGCGAACGACAGAAAGTGTAGGCTCATTCCTTGCGCAATCACAGCCATATAAGGAGAGAATGGAAAACAGAGCTTCAGAAATTCTGCTAATTCCTGGGTGATGCATCATCTTGGTTTCGCCTGTAGAATGAGTTCTGGGGCACTTACAGACAAAATCTTTGCAGATTCTGAAACTTCAGAGTGTTTTCTTTCCAAAACTGTCAAGAATATGCATAGTCGAGCATCTTTTCGTGACAAAATATCACGCTTAAAACGGGAACGTTTTTTATCCAAAAATGAAATAGCGCCCCTAGAGCTCTAAGAGGTTAACCATTTTCACATCGTTACGACATTGTATATAGATGTAACAGGGTTATATTGGTGATTCCCCTTGCCACTTTATTGTTAAGCCAATGGGTTTTTGGTTTTAGTTTTGTCTTGCCTTCACCTACTCAACATGGCTTCTTATTGGCTGGTTTGCGTAGCTTGCTTACGAGGGAGGATGTTTCAGTTAGAATCCTCCCAGTGAACAAGCACCAAACCAGCGGTAAGTTGTTGGTTGCAAAGCACTGCTCGTCAAAAGTGATTTTTATACTCTCAAGTGATGATTTAAATGTACAATTTACATCAATTTGTTTGTAAATGTTATTCGAACATCACACATAAGATGCAGTGTTTTTTTTGTGCATATTTGTTATGCATTTAGTTGTTGAGAATTCCAGCTAATACTAGCTAGCAACTTACTGTGTCTGGTTCGTATATTTTGTACAGTGCGTGAGTGCAGAGTTGGATGGGGAGCTGTGCATTGCATGTCGTGCAATTTTGTGCTGTTTCTATCAGAATAAATCTCCATGATTGGTGCTACAAGTTGGAGTTCATGTCAATGACTGATTGTACACAACGCAAGAAGAGTACTGTTACAGTGGTGCCGTGACCCTGATCACTGGTTGCTGCGCAAAAGGAGGAGGTCAAAAGGGGGGTGAGTGTAACCGATGTGAAATGGCTAGCCAGTTAGCAGAGGTGCTCGCTAATAGCGTTTCGATCGGTGACGTCACTTGCTCTGAGACCTTGAAGTAGTGGTTCCCCTTCCGCTCTGCAAGGGCCGCGGCTTTTTTATTTATTTATTTTTATTTCACCTTTATTTAACCAGGTAGGCTAGTTGAGAACACCTTTATTTAACCAGGTAGGCTAGTTGAGAACACCTTTATTTAACCAGGTAGGCTAGTTGAGAACACCTTTATTTAACCAGGTAGGCTAGTTGAGAACACCTTTATTTAACCAGGTAGGCTAGTTGAGAACACCTTTATTTAACCAGGTAGGCTAGTTGAGAACACCTTTATTTAACCAGGTAGGCTAGTTGAGAACACCTTTATTTAACCAGGTAGGCTAGTTGAGAACACCTTTATTTAACCAGGTAGGCTAGTTGAGAACACCTTTATTTAACCAGGTAGGCTAGTTGAGAACACCTTTATTTAACCAGGTAGGCTAGTTGAGAACACCTTTATTTAACCAGGTAGGCTAGTTGAGAACACCTTTATTTAACCAGGTAGGCTAGTTGAGAACACCTTTATTTAACCAGGTAGGCCAGTTGAGAACACCTTTATTTAACCAGGTAGGCTAGTTGAGAACACCTTTATTTAACCAGGTAGGCCAGTTGAGAACACCTTTATTTAACCAGATAGGCTAGTTGAGAACACCTTTATTTAACCAGGTAGGCAAGTTGAGAACAAGTTCTCATTTACAATTGCGACCTGGCCAAGATAAAGCAAAGCAGTTCGACAGATACAACGACACAGAGTTACACATGGTGTAAAATAAACATACAGTCAATAATACAGTATAAACAAGTCTATATACAATGTGAGCAAATGAGGTGAGAAGGGAGGTAAAGGCAAAAAAGGCCATGGTGGCAAGGTAAATACAATATAGCAAGTAAAACACTGGAATGGTAGTTTTGCAATGGAAGAATGTGCAAAGTAGAAATAAAAATAATGGGGTGCAAAGGAGCAAAATAAATAAATAAATGAAATACAGTTGGGAAAGAGGTAGTTGTTTGGGCTAAATTATAGGTGGGCTATGTACAGGTGCAGTAATCTGTGAGCTGCTCTGACAGTTGGTGCTTAAAGCTAGTGAGGGAGATAAGTGTTTCCAGTTTCAGAGATTTTTGTAGTTCGTTCCAGTCATTGGCAGCAGAGAACTGGAAAGAGAGGCGGCCAAAGAAATAATTGGTTTTGGGGGTGACTAGAGAGATATACCTGCTGGAGCGTGTGCTACAGGTGGGAGATGCTATGGTGACCAGCGAGCTGAGATAAGGGGGGACTTTACTTAGCAGGGTCTTGTAGATGAATTGGAGCCAGTGGATTTGGCGACGAGTATGAAGTGAGGGCCAGCTGTCACACCCTGGTCGAAGTATTTTGTGTTTATCTTTATTTATTTGGTCAGGCCAGGGTGTGGCATGGGTTTTTGTAGGTAGTATGTATGGGGATTGTAGCTAGTGGGGTGTTCTAGCTAAGTCTATGGCTGTCTGAAGTGGTTCTCAATCAGTGGCAGGTGTTTATCGTTGTCTCTGATTGGGAACCATATTTAGGCAGCCATATTCTTTGAGTTTGTCGTGGGTGATTGTCCTTAGTGTCCTGATGTCATTGTTCTGTGTTAGGATACACAAGTATAGGCTGTTTCGGTTTTCGTTAAGTTTATTGTTTTGGTAGTGTTTGTGTTTAGTGTGTTTCTTCATTAAACATGGATTGCAATAGACACGCCGCATTTTGGTCCGACTCTCCTTCACACCTAGAAAACCGTGACACCAGCCAACGAGAGCGTACAGGTCGCAATGGTGGGTAGTATATGGGGCTTTGGTGACAAAACGGATTGCACTGTGATAGACTGCATCCAATTTGTTGAGTAGGGTATTGGAGGCTATTTTGTAAATGACATCGCCAAAGTCGAGGATTGGTAGGATGGTCAGTTTTACAAGGGTATGTTTGGCAGCATGAGTGAAGGATGCTTTGTTGCGAAATAGGAAGCCAATTCTAGATTTAACTTTGGATTGGAGATGTTTGATATGGGTCTGGAAGGAGAGTTTACAGTCTAACCAGACACCTAAGTATTTGTAGTTGTCCACGTATTCTAAGTCAGAACCGTCCAGAGTAGTGATGTTGGACAGGCGGGTAGGTGCAGGTAGCGATCGGTTGAAGAGCATGCATTTAGTTTTACTTGTATTTAAGAGCAATTGGAGGCCACGGAAGGAGAGTTGTATGGCATTGAAGCTTGCCTGGAGGGTTGTTAACACAGTGTCCAAAGAAGGGCCGGAAGTATACAGAATGGTGTCGTCTGCGTAGAGGTGGATCAGAGACTCACCAGCAGCAAGAGCGACCTCAATGATGTATACAGAGAAGAGAGTCGGTCCAAGAATTGAACCCTGTGGCACCCCCATAGAGACTGCCAGAGGTCAGGACAACAGACCCTCCAATTTGACACACTGAACTCTATCAGAGAAGTAGTTGGTGAACCAGGCGAGGCAATCATTTGAGAAACCAAGGCTGTTGAGTCTGCCGATGAGGATGTGGTGATTGACAGAGTCGAAAGCCTTGGCCAGATCAATGAATACGGCTGCACAGTAATGTTTCTTATCGATGGCGGTTAAGATATCGTTTAGGACCTTGAGCGTGGCTGAGGTGCACCCATGACCAGCTCTGAAACCAGATTGCATAGCAGAGAAGGTATGGTGAGATTCGAAATGGTCGGTAATCTGTTTGTTGACTTGGCTTTCGAAGACCTTAGAAAGGCATGGTAGGATAGATATAGGTCTGTAGCAGTTTGGTTCAGGAAGGCATTTTTAAAAAATATCCAGGTATCCTCTACTGACGGGATGAGGTCAATATCCTTCCAGGATACCCCGGCCAGGTCGATTAGAAAGGCCTGCTCGCTGAAGTGTTTCAGGGAGCGTTTTACAGTGATGAGAGGAGGTCGTTTGACCGCTGACCCATTACGGATGCAGGCAATGAGGCAGTGATCGCTGAGATCTTGGTTGAAGACAGCAGAGGTGTATTTAGAGGGGAAGTTGGTTAGGATGATATCTATGAAGGTGCCCGTGTTTAAGGCTTTGGGGAGGTACCTGGTAGGTTCATTGATAATTTGTGTGAGATTGAGGGCATCAAGTTTAGATTGTAGGATGGCTGGGGTGTTAAGCATGTTCCAGTTTAGGTTGCCTAGCAGCACGAGCGCTGAAGATAGATGGGGGGCAATCAGTTCACATATGGTGTCCAGAGCACAGCTGGGGGCAGAGGGTGGTCTATAGCAGGCGGCAACAGTGAGAGACTTGTTTTTAGAGAGGTGGATTTTAGTAGAAGTAGTAGAAGTTCAAATTGTTTGGGTACAGACCTGGATAGTAGGACAGAACTCTGCAGACTATCTTTGCAGTAGATTGCAACACCGCCCCCTTTGGCAGTTCTATCTTGTCTGAAAATGTTGTAGTTTGGAATTAAAATGTCAGAATTTTTGGTGGTCTTCCTAAGCCAGGATTCAGACACAGCTAGAACATCCGGGTTGGCAGAGTGTGCTAAAGCAGTGAATAGAACAAACTTAGGGAGGAGGCTTCTAATGTTAACATGCATGAAACCAAGGCTATTACGGTTACAGAAGTCGTCAAAAGAGAGCGCCTGGGGAATAGGAATGGAGCTAGGCACTGCAAGGCCTGGATTCACCTCTACATCGCCAGAGGAACATAGGAGGAGTAGAATAAGGGTGCGGCTAAAAGCAATAAGAATTGGTCGTCTAGAACGTCTGGAACAGAGAGTAAAAGGAGGTTTCTGGGGGCGATAAAATAGCATCAAGGTATAATGTACAGACAAAGGTAAGGTAGGATGTGAATACAGTGGAGGTAAACCTAGGTATTGAGTGATGAAGAGAGAGATATTGTCTCTAGAAACATCATTGAAACCAGGAGATGTCATTGCATGTGTGGGTGGTTTTGTGGCGCGATGGGTAACGATGCTTCGAGGATGGCTATCGTCGATGTGTGCAGAGGGTCCCTGGTTCAAGCCCAGGATGGGGCGAGTAGGAAGCTATACTGTTACATAGACATAATATGACATTTGTAATGTCTTTATTCTTTTGGAACTTCTGTGAGTGTAATGTTTACTGTTCATTTTTATTGTTGATTTCACTTTTGTATATTATCTACTTCACTTGCTTTGGCAATGTTAATATATTTTTCCCATGCCAGTAAAGTGCCTTGAATTGAATTGAATTGAAATTATTTGAATTGAGAGAGGAGATGTGGGTTGTAGGATGTACAGTATGGCTCTGGAAGGTCCATAAAGGTGAAAGGCTTGGCACACCTTGAGTAAAGCAGGGAGGGATTAGAGAGGATGAGGGAGAGAGAAACAGATGTGGTAGTATCGTGATGTAACCGCAGGTCACCTTGAAACTGCTGGAAGGTCATTAGATGAAGATGAATCAGAGATGAATCTCAAACTTTGGGAAAATCTCTGGAACATTTTGGCATGATTGTGACATCATATATTACCACAGCAGATGCTTCGACGGAGGTTAACTGCCAACACAGAGCTAATAATGTCAGTCCGTTACAATCAAACCCACTTGCAGGTACATGAACATGCACACATACGCACTCAGACTCACACACACACACTGTATTTTATGACTGTGCAGTTGGAGGTCTATTGGAGAAGTGCGAACCCATCTGGTCCTGTAGTGAAGAGTGTGTATGTGTATGGTGTTTGTGTGTGTCTGTGTGTGTGTGTGTGTGCATGTGTTCGAGTGTCTGTGAATGTCTGCGTGTGATTGTGTGTGTGTCTCCTGTAGTGCCGCAGGCTTGTAGACATGTCTGTTCCTGCCACGGCTTGCTACATGATACAGAACATATCTATCTATCCACTTCTCTCCGTTTCTGGGTAAGAAACCAGGATAGCTATTGATACTGCTACCCTGAGGTATTAACACAAGACCTTAGACCAAGGGCAGCTACTGCTACTCTGAGGTATCAACACAAGACCTTAGACCAAGGGCAGCTACTGGTACCCTGAAGTATTAACACAAGACCTTAGACCAAGGGCAGCTACTGGTACCCTGAGGTATCAAAACAAGATGTTTCACCATACCTGATACCTCGCTGTGCTGCTGCTTCAGTTTCAACTGTTCTGACTGCGGCGATGGAAACCTGACCTGTTCACCGGACGTCCTACCTTGTCCAGGACCTGCTGTTTTCAATCTTCTCTCTCTCCCTCTGTCTAAAATTCAATGTTCAATTCAATTCAGTAGACTGTATTGACATGGAAAGTTAAGAAACCTAACATTGTCAAAGTACACAAATAACAACAGTGGTGGGGACCGATAGCAATAACGTGACACTAACAGTAGTAGTGAAAATGGTATTACCATTAACATCAACTACAACAACAATATAAATAATAATAATAATAATAAGAGAATTAATACAAATAATAATACAAAATAATATAAATAATAATAATATACATAATAATACACATAATGAAATAAATAACAATAATAATAATAGTAATATAAATAATAATATACGTAATGATAATATAAACAACAATCATAATAACCGTACTAATATAAATAATAATAGTAATGATTATACTAATAATAATACATTAAAGCAACAGTAGTAGGCCACAACATGACCGAGAAGCCACATGGCATGGTATGAAAGCCAAAACTAAACTCAATGGGAAATATTATTGACATTACATTGCCTCATCTCTCTCTCTCTCTCTCTCTCTCTCTCTCTCTTTCCCTCCCTCGCCCTCTCTATCGCACCTGCTGTCTCGACCTCTGAATGCTCGGCAATTTTCATAGCCACCGTGCTTCTTCATCTGCATTGCTTACTCATTGGAGTTTTAGGCTGGGTTTCTGTATAGGCACTTGGTGACATCTGATGATGTAAAAAGGGCTTTATAAGTACATTGTATTTTCTTAGACCAAGGGCAGCTACTGCAACCCTGAGCAATCAACACAAGACCTTAGACCAAGGGCAGCTACTGCAACCCTGATCAATCAACACAAGACCTTAGACCAAGGGCAGCTACTGCAACCCTGAGCAATCAACACAAGACCTTAGACCAAGGGCAGCTACTGCAACCCTGAGCAATCAACACAAGACCTTAGACCAAGGGCAGCTACTGCAACCCTGATCAATCAACACAAGACCTTAGACCAAGGGCAGCTACTGCAACCCTGATCAATCAACACAAGACCTTAGACCAAGGGCAGCTACTGCAACCCCGAGCAATCAACACAAGACCTTAGACCAAGGGCAGCTACTGCAACCCTGATCAATCAACACAAGACCTTAGACCAAGGGCAGCTACTGCAACCCCGAGCAATCAACACAAGACCTTAGACCAAGGGCAGCTACTGCAACCCCGAGCAATCAACACAAGACCTTAGACCAAGGGCAGCTACTGCAACCCCGAGCAATCAACACAAGACCTTAGACCAAGGGCAGCTACTGCAACCCCGAGCAATCAACACAAGACCTTAGACCAAGGGCAGCTACTGCAACCCTGAGCAATCAACACAAGACCTTAGACCAAGGGCAGCTACTGCAACCCCGAGCAATCAACACAAGACCTTAGACCAAGGGCAGCTACTGCAACCCCGAGCAATCAACACAAGACCTTAGACCAAGGGCAGCTACTGCAACCCCGAGCAATCAACACAAGACCTTAGACCAAGGGCAGCTACTGGTACCCTGAAGTATCAACACAAGACCTTAGACCAAGGGCAGCTACTGCAACCCCGAGCAATCAACACAAGACCTTAGACCAAGGTGTGTTGGTTTGTATGTGGATAGAGAGAATAAAAAGCCATAAAGAGCAGGCAATCTAAAGGTGAGATCAAGCAATCTAAAGGTGTCAACTCCTGATAGACAGAGGGAAAAAAGATGAGACTTGAAGAGTGCTTATACATTTGTCTGACCATGAAAATAGCTAGGTATATCTTCCTGTTCCCAATCCAAACAACTAGCTATATCTGCCTGTTCCCAATCCAAACAGCTAGGTATATCTGCCTGTTCCCAATCCAAACAGCTAGCTATATCTGGCTGTTCCCAATCCAAACAGCTAGCTATATCTGCCTCTTCCCAATCCAAACAGCTAGCTATATCTGCCTGTTACCATTCCAAACAGCTAGCTATATCTTCCTGTTCCCAATCCAAACAGCTAGCTATATCTGCCTATTACCAATCCTTGGTGCAAGAAGGTGTTTGTGTACTCATTCTTTTATGTCCGGAAGAAAGAGAGGGAGAGAAAGGAGTGGGGAGATACACAAATAGACATTGAGCGATAGAGATTTCAAAGTGCTCCTGTTTCTTATCAGCAGAGGTCAGTCAAGCCATTACGTTACACATTGATTTATTGTCTTTGAGTGTTAGTGTGTATGTGTGTGTGTGTTTGTGTGTGCATGCGTGTGTGTGTGTGTGTGTGTGTGCATGCGTGTGTGTGTGTGTGTGTGTGTGTGTGTGTGTGTGTGTGTGTGTGTGTGTGTGTGTGTGTGTGTGTGTGTGTGTGTGTGTGTGTGTGTGCATGCGTGTGTGTGTATGCCCACGTGAGCGTTCACTCGAACGTCTGCATAGAACTGTATCTGTGCATGTACTGTAAGTCAGCCCCTGCAGGAAAGTATGGAAAGTGTATGGTGTGTGTGTGACTGTGTTTAAAGCTGGTTGACTTGCTGTCTTCAGCCCCCTAATGATTATTGCTGTCTATGGAAATACCTGAGATTTCAGCATCACCATCTAGGAGGGAGCATGGTTGTTGTTAGCCAATTTCTCCCACTGAGTTGATCAGGAGTAAAACATATCAATCACAACAGCTGCTGACAGACCTCTGGCCCGATTACTGACAGTGGCTGTTGTTCAAGAGGAGAGTAATCCACGGAGATGGCTGCTGTTGTTCAAGAGGAGAGTAATCCACGGAGATGGCTGCTGTTGTTCAAGGGGTATGCCTTCGTTGGCTGGCCCTCCCTTCATATTCATCGCCAAACCCACTGGCTCCAGGTAATCTAGAAGTCTTTCCTAGGTAAAGCACCGTCTTACCTCAGCTTACTGGTCAGCATAGCAGCACCCATCCATAGCACGCGCTCCAGCCGGTATATTTCACTGGTCATTCCCAAAGCCAATTCCTCCTTTGGCCGCATTTCCTTCCAGTTCTCTGCTGCCAATGACTGGAACGATCACTGCACCTGTACGTAGCCCATCTTTAACAGCCCATCCAACTACCTCATCCCCATAGTGTTATTTTTTTTATTTTTTTGCTCCTTTGCATCCCAGTATCTCTACTTGCACACTCATCTTCTGCACATCTTTCACTCCAGTGTTTAATTGCTAAATTGTAATTATTTTGCCACAATGGACTATTTACTGCCTTAACTTCCTTATCTTTCCTCATTTGCACACACTGTATATAGACTTTTTTCTATTGTGTTATTGACTGTATGTTTGTTTTTTTCCACGTGCAACCCTGTGTTGTATGTCACACTGCTTTGCTTTATCTTGTCCAGGTCGCAGTTGTTAATGAGAACTTGTTTTCAACTGGCCTACCTGGTAAAATAAAGGTGAATTAAAAATAAATAACTTGGAGCCTCAATAATCAGGACTCCACTTTGACTTGGGACTGATGACCTGAAATGATCTGGCCTGGTTTTGTACCCGTTTTGTCACTCTGTTGGCACATAGTCTCTGTGGATTACTTTCCACGCAGCCAGAGACAAGCCACACCATTGCACTTGCAAAAAAAGCGAGCAACAGATTGGCGAGTGAAACGCACACTTAGCCCCATTTGATGATCAAAAATATGAACTATTTACTTTGCAAGATCACGAGCAATGGGGCATCAAGCCACAATAACTAGCATAGACATACTGGTCTTTTGGTATGTCAAAATTGCTTGAAATTGGTAACTTAACCTTTCTGATCTCCCCATCCCGGATCCGGGTTCGTGAATACAGACTCAAGCTCATTACCATAACGCAACGTTAACTATTCATGAAAATCGCAAATGAAATGAAATAAATATGCTAGCTCTCAAGCTTAGCCTTTTGTTAACAACACTGTCATCTCAGATTTTCAAAATATGCTTCTCAACCATTGCAAAACAAGCATTTGTGTAACAGTATTGATGGCTAACGTAGCATTTAGCATTAGCATTCAGCTGGCAACATTTACACAAAAAAACAGAAAAGCATTCAAAAAAATCATTTACCTTCGAAGAACTTCAGATGTTTTCAATGAGGAGACTCTCAGATAGCAAATGTTCAGTTTTTCCTGAAAGATTATTTGTTTAGGACAAATCGCTCCGTTTTCTGCGTCACGTTTAGCTATGAAAAAACCCCTGTATCCAGGATTGTGTAAATCTATCAGCAAGCTCATTAGCATAACACAACGTTAACTATTTATGAAAATCGCAAATGAAATGAAATAAATATGCCATCTCTCAAGCTTAGCCTTTTGTAAACAACACTGTCATCTCAGATTTTCAAAATATGCTTCTCAACCATAGGAAAACAATCATTTGTGTAAAAGTAGCTAGCTAGAGTTAGCATTTCGCGTTAGCATTTAGCGTTAGCATTAGCGTTAGCATCCAGCACGCAACATTAACAAAAACATAAAAGCCTTCAAATAAAATCATTTACCTTTGAAGAACTTCTGATGTTTTCAATGAGGATACTCTCAGTTAGATAGCAGATGCTCAGTTTTTCCAAAAAGATTCCTTGTGTATTAGAAATAGCTCCGTTTTATACATCACATTTGGCTACCAAAAAAAATCCATAAATTCAGTCCTCAAAACGCAAACTTTTTTCCAAATTAACTCCATAATATCGACTGAAAACATGGCAAACGTTGTTTAGAATCAATCCTCAAGGTGTTTTTCACATATCTCTTCATTGATACATCGTTCTTGGACACATGCTTTCTCTCCTGAATCCCAGGAGAAAATGCCTGCACCTGAAGATTACGCACAAATTTAGACAAAGGACACCGGGCGGACCTCTGGAAAATGTAGTCTCTTATGGCCAATCTTCCAATGATATGCCTACAAATACGTCACAATGCTGCTAAGACCTTGGGCGAACGACAGAAAGTGTAGGCTCATTCCTTGCGCAATCACAGCCATATAAGGAGAGAATGGAAAACAGAGCTTCAGAAATTCTGCTAATTCCTGGGTGATGCATCATCTTGGTTTCGCCTGTAGAATGAGTTCTGGGGCACTTACAGACAAAATCTTTGCAGATTCTGAAACTTCAGAGTGTTTTCTTTCCAAAACTGTCAAGAATATGCATAGTCGAGCATCTTTTCGTGACAAAATATCGCGCTTAAAACGGGAACGTTTTTTATCCAAAAATGAAATAGCGCCCCTAGAGCTCTAAGAGGTTAATTACGAAGCTTGCATTTGGAATTTATAGTTAAAATTCACTATTACTTTGATTAAAATGTGTTGTAGATCAAACAATGAAAGGGCTGTCTATAAGCCTCAATAAATAGACAAAAATCATGAATACTGATGCAGAGATCATCATCTCACCATTTCCAATAACATGGGAGGTTATGTCTCTGTAACGTTACTAATAACAGGGGAGGTTATGCCTGTAACATTACTAATAACAGGGGAGGTTATGTCTCTGTAACGTTACTAATAACAGGGGAGGTTATGCCTCTGTAACGTTACTAATAACAGGGGAGGTTATGCCTCTGTAACGGTACTAATAACAGGGGAGGTTATGCCTCTGTAACGTTACTAATAACAGAGGAGGTTATGTCTCTGTAACGTTACTAATAACAGGGGAGGTTATGCCTGTAACATTACCAATAACAGGGGAGAGTATGCCTCTAAAATTACTAATAACAGGGGAGGTTATGCCTCTTTAACGTTACTAATAACAAGGGAGGTTATGCCTGTAACATTACCAATAACATGGGAGGTTATGCCTCTTTGAAGTTACTGATAACAAGGGAGGTTATGCCTCTTTAACGTTACTAATAACAGGGAAGGTTATGCCCCTTTAACGTTACTAATATCAGGGGAGGTTATGCCTCTAACATTACCAATAACATGGGAGGTTATGCCTCTTTGAAGTTACTGATAACAAGGGAGGTTATGCCTCTTTGAAGTTACTGATAACAAGGGAGGTTCTGCCTCTAACATTATTAATAACAGGGTAGGTTATGCCTCTTTAATGTTACTAATAACATGGGGAGGTAATGCATCTGTAACGTTACTAATAATAAGGGAGGTTATGTCTCTAACGTTACTAATAACATGGGAGGTTATGCCTCTGTAACGTTACTAATAATAAGGAAGGTTATGCCTCTAACATTACCAATAACATGGGAGGTTATGCCTCTAACATTACCAATAACATGGGAGGTTATGCCTCAAACATGACTAATAACAAGGAAGGTTATGCCTCTAACATTACCAATAACATGGGAGGTTATGCTGCTGTAACGTTACCAATAACAGGGGATGTTATGCCTCAGTAACGTTACTAATAAAAAGTGAGGTTATGTATCAGTAACGTTACTAATAACAAGGGAGGTTATGTCTCTAATGTTACCAATAACATGGGAGGTTATGCCTCTGTAACGTTACTAATAACAGGGGAGGTTATTCCTCAGTAACATTACTAATAACACGGGAGGTTATGTCTCTAACATTACCAATAACAGGGGAGGTTATGCCTCAGTAACATTACTAATAACAGAGGTGGTTATGCCTCTGTAACATTACTAATAACAATGGAGGTTATGCGTCAGTAACATTACTAATAACAGAGGTGGTTATGCCTCTGTAACATTACTAATAACAATGGAGGTTATGCCTCAGTAACGATACTAATAACAAGGGAGGTTATGCCTCTAACATTACCAATACCACGGGAGGTTATGCCTCTAACATTACTAATAACACGGGATGTTATGTCTCTAACATTACCAATAACAGGGGAGGTTATGCCTCAGTAACATTACTAATAACAGAGGTGGTTATGCCTCTGTAACATTACTAATAACAATGGAGGTTATGCCTCAGTAACGATACTAATAACACGGGAGGTTATGCCTCTAACATTACCAATACCACGGGAGGTTATGCCTCTAACATTACTAATAACAAGGGAGGTTATGCCTCTAACATTACTCATAACAAGGGAGGTTATGTCTCTAATGTTACCAATAACATGGGAGGTTATGCCTCTGTAAAGTTACTAATAACAGGGGAGGTTATGCCTCTGTAACGTTACCAATAACAGGGGAGGTTATGTCTCTAACATTACCAATAACATGGGAGGTTATGCCTCTGTAACATTACTAATAACAAGGGAGGTTATTCCTCAGTAACATTACTAATAACACGGGAGGTTATGTCTCTAACATTACCAATAACAGGGGAGGTTATGCCTCAGTAACATTACTAATAACAGAGGTGGTTATGCCTCTGTAACATTACTAATAACAATGGAGGTTATGCCTCAGTAACATTACTAATAACAGAGGTGGTTATGCCTCTGTAACATTACTAATAACAATGGAGGTTATGCCTCAGTAACGATACTAATAACACGGGAGGTTATGCCTCTAACATTACCAATACCACGGGAGGTTATGCCTCTAACATTACTAATAACAAGGGAGGTTATGCCTCTAACATTACTAATAACAAGGGAGGTTATGTCTGTAACATTACCAATAACATGGGAGGTTATGCCTCTAATGTTACCAATAACTGGGTAGGTTATATCTCTAACATTACCAATAACAAGGGAGGTTATGCCTCTAACATTACCAATAACACGGGAGGTTATGCCTGTAACATTACCAATAACAGGGCAGATTATGCCTCTAACATTACTAATAACAAGGGAGGTTATGCCTCTAACATTACTAATAACAAGGGAGGTTATGCCTCTAACATTACTAATAACAAGGGGGTTATGCCTCTAACATTACCAATAACATGGGAGGTTATGCCTCTAACATTACCAATAGCAAGGGAGGTTATGCCTCTAACATTACCAATAACACGGGATGTTATGCCTCTAACATTACCAATAACAGGGCAGGTTATGCCTCTAACATTACCAATAACAAGGGAGGTTATGCCTCTAACATTACCAATAACAGGGCAGGTTATGCCTCTAACATTACCAATAACAAGGGAGGTTATGCCTCTAACATTACCAATAACAGGGCAGGTTATGCCTCTAACATTACCAATAACAAGGGAGGTTAGCATTTCCGTAGAGGGGGTATGATATCTACGTCTCTGTAACGTTCTCACTGATCATTATTCACATTAATGTAGATGTGTTCAGAGACATTATATTCTAATTTACAATGAAAGTGACTTCCAAATGACGCAAGACGGGATTTGCCATTTGTTTTCATTGAGCACGACAAGATAAAAGCAAATGCATCCAACAAGTTTGTAGAGTCACAAGCTTCATGTAGTCATTGCATGCAAGGAATAGGGGACTAAATACTACACTTTTGACTACTTGAATACAAATATACACATAGAAATTAATTATGACACTGAGCCTGTGCTTTATCAAGGTTTTTCTAAGGTTATGATCAGTAACCATGGTCAAATATTTAGCCACAGTGTACTGTCGATTTAGGGCCAGATACCAATGCATTTTTCTTTGTGCTTGTGATTCCCAATAAGCAATGCAGTTTTGTTTTGACTGTGTTGTAATTTGGTTTATTCTGATTGATTGGATGTTCTGGTCCTGAGGCTTCAGTGTATTAGTAGAACAGGTTTGTGAACTCAGCCCCAGGACCAGCTGGATGAGGGGACTGAGGCTTCAGTGTGTTAGTAGAACAGGTTTGTGAACTCAGCCCCAGGACCAGCTGGATGAGGGGACTGAGGCTTCAGCGTGTTAGTAGAACAGGTTTGTGAACTCAGCCCCAGGACCAGCTGGATGAGGGGACTGAGGCTTCAGTGTGTTAGTAGAACAGGTTAGTGAACTCAGCCCCAGGACCAGCTGGATGAGGGGACTCTTTTCTTTGCTCAGCTCTCAGCTCTTCTCTCACTCTCTTTTTCTTTCTCTCTCTCTCTCTCTCCATCTCTCTATCTCTATCTCTCTCTCTCTCTCTCTCTCTCTCTCTCTATCTATCCCTCTCTCTCTCTCTCAATTCAATTCTATTTCAATTCAAGGGCTTTATTGGCATGGGAAACATGTGTTAACACTGCAAAGCAAGTGAGGTAGATAATATATAAAGTGAATATATAAAGTGAAATAAACAATAAAAATTAACAGTAAACATCACACATACAGAAGTTTCAAAACAATAAAGACATTACAAATGTCATATTATATATATACAGTTTTTTAACAATATACAAATGGTTAAAGGACACAAGATAAAATAAATAAGCATACATATGGGTTGTATTTACAATGGTGTTTGTTCTTCACTGGTTGCCCTTTTCTCATGGCAACTATGGCACACTGTGGAATTTCACCCAGTAGATATGGGAGTTTATCAAAATTGTATTTGTTTTCTAATTAATTTGTGGTTCTGTGTAATCTAAGGGAAATATGTGTCTCTAATATGGTCATACATTTGGCAGGAGGTTAGGAAGTGCAGCTCAGTTTCCACCTCATTTTGTGGGCAGTGAGCACATAGTCTGTCTTCTCTTGAGAGCCATGTCTGCCTTTGGTGGCTTTTCTCAATAGCAAGGCAATGCTCACTGAGTCTGTGCATACAGTGCCTTGCGAAAGTATTCGGCCCCCTTGAACTTTGCGACCTTTTGCCACATTTCAGGCTTCAAACATAAAGATATAAAACTGTATTTTTTTGTGAAGAATCAACAAGTGGGACACAATCATGAAGTGGAACGACATTTATTGGATATTTCAAACTTTTTTAACAAATCAAAAATGGAAAAATTGGGCGTGCAAAATTATTCAGCCCCTTTACTTTCAGTGCAGCAAACTCTCTCCAGAAGTTCAGTGAGGATCTCTGAATGATCCAATGTTGACCTAAATGACTAATGATGATAAATACAATCCACCTGTGTGTAATCAAGTCTCCGTATAAATGCACCTGCACTGTGATAGTCTCAGAGGTCCGTTAAAAGCGCAGAGAGCATCATGAAGAACAAGGAACACACCAGGCAGGTCCGAGATACTGTTGTGAAGAAGTTTAAAGCCGGATTTGGATACAAAAATATGTCCCAAGCTTTAAACATCCCAAGGAGCACTGTGCAAGCGATAATATTGAAATGGAAGGAGTATCAGACCACTGCAAATCTACCAAGACCTGGCCGTCCCTCTAAACTTTCAGCTCATACAAGGAGAAGACTGATCAGAGATGCAGCCAAGAGGCCCATGATCACTCTGGATGAACTGCAGAGATCTACAGCTGAGGTGGGAGACTCTGTCCATAGGACAACAATCAGTCGTATATTGCACAAATCTGGCCTTTATGGAAGAGTGGCAAGAAGAAAGCCATTTCTTAAAGATATCCATAAAAAGTGTTGTTTAAAGTTTGCCACAAGCCACCTGGGAGACACACCAAACGTGGAAGAAGGTGCTCTGGTCAGATGAAACCAAAATTGAACTTTTTGGCAACAATGCAAAACGTTATGTTTGGCGTAAAAGCAACACAGCTGAACACACCATCCCCACTGTCAAACATGGTGGTGGCAGCATCATGGTTTGGGCCTGCTTTTCTTCAGCAGGGACAGGGAAGATGGTTAAAATTGATGGGAAGATGGATGGAGCCAAATACAGGACCATTCTGGAAGAAAACCTGATGGAGTCTGCAAAAGACCTGAGACTGGGACGGAGATTTGTCTTCCAACAAGACAATGATCCAAAACATAAAGCAAAATCTACAATGGAATGGTTCAAAAATAAACATATCCAGGTGTTAGAATGGCCAAGTCAAAGTCCAGACCTGAATCCAATCGAGAATCTGTGGAAAGAACTGAAAACTGCTGTTCACAAATGCTCTCCATCCAACCTCACTGAGCTCGATCTGTTTTGCAAGGAGGAATGGGGAAAATTTCAGTCTCTCGATGTGCAAAACTGATAGAGACATACCCCAAGCGACTTACAGCTGTAATCGCAGCAAAAGGTGGTGCTACAAAGTATTAACTTAAGGGGGCTGAATAATTTTGCACGCCCAATTTTTCAGTTTTTGATTTGTTAAAAAAGTTTGAAATATCCAATAAATGTCGTTCCACTTCATGATTGTGTCCCACTTGATGTTGATTCTTCACAAAAAATACAGTTTTATATCTTTATGTTTGAAGCCTGAAATGTGGCAAAAGGTCGCAAAGTTCAAGAGGGCCGAATACTTTCGCAAGGCACTGTAGTCAAAGCTTTCCTTCATTTTGGGTCAGTCACAGTGGTCAGGTATTCTGCCACTTTGTACTCTCTGTTTAGGGCCAAATAGCATTCAGTTTGCTTAGATGTTTTGATAAATCTTTCCAATGAGTCAAGTAATTTATTTGAGTTTTCTCATGATTTGGTTGGGTCTAATTGTGTTGCTGTCCTGGGGCTCTGTAGGGTCTGTTTGTGTTTTACACAGAGGATATTTTGGCAGAATTCTGCATGCAGAGTCTCAATTTTGTTTGTCGCATTTTGTGAATTCTCGGTTGGTGAGCGGAACCCAGAACTCACAAACATAAAGGGCAATGGGCTCTATGACTGATTCAAGTATTTTTTGCCAGATCCTAATTGACACATCAAATTCTATGTTCCTTTTAATGGCTTAGAAGGCCCTTCTTGCCTTGTCTCTCAGGTCCTTCACAGCTTTGTGGAAGTTACCTGTGGCGCTGATGTTTAGCTCGAGGTGTATATAGTTTTTTTGTGTTCTCTATGGCAATGGTGTCTAGTTGGAATTTGTATTTGTGGTCCTGGCAACTGGACATTTTGGAACACCTTTATTTTTGCCATACTGAGATTTACTGTCAGGGCCCAGGTCTGGCAGAATCTGTGCAGAATAACTCTCTCAGACATAGGGAGCAGTTGGTGGGTGTTTGTGGTTGCGGCTCCCAGTGAAGATCTGCCTCCCTAATTTTGGCTCAATGATGGCAGCTGGCAGGGATATCTCTCTCTCTCTCTCTCTCTCTCTCTCTCTCTCTCTCTCTCTCTCTCTCTCTCTCTCTCTCTCTCTCTCTCTCTCTCTCTCTCTCTCTCTCTCTCTCTCTCTCTCTCTCTCTCTCTCTCTCTCTCTCTCTCTCTCTCTCTCTCTCTCTCTCTCTCTCTCTCTCTCTCTCTCTCTCTCTCTCTCTCTCTCTCTCTCTCTCTCTCTCTCTCTCTCTCTCTCTCTCTCTCTCTCTCTCTCTCTCTCTCTCTCTCTCTCTCTCTCTCTCTCTCTCTCTCTCTC
This sequence comes from Oncorhynchus mykiss, assembly GCF_013265735.2. NCBI lineage: Eukaryota > Metazoa > Chordata > Actinopteri > Salmoniformes > Salmonidae > Oncorhynchus > Oncorhynchus mykiss. Next base: position 41,213,493 of record NC_048588.1, read on the forward strand.
TCTCTCTCTCTCTCTCTCTCTCTCTCTCTCTCTCTCTCTCTCTAAAGTTCCGTAGACTAGTTTTCTGGAGTCCTAAGAACTTTCTCATTTAGCAGATCGATGAGAGACTGAGGTCTCTGCCCGTCTGAGATGGATAACCAACCCTTTTGATTTACTCTCCTTCTGTTCTACTTTCTCTCCCTCTGCAGGTTATTCTACCTTCTCTCTCCCTCTGCAGGTTATTCTACCTTCTCTCTCCCTCTGCAGGTTATTCTACCTTCTCTCCCTCTGCAGGTTATTCTACCTTCTCCAGGTTATTCTACCTTCTTCTCCTTCTCCAGGTTATTCTACCTCCTTCTCCCTCTGCAGGTTATTCTATCTCCTTCTCCCTAACCAGGTTATTCTACCTTCTCTCTCCCTCTGCAGGTTATTCTACCTCCTTCTCCCTCTCTGCAGGTTATTCTACCTTGAGGAAGTTGGGGAAGACTTGTGGTTGGAGCGGAATGGGGCGAATGATATCAAATACATTCGTTCCAACCGTATTGTTAATTACAATTATTAAAATGATTTACTATCACTGGCATCCAGGTTAAACTCACATCACAAGTGATCAAAATGACAAGGAGTACAGATCTAAGATCTTAATTTGAGCCAGTTTCCAACAGCAGAAAATGCATCCTGCAGCAACAGGAAATACATTAAAAATACATTTTTGTGAAAAGTTTTATCATTGTTTTGGTTTGTCTTTTTACAACAAGATAATCAAATTATGAAACGGAATCTGTATGTGTGTCCGTGTGTGTGTGTGTCCATGTGTATGTGTCCATGTGTGTGTGTATGTGTGTCCATGTGTGTGTGTGTCCATGTGTGTGTGTGTGTGTGTGCGTGCGTGCTGAGTGACAGCTATCTCATTACTTCATAATGACACCAGGAGCTTCAGGAGCACTTCTTTCTGAGTGGTCTCCTATGCAACAATGAGGATTTAATCGAGGTGCCCCCTCACTAAACTCACAACAGGTAAAGACACACACACACACACACACACACACACACACACACACTTCCATAACACTAACAGAGACTGGAGCTAAATGCATTAGCCAACCAAAACACGCAAACACACACAAACACATGATTTGCCAAACAGGGACTGAACGTGTGTGTGTGTGTGTGTGTGTGTGTGTGTGTGTGTGTGTGTGTGTGTGAATGTTTGAGTGAGTGTTTGTGTGTGTGTGAATGTTTGTGTGTGTGTGTGTGTGTGTGTGTGTGTGTGTGTGTGTGTGTGTGTGTGTGAGTGTGAGTGTGAGTGTGTGTGTGTGAGTGTGTGTGTGTGTGTGAATGTTTGTGTGTGTGTGTGAATGTGTGTGTGTGAATGTTTGTGTGTGTGTGCGTGTGTGTGTGTGGGTGTGTGTGTGTGTGAATGTTTGTGTGTGTGTGTGTGTGTGTGTGTGTGTGTGTGAGTGAGTGTGTGTGTGTGTGAATGTGTGTGTGTGAATGTTTGTGTGTGTGTGCGTGTGTGTGTGTGGGTGTGTGTGTTTGTGTAAATGTTTGTGTGTGTGTGTGTGTGAGGATCGATGCCTATTCTACAAGTGCCTAGAGCTTCAGTTTTCCCAAAGCCCCATTTCGTTGATCAGGCCCCATCTAAACAACAAAATAAAGCAATCTCATTTCAGAGACTACCCCCCTGACACATTGGCAAAACAGAACTCATCTCTCTCTCTCTCTCTCTCTCTCTCTCTCTCTCTCTCTCTCTCTCTCTCTCTCACACTAACAGTGCACACCCATTTCTCACTCCAATACATACCGTAAGAGTGGAAGCCAAGCTTCCACTGAACAGGGATAGATTAACAAAGGCCCATTCTAACAAATCAGTTGGCAGAGTGATGAGAGATTGGAAAATCTTGGCAGCGGAGACACTGGCATTCACTCTACCAAACTAGTCTTCTTCAACCTTGCTCCTGGAGACCAAGCCCGGTATTAACACCTGCCATGGAGACCTTGATTAATGGAATCCGTTTTTTAATGTTGGGTTGGAATAAAAGCCTGCACTAACTGTTTTTCCCCAGGACCAGGGTTGAATAACTGAAACACAAAACTACCAGATGATTGTATGTCCCAGACACCTAGACACACAGACAGACACTGAGACACACAAACAGACACCGAGACACACAGACAGACAGACACAAAGACACACACACAGACACACATACAGACAAACAGACATACACACAGACACACAGCCGCACAGACACATAGACATACAGACGCACAGACTGACAGACGTACAGACTGACAGACTCACTGACACACAGACAGAAACGCAGACACACAGACACACAGACTGACAGAAACACAGGCACACAGACAGGAACACAGACACACAGACAAACGTACAGACACACAGACAGACACACAGAAACACAAACATACAGACAGACACATAAACTGACAGACACACAGAGAGACACACAGACACACAGCCACACAGACACATATACACACAGACACACAGACTGACAGAAACACAGACACACAGCCAGAAACACAGACACACAGACTGACAGAAACAAAGACACAGAGACAGAAACACAGACACACAGACACAGACACAGCCAGACACAAAGACAGAAACACAGAAACACAGACACAAGACAAATACAGACAGACAGACAGACAGACAGACAGACAGACAGACAGACAGACAGACAGACAGACAGACAGACAGATACATAGACACGGAGACACACAGACAGAAACACAGACACAAAGACAGACACATAGACAGACAGGCAGACAGACACATACATAGACACGGAGACACACAGACAGAAACACAGACACAAAGACAGACACAAAGACAGACAGGCAGACAGACACACAGATATACACACACATACACACAGACAGAGACATGGAGACACACAGAAAGAAAGAAAGACAGACACACAAACACTAAGTCACAGACAGTCACACACAGACAGTCACACAGACACACAATGAAGACTCTGACTATCCACAGTCATCCCACAGTCATCCGTCAGTCATCCCTCAGTCTTCCAACAGTCGTCCCACAGTCATCCCTCAGTCGTCCCACAGTCGTCCCACAGTCGTCCCACAGTCGTCCCACAGTCGTCCCACAGTCGTCCCAGAGTTGTCCCAGATTCTTCCCACAGTCGTTCACAGTCTTCCCAGAGTCGTCCCACAATCGTCCTACAGTCTTCCCAGAGTCGTCCCACAGCCGTCCCACAGTCATCCCACAGTCTTCCCAGAGTCGTCCCACAGTCTTCCCAGAGTCGTCCCACAGTCTTCCCAGAGTTGTCCCAGATTCTTCCCACAGTCGTTCACAGTCTTCCCAGAGTCGTCCCACAATCGTCCTACAGTCTTCCCAGAGTCGTCCCACAGCCGTCCCACAGTCATCCCACAGTCTTCCCAGAGTCGTCCCACAGTCTTCCCAGAGTCGTCCCACAGTCTTCCCAGAGTCGTCCCACAGGTGTACCATGTGGTTCTTTTCTGGAAATAACACTATTCTCCTGAACCCTCCTCAGCTAAACCAGCCTCCTGAACCCTCCTCAGCTAAACCAGCCTCCTGAACCCTCCTCAGCCAAACCAGCCTACTGAACCCTCCTCAGCTAAACCAGCCTCCTGAACCCTCCTCAGCCAAACCAGCCTACTGAACCCTCCTCAGCTAAACCAGCCTCCTGAACCCTCCTCAGCCAAACCAGCCTCCTGAATGATCCTTTTACAAACCAGCCTCCTGAACACTCCTAAACCAAATGAGCCTCCTGAACACTCCTAAGCCAAACCAGCCTCCTGAACACTCCTCAGCCAAACCAGCCTCCTGAACACTCTTAAGCCAAACCAGCCTCCTGAACACTCCTCAGCCAAACCAGCCTCCTGAACACTCCTCAGCCAAACCAGCCTCCTGAACACTCCTAAGCCAAACCAGCCTTCTGGTTTATTAAACATTGCCATCTCTTGCAGCAAGCCTCCCTCCCAGGGCCTTTGCTCTCCTTGGCAACTCCACACACAGCCAACACATATTGGAGACATTCATATACACACGCATACAGGCACGCATACAGGCACACACACAGGCACACACACAAACCACCCAACGACTGTAAAATAGACACAAATCCTACCACCAGTGATAGAGACCTGTGCGAGAGAGACTATATCAAACTAGCTTGAAGGAATTGACAAGGAGAATGGGTATTACTGGTTTTATCATTAATTTGCCATAACTACCTAAGGCAGACTAAAACAATTACACAGTGTGTGAATGGAATAAATTGACTTGTGGAGATTCCACTTTACTTTGGACTCTTGAATTAGTTAAAACAATAGTCTGTTCATTGAATTTTCGCTAAAAGTGCAAATTGGAGAGAAAGTAATCGATGTGTGCACTTAGTGATCCCCATTATGAGTCTGGTGATGAGGTACAGCAGTATCTGGGCTATGTGATTCCACAATGAGTCTGGCAATGAGGTACAGTAGTATCTGGGCTATGTGATTCCACAATGAGTCTGGCAATGAGGTACAGTAGTATCTGGGCTATGTGATTCCACTATGAGTCTGGTGATGAGGTACAGTAGGATCTGAGCTATGTGATTCCACTATGAGTCTGGAAATGAGGTACAGTAGTATCTGGGCTATGTGATTCCACTATGAGTCTGGTGATTAGGTACAGTAGTATCTGGGCTACGTGATTCCACTATGAGTCTGGTGATGAGGTACAGCAGTATCTGGGCTATGTGATTCCACTATGAGTCTGGCAATGAGGTACAGTAGTATCTGGGCTATGTGATTCCACTATGAGTCTGGTGATGAGGTACAGTAGTATCTGGGCTACGTGATTCCACTATGAGTCTGGTGAAGAGGTACAGCAGTATCTGGGCTATGTGATTCCACTATGAGTCTGGCAATGAGGTACAGTAGTATCTGGGCTATGTGATTCCACTATGAGTCTGGTGATGAGGTACAGTAGTATCTGGGCTACGTGATTCCACTATGAGTCTGGTGAAGAGGTACAGTAGTGTCTGGGCTATGATATGAACCTGGTTACCCCGGCAACACTGAGGGACAATTATCTAAGCCGTTGCTATCAGAAATTAGC
>NC_048588.1:41221090-41233590 GCF_013265735.2 Oncorhynchus mykiss
TTTGTATTTGTAAAGACTTGTATGTTTAATTAATATGTTTAATACATATTCATAAAACAATTTAGTGAGCTGTAATTGGTTCATCGCCCATTAACCTTTTCTAATGGGCCACGATAGGCTGTTGTAGCCTTGGAGATTTCCACACACACACACACACACACACCGAGAGAGAGATAAGGTATCCTTGCTAGAAATGAATGTCTAGAGCAGTATGTTGTTAGTGTGACCCAGAAGAATGCCTGGGGAAGGTTGACAACACATGTTCTCAATGTGGAGCAGACTTCTAAAGAACAACGTCGGGGGGTAAACTGGGACTCTCTCTCTCTTGGTATGGAAGCCCTAAAAGCTTGGTGCTGACTGAAAGACCTTAGACTCTAACCAAAAAAACAGGATCTTTACAAATGCATTTTTTAAGGATAAAGTTCACTGACCAATCCGCCCCCCAAAAATTCATACATACGCATCAATGGTTTTTAATTAACTCCATATCTGAATTCACTAAACACATCCTGAACCAGGAATGGTTTGAAATGTGGATTTATTTTCCTTGAACGATGGCACTCCTATGACTTCACCCATCACAGAAATAATGCCTGCCAGAGTGTAGAAAACATAGAGGAAAAAAATATAGGAAACAAAAAATGGTTGAATCAAACAAATGATTATATTCCAGATTTAGTCCAATCCAGAGCATGATTGATATACAGAAGCTGACAGGAGTTATTTCACCTCTGAATTCATATTATGATATGGTGACTTCATTCATGGACGAGGATGGTATCACACACACACACACACACACACACACACACACACTTGAAGGGAGGTTCAGGAGGCCCAATCAACCCAGCCTTCTCCCGGCTGTGTAATCAGCAATGACAGGCAGAGCAATTACACCAGTTAATCATGTAATATCAATTATTCCCCCTCACCATGCACACTGTCATTTGTCTCAGCCTCTGTTTGACTAATACATACTGAGCCCTTTCTACAGTGAGTGAGTGAGTGTGTGAGACAGAGAGAGAGAGAGAGAGAAACAGAAAGAGAGAGACAGAGAGAGAGAGAGAAACAGACAGAGAAGAGGTTTAGATGGAAGAAGGAGTGAGATAGAATGTAAAAGAGAGAGAAATTGATTGAGCGAGAGTGAGTGAGAGATGTAGTGGGAGAGATGGAGGTAGAGAGAGAAACAGGGAGAGGGATATAGAGACAGAGAAAGAGAGAGAGACAAAGGTATAGAGAGAGAGGGAGAGCTGCAGATAGAAAGAGAGACAAAGAGAGGGATGTAGAGAGAGAAAGAGAGAGATGTTGGGAGAGAGACAGACAGAGAGATGAGGTAGAGAGGGAGACAGGGAGAGGGTTGCAGAGACAGAGAAGAGAGAGATGGAGGTAGAGAGAGATACAAAGAGGGATGTAGAGAGAGAAAGAGATGGAGGTAGAGAAAGAGAGAGAGATGGATGTAGAGATAGAGGTAGATAGAGACTTTTCCATTCCCCAAAATAAATGGCTGTCTTGCAGTGAGACAGCTACCAGACAGTTTTTTGGGACACTAAATTCTGTATTTGTCAGTGTGTTTGTGTGTGTGTTTTTGTACCTGTGTGCGTATTTGCTTGAGATTATGCGTGCGTGTTTGTGTGTGTGCGTGCGTATTTGCTTGAGATTATGCGTGCGTGTTTGTGTGTGTGCGTGCGTATTTGCTTGAGATTATGCGTGCGTGTGTGTGTGTGTGTGTGCGTATTTGCTTGAGATTATGCGTGTGTGCGTGTGCGTGTGCGTGTGTGTATGTGTGTAGTCAATATATATTTGTGTGCCCAAACAGAAGTTGTATTGTGTCACTGGTGTTAATTACAGTGGCTTTATCAGCTTTCTTGGGGACTGTTGCTCAAACAATGTTGTTTTGTTGATGTTGCTAAACCCCCCCCCCCCCCCAGAGGCTGTGTTAGATAGTAGAAGGGTGTGAAAACCCAGACCACAGCCAGAAAATCTTTCCAGACACATCTTAACAATGAACTGCTAACACATACTCTATTCACAGAGTGGGTGACATCTAATTCAGCCAACAGACAAACTGAAAACGGGAAAGAAGGAGAAAGAAGAGAGATCATGTTTTTGCACATTTAATCCAAAATCTGGTCTTTGAAAAAGGGCAGGTGTATTTAATTATATGTGTTCAAACGCTGACCCCTGACCTGTCTAATGTCTGAAATTTCACTGCTAGCTGTGATTCACTGCCAGGATGCAAAGGAGAGGAAAAGAGAAAGAGAAAGAAAAAAAGAGAATGAAAGGCTGAAAAGAGAGGGAGGAGAGAGAAAGAGAGAGAGAGAGAGAGAGAGAGGGAGAGAGAGAGAGAGAGAGAGAGGGAGAGAGAGAGAGGGAGAGAGAGAGAGAGAGAGAGCTCATCTCTTGGCAGTAGTACTTGAACAGAGCAATACTCGATCATGAGGCATCAAAGCCAAAGGAACAGACTAATATTAAGAAATGCTACAGATGGAAGGAAAGTAGTGTGGAAACCTACCAAAAAACCTTTAGGCAACAACAAATTCCATCCCTTTTAGACAACTGCCTGGACAAAACGTTCCACTGTAATAGTGAAGGTGTAAACTTGGCAGTAGAAAACCTAAACAGTATATTTGACCTCTCAGCTAAACATTGAATCAAAAAAAATTCAAATAGAAAACCGAAGAAAATGAACAACAATGAGAAAGAGTTTGAAAAGCACAAAAACTTGTTCCAACCAAAAACATAGAGACCCGGAAAACCTGAGTCTGCACCTTAACTATGGTGAATCACTGAAACTACGGAAATCCTGAGTCTACGCCTTAACTATGGTGAATCACTGAAACTACAGAAAACCTGAGTCTACGTCTTCACTATGGTGAATCACTGAAACTACGGAAAACCTGAGTCTACGCCTTAACTATAGTGAATCAATGAAACTACGGAAAACCTGAGTCTACGCATTCACTATGGTGAATCACTGAAACTACGGAAAACCTGAGTCTACGTCTTCACTATGGTGAATCACTGAAACTACGGAAAACCTGAGTCTACGCCTTCACTATGGTGAATCACTGAAACTACGGAAAACCTGAGTCTACGCCTTCACTATGGTGAATCACTAAAACTACAGAAAAACCTCAGTCTACGCCTTAACTATGGTGAATTACTGAAACTACGGAAAACCTGAGTCTACGCCTTAACTATGGCGAATCACTGAAACTACGGAAAACCTGAGTCTACGCATTAACTATGGTGAATCACTGAAACTACGGAAAACCTGAGTCTACGCATTCACTATGGTGAATCACTGAAACAATACAGAAATACACTACGGATAAAGAAGGAACAGCTCATCAGAAATCAGCTCTATGTAACTGAAGTTTCCATAGAAGCTAACCACTTCTTGGAAAATTGGAAAACACTAAACAAACAACAGCACAAAGAGTTAAATATCCAAAACAGAGATGTATGGGTAAACCACTTCTCCAAACTTTTTGGCTTTATAACAAAGAACAAACAGCAAAAACACATACATGATAAAATACAAATCTTAGAATCAACAATTAAAGACTACCTGAAACCACTGGATTCTCCAATTACCTTCAATGAACTACAGTACAAAATAAAAACCTTCCAACCCAAGAAGGCCTGTGGTGTTGATGGTATCCTCAATGAAATGATAAAACATACAGACCACAAATTCCAATTGGCTATACTTAAACTCTTTAACATCATCCTCAGATCTGGCATCTTCCCCAATATTTGGAACCAAGGACTGATCAACCCAATCCACAAAAGTGGAGACAAATTTGACCAAAATAACAACCGTGGGATATGCGTCAACAGCAACCTTGGGAAAATCCTCTGAATTATTATTAACAGCAGACTCAAACATTTCCTCAGTGATAACAATGTACTAGGCAAATGTCAAAGTGGCTTTTTACCGAATTACCGTACAACAGACCATGTATTCACCCTGCACACCCTAATTGACAACCAAACAAACCAAAACAAAGGCAAAGTCTTCTCATGCTTTGTTGATTTCAAAAATGTTTTTGACTCAATTTGGCATGAGGGTCTGCTATACAAACTGATGCAAATTGATGGAAAGTGGTGTTGGGGGAAAAACATACAACATTATGAAATCCATCTACACAAAGAACAAGTGTGCGGTTAAAAGTGTGGAAAAAAACATTTCTTTCCAAATGGTCGTGGTGTGAGACAGGGATGCAGCTTAAGCCCCACCCTCTTCCCCATATATATCAACAAATTGGCGAGGGCACTAGAACAGTCTGCAGCAAATAAACAACCCTACCACCCTACTAGAATCTGAAGACATATTTCTACTGTTGGCTGATGATCTGGTGCCTCTGTCCCCAACCAAGGAGGGCCTACAGCAGCACCTAGATCTTCTGCACAGATTCTGTCAGACCTGGGCCCTGACAGACCTGGGCCCTGACAGTAAATCTCAGTAAGACCAACATAATGGTGTTCCAAAAAAGGTCCAGTCGCCAGGACCACAAATACAAATTCCATCTAGACACCATTGGACACAAAAAAACGATACATACCTTGGCCTAAACATCAACGCCACAGGTAACTTCCACAAAGCTGTGAATTATCTGAGAGGCTAGGAAAGAAGGGCCTTCTATGCCATCAAAGGGAACATAAAATTCGACATACTAATTAGGATTTAGCAAAAAATAATTGAATCAGTTATAGAACCCATTGCCATTTATGATTGTGAGGTCTGGGGTCCGCTCACCAACCAATAATTCACAAAATGGGACAAACACCAAATTGAGACTCTGCTTGCAGAATTCTGCAAAAATATCCTCTGTGTACAACATAAAACACCAAATAATGCATGCAGAGATGAATAAAGCCGATACCCACTAATTACTAAAATCCAGAAAAGAGAATTTCAACCACCCTAAAAGGAATTGATTCCCAAACCTTCCACAACAAAGCCATCACCTACAGAAAAATTTACCTGGAGAAGAGCCCACTAAGCAAGCTGGTCCTGGGGCTCGGACCACAAAACACAAACACACCCTACAGATGTACCTGGAGAAGAGCCCACTAAGCAAGCTGGTCCTGGGGCTCACACCACAAACACAAACACACCCTACAGATGTACCTGGAGAAGAGCCCACTATGCAAGCTGGTCCTGGGGCTCGGACCACAAACCTAAATACTTCCTAACCTCTTGCCAAATGTATGACCATAGAGACACATATTTCCCTCAGATTACACACATAGAATATGAAAACAATTCAAATGTTGATGAAGTCCCATATCAATCAGGTGTAATACCACAGTGTGCCATCAAAGCAGCAAGATGTGTGACCTTTTGCCACAAGAAAAGTGCAACCAGTGAAGAACAAACATAATTGTAAATGCAACCTATTTTTCTTGTTTATTTATTTTCCCTTTTGTACTTCAACTAATTTGCACACCAATACAACACTGTATATAGACATAATATGACTGCTCTAATGTCTGTATTCTATTGGAACTTTATTGTGTAATGTTTACTGGCATTTTTTGTTGTTCTTTTATTTCCCTTTTGTTTATTATCTATTTGGCAATGTTAACATATGTTTCCCATGCCCTTAAATTTAAATTGAGTTGAGAGAGAGTCATTATTAGAGAGTGATGGAGTGCATATCATAATGCATTAAAGTTGTTTTGTCTCTCCTATCTTTTCTCATATCTATCCTACCCATAATAATAAACTACAGGAAAAGGGAAAACAATATAATGACTGGGTTCTATTCTTGTACATTTTCACTTCCTGTTTGATTTTCCATTGCTGAACTCAGTAGGTGTCACTTAAAGGCTGTTTATTGCAGCTGTCAATCATATCTGTAATTATGTACACACACGTTGACAGTCAATCATATGTGTAATAACGTAGGGTGTGATGTTCCTGTCAGGGATGGTTGCTGCTTGGGGCGACACAATAAGACAGTATAATAACCATCATCAAGTCATGATAAAAGGTCATAGTTCATCCTCTCCTCCTCTACACACCTCTCCTCCTCTACACCCCTCTCATCCTCTACACCACTCTCCTCCTCTACACCCCTATCCTCCTCTACACACCTCTCCTCCACTACACACCTCTCCTCCTCTACACCCCTCTCATCTCTACACCCCTCTCCTCCACTACACACCTCTCCTCCTCTACACCCCTCTCATCCACTACACACCTCTCCTCCACTACACACCTCTCCTCCACTACACACTTCTCCTCCTCTACACCCCTCTCCTCCTCTACACCCCTCTCATCCACTACACACCTCTCCTCCACTACACACCTCTAATCCTCTACACCCCTCTCATCCTCTAACCCCTCTCCTCCACTACACACCTCTCCTCATCTACACCCCTCTCCTCCTCTACACCCCTCTCCTCCTCTACACACCACTAATCCTCTACACACCTCTCCTCCTCTACACACCTCTCCTCATCTACACCCTCTCATACTCTACACACCTCTCCTCCTCTACACCCCTCTCATCCTCTACACCCCTCTCCTCCTCTACACCCCTCTCCTCCTCTACACACCTCTCATCCTCTACACCCCTCTCCTCCACTACACACCTCTCCTCCTCTACACACCTCTCCTCATCTACACCCTCTCATCCCCTACACACCTCTCATCCTCTACACACCTCTCATCCTCTAAAAACCTCTCATCCAATAAAAACCTCTCATCCTCTACACCACTCTCATCCTCTACACACCTCTCATCCAACGAACACCTCTCATCCTATACAAACCTCTCCTCCTCTACAAACCTCTCATCCTCTACACACATCTCATCTTCTACACACCTCTCATCCTCTACACACCTCTCATCCTCTACACACCTCTCTTCCTCTACACCCCTCTCATCCTCTACACCCCTCTCCTCCTCTACACACCTCTCCTCCTCTACACCCCTCTCATCCTCTACACCAATCTCCTCCACTACACACCTCCTCCTCTACACACCTCTCCTCCTCTACACACCTCTCCTCCTCTACACACCTCTAATCCTCTACACCCCTCTCATCCTCTACACCCCTCTCCTCCACTAAAAACCTCTCCTCCTCTACACACCTCTCCTCCTCTACACCCCTCTCCTCCTCTACACACCTCTCCTCCTCTACAAACCTCTCATCCTCTACACCCCTCTCCTCCTCTACACCCCTCTCATCCTCTTAACACCTCTCATCCACTACACACCTCTCATCCAATAAACACCCCTCATCCTCTGCACACCTCTCATCCTCTACACACCTCTCCTCCTCTACACATCTCTCATCCTCTACATACTTCTCCTCCTCTACACACCACTCATCATCTACACACCTCTCATCCTCTACACACCTCTCATCCTCTACACACCTCTCATCCTCTACACACCTCTCCTCCTCTACACACCTCTCCTCATCTACACCCTCTCATCCTCTACACACCTCTCATCCTCTACACACCTCTCATCCTCTACACACCTCTCATCCTCTACACACCTCTCATCCTCTACACACCTGTCATCCTTTACACACCTCTCATCCTCTACACACCTCTCATCCAATAAACACCCCTCATCCAGTAAAAACCTCTCATCCTCTACACACCTCTCATCCTCTACACACCTGTCATCCTTTACACACCCCTCATCCTCTACACACCTCTCATCCAATAAACACCCCTCATCCTCTACACACCTCTCCTCCTCTACACACCTCTCATCCTCTACACACCTGTCATCCTCTACACACCTCTCCTCCATTACACACCTCTCATCCTCTACACACCTCTCCTCCTCTACACACCACTCATCATCTACACACCTCTCATCCTCTACACACCTCTCCTCCTCTACACACCTCTCATCCTCTACACTCCTCTCTTCCAACACACACATCTCAACCTCTACACACCTCTCCTCCACTACACACCTCTCATTCTCTACACACTCCTCTCCACCTCTAAACCCCTCTACTCCTCTACACCCCTCTACTCCTCTACACCCGTCTCCACACCTCTCACCCTCTACACACCTCTAATCCAATAAACACCCCTCATCCTCTACACACCTCTAATCCAGTAAACACCTCTCATCCAATAAACACCCCTCATCCAGTAAACACCTCTCATTCTCTACACACCCCTCATCCAGTAAACACCTCTCCTCCTCTACACCCCTCTCATCCTCTACATACCTCTCCTCCTCTACACCCTCTTCTCCTCTACACCCCTCTCATCCTTTACACACCCCTCATCCTCTACACACCCCTCATCCTCTACACACCCCTCATCCTCTACACACCTCTCATCCTCTACACACCTCTCATCCTCTACACAACTCTCCTCCTCTACACACCTCTCATCCAATAAACACCCCTCATCCAGTAAACACTTCTCATTCTCTACACACCTCTCCTCCACTACATTCCTCTCCTCCTCTACACCCCTCTCATCCACTACACACCTCTCCTCCACTACACACCTCTCCTCCACTACACACCTCTCCTCCTCTACACCCCTCTCCTCCTCTACACCCCTCTCATCCACTACACACCTCTCCTCCACTACACACCTCTCATCCTCTACACCCCTCTCATCCTCTAACCCCTCTCCTCCACTACACACCTCTCCTCATCTACACCCCTCTCCTCCTCTACACCCCTCTCCTCCTCTACACACCTCTCCTCCTCTACACACCTCTCCTCCTCTACACACCTCTCCTCATCTACACCCTCTCATACTCTACACACCTCTCCTCCTCTACACACATCTAATCCTCTACGCACCTCTCCTCCTCTACACACCTCTCCTCATCTACACCCTCTCATCCTCTACACACCTCTCATCCTCTACACACCTCTCATCCTCTAAAAACCTCTCATCCAATAAAAACCTCTCATCCTCTACACACCTCTCATCCAACAAACACCTCTCATCCTATACAAACCTCTCCTCCTCTACAAACCTCTCATCCTCTACACACCTCTCATCTTCTACACACCTCTCATCCTCTACACACTTCTCATCCTCTACACACCTCTCATCCAATAAACACCCCTCATCCTCTACACACCTCTTCTCTTCTACACACCTCTCCTCCTCTACAAACCTCTCATCCTCTACACCCCTCTCCTCCTCTACACCCCTCTCATCCTCTTAACACCTCTCATCCACTACACACCTCTCATCCAATAAACACCCCTCATCCTCTGCACACCTCTCATCCTCTACACACCTCTCCTCCTCTACACATCTCTCATCCTCTACATACTTCTCCTCCTCTACACACCACTCATCATCTACACACCTCTCATCCTCTACACACCTCTCATCCTCTACACACCTCTCATCCTCTACACACCTCTCCTCCTCTACACACCTCTCCTCATCTACACCCTATCATCCTCTACACACCTCTCATCCTCTACACACCTCTCATCCTCTACACACCTCTCATCCTCTACACACCTGTCATCCTTTACACACCTCTCATCCTCTACACACCTCTCATCCAATAAACACCCCTCATCCAGTAAAAACCTCTCATCCAATAAACACCCCTCATCCAGTAAACACCCCTCATCGTCTACACACCTCTCATCCAATAAACACCCCTCATCCGCTACACACCTCTCCTCCTCTACACACCTCTCATCCTCTACACACCTGTCATCCTCTACACACCTCTCCTCCATTACACACCTCTCATCCTCTACACACCTCTCCTCCTCTACACACCACTCATCATCTACACACCTCTCATCCTCTACACACCTCTCCTCCTCTACACACCTCTCATCCTCTACACTCCTCTCTTCCAACACACACATCTCAACCTCTACACACCTCTCCTCCACTACACACCTCTCATTCTCTACACACTCCTCCCCACCTCTAAACCCCTCTACTCCTCTACACCCCTCTACTCCTCTACACCCGTCTCCACACCTCTCACCCTCTACACACCTCTCATCCAATAAACACCCCTCATCCTCTACACACCTCTAATCCAGTAAACACCTCTCATCCAATAAACACCCCTCATCCAGTAAACACCTCTCATTCTCTACACACCCCTCATCCAGTAAACACCTCTCCTCCTCTACACCCCTCTCATCCTCTACATACCTCTCCTCCTCTACACCCTCTTCTCCTCTACACCCCTCTCATCCTTTACACACCCCTCATCCTCTACACCCCTCTCATCCTCTACATACCTCTCCTCCTCTACACCCTCTTCTCCTCTACACCCCTCTCATCCTTTACACAACCCTCATCCTCTACACACCCCTCATCCTCTACACACCCCTCATCCTCTACACACCTCTCATCCTCTACACACCTCTCATCCTCTACACAACTCTCCTCCTCTACACACCTCTCATCCAATAAACACCCCTCATCCAGTAAACACTTCTCATTCTCTACACACCTCTCCTCCACTACATTCCTCTCCTCCTCTACACCCCTCTCATCCACTACACACCTCTCCTCCACTACACACCTCTCCTCCACTACACACCTCTCCTCCTCTACACCCCTCTCCTCCTCTACACCCCTCTCATCCACTACACACCTCTCCTCCACTACACACCTCTCATCCTCTACACCCCTCTCATCCTCTAACCCCTCTCCTCCACTACACACCTCTCCTCATCTACACCCCTCTCCTCCTCTACACCCCTCTCCTCCTCTACACACCTCTCCTCCTCTACACACCTCTCCTCCTCTACACACCTCTCCTCATCTACACCCTCTCATACTCTACACACCTCTCCTCCTCTACACACATCTAATCCTCTACGCACCTCTCCTCCTCTACACACCTCTCCTCATCTACACCCTCTCATCCTCTACACACCTCTCATCCTCTACACACCTCTCATCCTCTAAAAACCTCTCATCCAATAAAAACCTCTCATCCTCTACACACCTCTCATCCAACAAACACCTCTCATCCTATACAAACCTCTCCTCCTATACAAACCTCTCATCCTCTACACACCTCTCATCTTCTACACACCTCTCATCCTCTACACACTTCTCATCCTCTACACACCTCTCATCCAATAAACACCCCTCATCCTCTACACACCTCTTCTCTTCTACACACCTCTCCTCCTCTACAAACCTCTCATCCTCTACACCCCTCTCCTCCTCTACACCCCTCTCATCCTCTTAACACCTCTCATCCACTACACACCTCTCATCCAATAAACACCCCTCATCCTCTGCACACCTCTCATCCTCTACACACCTCTCCTCCTCTACACATCTCTCATCCTCTACATACTTCTCCTCCTCTACACACCACTCATCATCTACACACCTCTCATCCTCTACACACCTGTCATCCTCTACACACCTCTCCTCCATTACACACCTCTCATCCTCTACACACCTCTCCTCCTCTACACACCACTCATCATCTACACACCTCTCATCCTCTACACACCTCTCCTCCTCTACACACCTCTCATCCTCTACACTCCTCTCTTCCAACACACACATCTCAACCTCTACACACCTCTCCTCCACTACACACCTCTCATTCTCTACACACTCCTCCCCACCTCTAAACCCCTCTACTCCTCTACACCCCTCTACTCCTCTACACCCGTCTCCACACCTCTCACCCTCTACACACCTCTCATCCAATAAACACCCCTCATCCTCTACACACCTCTAATCCAGTAAACACCTCTCATCCAATAAACACCCCTCATCCAGTAAACACCTCTCATTCTCTACACACCCCTCATCCAGTAAACACCTCTCCTCCTCTACACCCCTCTCATCCTCTACATACCTCTCCTCCTCTACACACCCCTCATCCTCTACACACCCCTCATCCTCTACACACCTCTCATCCTCTACACACCTCTCATCCTCTACACACCTCTCATCCTCTACACAACTCTCCTCCTCTACACACCTCTCATCCAATAAACACCCCTCATCCAGTAAACACTTCTCCTCCACTACACACCTCTCATCCTCTACACACCTCTCATCCTCTACACACCTCTCCTCCTCTACACACCTCTCCTCATCTACACCCTCTCATCCTCTACACACCTCTCATCCTCTACACACCTCTCATCCTCTACACACCTCTCATCCTCTACACACCTGTCATCCTTTACACACCTCTCATCCTCTACACACCTCTCATCCAATAAACACCCCTCATCCAGTAAAAACCTCTCATCCAATAAACACCCCTCATCCAGTAAACACCCCTCATCCTCTACACACCTCTCATCCAATAAACACCCCTCATCCTCTACACACCTCTCATCCTCTACACACCTGTCATCCTCTACACACCTCTCCTCCATTACACACCTCTCATCCTCTACACACCTCTCCTCCTCTACACACCACTCATCATCTACACACCTCTCATCCTCTACACACCTCTCCTCCTCTACACACCTCTCATCCTCTACACTCCTCTCTTCCAACACACACATCTC
>NC_048588.1:41238590-41248590 GCF_013265735.2 Oncorhynchus mykiss
TTGTCCCCATATCTAGCCCTATATCCTTGTTCCTGTCTAGCCCCTATATCCTTGTCCCCATACCTAGCCCTATATCCTTTTTCCTGTCTAGCCCCTATATCCTTGTCCCCATAGCTAGCCCTATATCCTTGTCCCCATAGCTAGCCCTATATCCTTGTTCCCACAGTTAGCCATATACCTGTGTACCCATAGCTAGCCCCTATATCCTTGTTCCTGTCTAGCCCTATATCCTTGTTCCTGTCTAGCCCTATATCCTTGTCCCCATAGCTAGCCGTATATCCTTGTTCCTGTCTAGCCCCTATATCCTTGTCCCCATACCTAGCCCTATATCATTGTTCCTGTCTAGCCCCTATATCATTGTTCCTGTCTAGCTCCTATATCCTTGCCCTCATACCTAGCCCTATATCCTTGTTCCTGTCTAGCCCCTATATTCTTGTCCCCATACCTAGCCCTATATCCTTGTTCCTGTCTAGCCCCTATATCCTTGTCCCCATACCTAGCCCTATAACCTTTTTCCTGTCTAGCCCCTATATCCTTGTCCCCATAGCTAGCCCTATATCCTTGTCCCCATAGCTAGCCCTATATCCTTGTCCCCATACCTAGCCATATATCCTTGTTCCTGTCTAGCCCTATATCCTTGTCCCCATACCTAGCCCTATATCCTTGATTCTGTCTAACTCCTATATCCTTGTCCCCATAGCTAGCCCTATATCCTTGTCCCCATAGCTAGCCCTATATCCTTGTCCCCATAGCTAGCCCTATATCCTTGTCCCCATAGCTAGCCCTATTTCCTTGTCCCCATAGCTAGCCCTATATCCTTGATTCTGTCTAACTCATATTCCCTTGTCCCCATAGCTAGCCCTATATCCTTGTCCCCATATCTAGCCCTATATCCTTGTTCCCACAGTTAGCCATATATCCGTGTACCCATAGCTAGCCCCTATATCCTTGTTCCTGTCTAGCCCTATATCCTTGTTCCTGTCTAGCCCTAGATCCTTGTCCCCATAGCTAGCCGTATATCCTTGTTCCTTTCTAGCCCCTATATCCTTGTCCCCATACCTAGCCCTAAATCATTGTTCCTGTCTCGCCCCTATATCATTGTTCCTGTCTAGCTCCTATATCCTTGCCCTCATAGCTAACCCTATATCCTTGATTCTGTCTAACTCATATTCCCTTGTCCCCATAGCTAGCCCTATATCCTTGTCCCCATAGCTAGCCCTATATCCTTGATTCTGTCTAACTCCTATTCCCTTGTCCCCATAGCTAGCCCTATATCCTTGTCCCCATAGCTAGCCCTATAATCTTGATTCTTTCCAACTCATATACATTTGTCCCCATACCTAGCCCTATATTCTTGTTTCTGTCTAGCCCCTATATCCTTGTTCCAGTCTAGCCCCTATATCCTTGCTCCTGTCTAGCTCCTATATCATTGTTCCCGTCTAGCCCCTATACCCTTGTTCCTGTCTAGCCCTTATATCCTTGTTCCTGTCTAGCCCCTATATCATTGTTCCCGTCTAGCCCCTATACCCTTGTTCCCGTCTAGCCCCTATACCCTTATTCCTGTGAAGCCCCTATAACCGTGTTGCTGTCGAGATCCATTAACAAACGCAGTGAGATCTGGTCAACAGTCTCACTGGATTGCGGGGTTACGGGTATCCATGAGCTGCGTATTCCTACACCACCCGGAGCAACTCCTACGTTTGTTAGACAATAAAAAATCCCGCTCACAGCATTCGCAGCGGTACAAGAGATCAGTGCTCCCATGTGGTCCATTCTAAAACCAACAGGTATATGGCATCTTACCGTTGACTGTAGAGAACTTAACAAACTGGTTCCGTTGTCTCGTTGGCCAATGACACAGCTCGACCAAGAGATGCCAAAGGTGGCAAACTCCAAGTACTTCTCCACAGTCGACGTGGCTAATGGTTTCTGGACCATGACAGTCGACCCTAATGACAAACACAAGTTGGCTTTCTCTTTCTCGAACAAGCTCTTCACGATCAATCGTTTGCTCATTCGTGTATGCGAACTCCCCCTCAGAGTTCAACATATTCCTGCACAAGGCAATGCCAGACGCAGCCTCTAGGGGGACGATAATCTACGTGGATGATGTTCTCATGAAAAGTGAGACTTGGTCATATCACCTCAATGAAATGGACCACGTTCTCACCCAACTCGGGACTGCAGGGGCTAAGTTGGCAATCATGAAAGGACAATGGTGCAGGACCAAGGTAAACTACGTTGGGCTTCTGGTGGGTGCCGAGGGCATCCTGCCACATGCCGAGGGCATCCTGCCACGTGCCGAGGGCATCCTGCCACGTGCCGAGGGCATCCTGCCACGTGCCGAGGGCATCCTGCCACGTGCCGAGGGCATCCTGCCACAGTCTAACCGAATCCAAGCAGTCCGCAACAGCAAAACACCTACGAACCTTCGAGGTGCGCAGCTTCTTGGGAGTATGTAATTACTCCCGTCAATTCATCAAAAACTACGCCGACTTGTCAAAACCTTTGATTCGTCTTCTTCAGAACGACACCCCCATTAGTTTGGGATGTCGCTCACAACGAAGCTGTGGCTTCCTTGAAAAACCCGCTTTGCGAGGCACCCTGCCTGGTATACCCCAACAAAGACAAGACATTGTTTTTGTAAGTCGGTTTCTCAGAGCAATGCCTTAGCGCTGGGTTGTACCAAAAATACAACCAAGACAAACGTGTGGTAGCTTACACGAGCAAAACACTCAAACCTGCTGAACACAAATACTCAGACTGCGATAAAGCGCTGCTGTCGACAGTCTGGGAAATCAACACCAGTTATGTCGGCGGACAAAAGGTGATCATGTCACCAGCCTGTGACTTATCTGAAAAGCCAACTAATCTGTGAGGGTTCTGTACACAACAGCAGGATAGCGGCTTGGCTTATGACGCTGCAGAGCCGTGATGTCGTAATCAACTACGAATCCGCGAGGGTGCTGTACACAACAGCAGGATATCTGCTTGGCTTATGACGCTGCAGAGCCATGATGTAGTAATCAACTACGCAAAAGCGGAAAAACCTGCCTTTGGGCAGTGCTTTGGCGGTGTGTCAACGCTGTGGTGACGATGAAAACGACTCCGCACCACCCCCGCGTGACATCGCTCCGCCATTGCCTTCGAACCATCACTACTTCGAAGAGAACGTGTGTCTTGAAATGCCGATGGCTGTAGGGGCTGAATGGAACCAAAGCAAAGAAAGTAAATATCAAAGCCCCCCTCTCCTACCTTACCTGCCTACCCACAACTTACCTAACCTACCCTCTCCTACCTTACCTGCCTACCCACAACTTACCTAACCTACCCTCTCCTACCTTAACTACCTACCCACAACTTACCTAACCTACCCTCTCCTACCTTAACTACCTACCCACAACTTACCTAACCTACCCTCTCCTACCTACCCACAACTTACCTAACCTACCCTCTCCTACCTACCCACAACTTACCTAACCTACCCTCTCCTACCTTAACTACCTACCCACAACTTACCAAACTAGCACCACCTGGCGCACTAACCAAAATACAATGGATGGTCCTCCCAGGTCTTACCTATTGTGCGTAGACATAGTACATACTACGGGTATATGTATGCCCGCAGGCCTCTTGCCTAAGCACTCCCAAGGTGTCTTCCCCTCTGGGAACAAAAACAGAATAATTACTAACTTAAAGTGAACAATTTCAATAATCAAAAATACACATCCTTTTGGCATAAACATACCTCACCAGGACCGGCTACAAAATCATTTACAAATCCTTGTACAGACCAACAACAAAACACAGGAGATAAAAGGAAGCTCTCTCTCTCTCTCCTAACAAAAGAAGGCTGGCTTTTCAAGCTGCAGAAGGAGTCGGTAATTGCAGACAGCTGTATCTCCTGACGAGAGGGCGGGGTCAGAGCTCCAATCTGCAATGTGGCCGACCAATCAGCTGCTTGGAAACCAGGAAGCCATCCTGAGACACATACACATCCAAACACACAAACCCAAAACACAGAGACTGGGGAACATAACACACACACACACACACACACACACACACACACACACACACACTGGTTCATCAGGTCTCACAGAGAGAGGAGAGACGCCCACCTGCTTTCATTCCCACGTGTCCCTGGGTTCACTGCGTCTTCCTGCTGCTCCCTCCTCAAGGACAGGAAGTGAACACAACTCCACTATGTAATCCGCCACCGGAGAATACACTGTCCCCCACACACAATCTTCTAACCCCCCTACCACCACACGTTGTAATCTCCCCTCTTGAGAGAGAGAGAGAGAGAGAGAGAGAGAGAGAGAGAATTGAGAGAGAGAATGGAGAGAGAATGGAGAGAATGGAGAGAGAGAGAGAGAGAGAGAGAGAGAATTAAGAGAGAGAATGGAGAGAGAGAATGGAGAGAGAATGGAGAGAATGGAGAGAGAGAGAGAGAGAGAGAGAGAGAGAGAGGATGTGAGTCAAGAGTGTGCGTCTGATACCAGGATTGACACAGTGCTCACACACTCAGGGGAAGAGGTCAAAGGTTTCCGAGTCACAGTTGGCTGCCAATGTGTTGGCGAAAGCTAGCATGACACTGGGGAATATCTCAGTAAATCTCACTGTAGCATCCATTATTTTAATTGGATAAAACACAAACGTTTCACATAGAAAGGATCCCACCACTGATTGGTGCAAACGAACACCTCATTGTATGGGAGCATCAATCAGGTTGCATCTATGGAATCATTATGCATTTTATAGTCAAATCAAATGTATTTATATAGCCCTTCTTACATCAGCTGATATCTCAAAGTGCTGTACAAAAACCCAGCCTAAAACCCCAAACAGCAAGCAATACAGGTTTAGAAGCACGGTGGCTTGGAAAAACTAGAAAGGCCAAAACTAGAAAGGCCAAAACCTAGGAAGAAACCTAGAGAAGAACCAGGCTATGAGGGGTGGCCAGTCCTCTTCTGGCTATGTCAGGCCAAGATGTTCAAATGTTCATAAATGACCATGGTCAAATGATAATAATCACAGTAGTTGTCGAGGGTGCAACAAGTCAGCATCTCAGGAGTAAATGTGAGTTAGAGTTTCATCATTAAGAGTATCTCTACCGCTCCTGCTGTCTCTAGAGAGTTGAAAACAGCAGGTCTGGGTCAGGGTTCCATAGCCGCAGGCAGAACAGTTGAAACTGGAGCAGCAGCAAGGCCAGGTGGACTGGGGACAGCAAGGAGTCATCATGCCAGGTAGTCCTGAGGCATGGTCCTAGGGCTCAGGTCCTCCGGGAGAGAGAGAGAGGGAAAGAAAGATATAAAAAAGAAAGAAAGAAAGAAAGAAAGAAAGAAAGAAAGAAAGAAAGAAAGAAAGAAAGAAAGAAAGAAAGAAAGAAAGAAAGAGAGAATTAGAGAGCATACTTAAATTCACACAAGACACCAGATAAGACAGGAGAAGTACTCCAGATATAACAAACTGACCCTAGCCCCCAACACATAAATCTCTGCAGCATAAATACTGGAGGCTGAGACAGGAGGGGTCAGGAGACACTGTGTCCCCATCCGATGATACCTTCACACTTCACACTCACACATATGACCTACTGAAGAGATGACTGTTCAGTAAAGACTTAAAGGTTGAGATCGAGTCTGCGTCTCTCACATTGGTAGGCAGACCATTCCATAAAAATGGAGCTCTATAGGATATTTTTACCTTTATTTAACCAGGCAAGTCAGTTAAGAACAAATTCTTATTTTCAATGACGGCCTAGGAACAGCCTGTTCAGGGGCAGAACAACAGATAAGTTGTCAGCTCGGGGGTTTGAACTTGCAACCTTCCGGTTCCTAGTCCAACTCTCTAACCACTGGGCTACCCTGCCGCCCCTGCCTCCAGCTGTTTGAAAGGGACAGGCCCTTTCGGGTTAGTGCCTGGCCCTTTATGGTTAGTGCCTGGCCCTTTCGGATTAGTGCCTGGCCCTTTCGGGTTAGTGCCTGGCCCTTTCGGATTAGTGCCAGGATATGGATATAATTGGTACCATTGGAAAGAAAACACTTAGAAGTTTATAGAAATGTTAAAATAATATAGGATAATATAAAACAAAAGAAATGGTAGGAGAAAATCCAATGAAAAACCAAATTCAAGAGAAAGGTCATAGTGAGAAATAGCTCCCTTGATACAATTCCTATGACTACCACAAGGTTTCAGCAGTCTATGTTCAAGGCTTGTAACTTCAAAATCTAACTTTAAATAACAGTTTTAGTAGAGGGACACAGTCTTGGAAATTTGTGTTTGCGTGCGCCACAAAGACATTACGCACCTGCTAAAATTTGATAGTATTTATTAATGTATAATTAATTATTCATTAATTAATGTATTAAATACATGTGTTAGTACCTGTTAAAATGTATAGTATAGTTTGATTACATTTTAGGGAATCTGAGGAGTAAATAAAAACGTATTTTGACTTGTTGAAAAAAATTTAGGGGTAGACTTTCGGATTCCTTTCTCTGCAAGTTGAACGAGGGGATTACTCAAATAGATGGTGCCAACTAAACAGACCTTTTGGGATATAAAGAAGGATTTATTTAACAAAACGACACTATGTGTTATAGCTGGGACCCTTTGGATGACAAATCAGAGGAAGATTTTCAAAAAGTAATTGAATATTTTATTGTTATATGTGAATGTATGAAACCTGTGCTGGTGGAAAAATATTTTGATGTTGGGCGCCGTCCTCAAACAATCGCATGGCATGTTTTCGCAGGATGAAAAAAGGCAGGGCAGGATGGATGTATGTCTGTAACAGTTTGGGTCTAGAGTGTCTCCCCCTTTGAACAGGGAGATGACTGCGGCAGCATTCCAATCTTTGGGGATCTCAGACAATACGAAGAGAGGTTGAACAGGCTAGTAATAGGGGTTGCAACAATTTCAGCAGATAATTATATTAGAATATTGTAGTATTAGAGTATTGTAGTATTGTAGTATTAGAGCATCAGAGTTTTTGAGTATTAGAGTATTGTAGTATTACAGCATTGTGGTATTGCAGTATTACAGTATTGCAGTATTATAGCATTGTAGTATTATATTATTATAGTGTTGTAGTATTGTAGTATTGCAGTATTACAGTACTGCAGTATTGCAGTATTTTAGTACTGTAGTATTATAGTATTATAGTATTGTAGTATTAGAGTATTGTAGTATTATAATATTGTTGTATTATATATTTTTCTGTGAATTTTGAGAACTATGTTATTTTCAATGTCTCCAAAATCTGTTAATTCAAGTCATGAAAACAAAGTTGGTATTAATCATTATCGGATGGTGGAAATTCCTCAACCCCCCCAAAAATGCCCTGGTTATTGTTGCAGTGGGGGCCTCTGGGTGGTATTACAGTAGTGAACAACCCAAAGCCTGTTTGGAATGCAGCCACTAAGACAGCTAAGCTACTCCCTCTCAGCCCAGACAGGAATCGGGGACAAAGGGAATTAGGGGATTTAACCCAGATCTGAGCTAGGTGGATGTGGAGGGGAATAAGTGTACAGTGTGTGTGTGTGTGTGTGTCTTCCTTCTCCTCCATCTTCCCAGACCAGCAGTTCAGGCTCAGCAGATGCTTTGTCTGGGGGAGATGGAGGGAGGCCACAGTATTTTAAATGAGCTGCTGATTCTCAGGCTGTTTGTCACTAAACTGGAATTCCACCGTCTGGTTTTAATATATTTTCATGAGACCAGGTAAGGAAGTATGTCTCTGCTATGTTGCATTGCAGGTTTGATTGACAGGTGTCAGTCTGAGGGAGTGTTGAGTAAAAATCCAGTAGTAGGAGTGTTGCTGATGGCAGCAGGGTGAAAAACAGAGGGTGGAGACACAGAGGGTGGAGAAGAGACTTGAAGTAGAAAGTGGAGACAGAGGGTGGAGAAGAGACGTGAGGTAGAAAGTGGAGACAGAGGGTGGAGAAGAGACGTGAGTACCTGACCAGCTGTTCTCTTACTGTATGTCAGAAACACAAACACACACACACACACACACACACACACACACGGTTGCACAGCCACACTTCCATTACAGTACAACCAGAGACTCTTCAGAAGTACTGTAAACCATGTCAGATCAAATCTGTCTGGTTGCTCCTGGTGTTAATGTAACACACAGACACGCACACACACACACAGGTGCACGAAGGCAAGCAAGTGAACACGCAAACACACACGCACAAACCCTTTTTTTACTCCCGCCCTGCGGGAGTATCCTTAATTGCTAGAAACCAACCCTGTCCAGATCACATGTAGTCTTTAGCCAACTGTTGTCAACAGTCTAAAGGTGTCCGCTTGCTTTCCAGACGAAACAGTTCGTAACAGTTTGTCCGTATATTATGATGACATTTTGTGACGTTTTTTGTTTTGTTCAGGCTGTTTCATAGCAGCAAAGGGGGGACCAACTCCACATTAATGCCCATGATTGTGGAATGAGATATTTGACAAGCAGGTGTCCACATACTTTTGGAAATATATAGTGTACATACCTTGGGACCGGCTGTCCTCTCTGTGTACTGGGGATAGTGTTTTTGTCATTCTAGTAATTGGTTGTAACAGTAGCAAGCAGCTAACGAGGTATAAATCACACACACATCGAATCAATTACCAGTAAGTCCTTGTCTCCTACGTGAACTCCTGAGGAAAACCACAGACACACACACACAGAAACATACACACACAGACACACACACATCGAAATCAATTACCAGTAAGTCCTTGTCTCCTACGTGAACTCCTGAGGAAAACCACAGACACACACACACAGAAACATACACACACAGACACACACACATCGAAATCAATTACCAGTAAGTCCTTGTCTCCTACGTGAACTCCTGAGGAAAACCACAGACACACACACACAGAAACATACACACACAGACACACACACATCGAAATCAATTACCAGTAAGTCCTTGTCTCCTACGTGAACTCCTGAGGAAAACCACAGACACACACACACAGAAACATACACACACAGACACACACACATCGAAATCAATTACCAGTAAGTCCTTGTCTCCTACGTGAACTCCTGAGGAAAACCACAGACACACACACACAGAAACATACACACACAGACACACACACATCGAAATCAATTACCAGTAAGTCCTTGTCTCCTACGTGAACTCCTGAGGAAAACCACAGACACACACACACAGAAACATACACACACAGACACACACACATCGAAATCAATTACCAGTAAGTCCTTGTCTCCTACGTGAACTCCTGAGGAAAACCACAGACACACACACACAGAAACATACACACACAGACACACACACATCGAAATCAATTACCAGTAAGTCCTTGTCTCCTACGTGAACTCCTGAGGAAAACCACAGACACACACACACAGAAACATACACACACAGACACACACACATCGAAATCAATTACCAGTAAGTCCTTGTCTCCTACGTGAACTCCTGAGGAAAACCACAGACACACACACACAGAAACATACACACACAGACACACACACATCGAAATCAATTACCAGTAAGTCCTTGTCTCCTACGTGAACTCCTGAGGAAAACCACAGACACACACACACAGAAACATACACACACAGACACACACACATCGAAATCAATTACCAGTAAGTCCTTGTCTCCTACGTGAACTCCTGAGGAAAACCACAGACAATACACACACACAGAAACATACACACACAGACACACACACATCGAAATCAATTACCAGTAAGTCCTTGTCTCCTACGTGAACTCCTGAGGAAAACCACAGACAATACACACACACAGAAACATACACACACAGACACACACACATCGAAATCAATTACCAGTAAGTCCTTGTCTCCTACGTGAACTCCTGAGGAAAACCACAGACAATACACACACACAGAAACATACACACACAGACACACACACATCGAAATCAATTACCAGTAAGTCCTTGTCTCCTACGTGAACTCCTGAGGAAAACCACAGACAATACACACACA
>NC_048588.1:41253590-41281090 GCF_013265735.2 Oncorhynchus mykiss
ACTGCCTGCTACTCAGGCCCAGAAGCTAGGATATGCATTATGCATATATTTGGTAGATTTGGATAGAAAACACTCTAAAGTGTCCAAAACTGTTAAAATATTGTTTGTGAGTATAAAATAACTGATATGGCAGGCGAAAATCTAATGGGTTAAGACCCAGATTGAAGTTCCCATGGCTTCCACTAGATGTCAACAGTCTTTAGATATTGTTTCAGGCTTGTTTTCTGAATAATGAAGAAGAATGAGACCATTCTGTCAATGGACTATAGAATGAACCAGAGCTGTTTTGCGTGCGTGACCGAGGGCGCGCCCTTCGTTGTTTTTCCTTTCTATTGAATACGCTACTGTCCGGTTGAAATATTATCGATTATTTCGATAATTGACACCCTGAGGATTAGTTATAAACATTGTTTGACATGTTTCGATGAACTTTACCGGTACTATTAGGATGTATTCGTCTGCATGTTTTGACCAGCTTTGAGCCAGTGTATTACTGAACAAAACGTGCCAAAGTTTTTGGGATATAAAGAGGGACTTTATCGAACAAAACAAACATTTATTGTATGGACTCTTGTGACTGCACTTGTATTTTTTATGAGTGTATATTATGACTATTTCTGTATTTTGAATTTGGCGCTCTGCAATTTCACCGGATGTTGTCGAGGCGGGTCGCTAAGCGGAACGCCTGCGCCAGAGAGGCTTTACAACAGACGGACGGACAGACAGACCATTTCTTCCATCTCATGTGATGGACGACCACAGATCCTAATGGCCTGGTACACAGGACTCTATTGTCCCATCATCAGGTCCTAATGGCCTGGTGCTCAAGACTCTATTGTCCCTCCATCAGGTCCTAATGGCCTGGTACTCAGGGCTCTATTGTCCCTCCATCAGGTCCTAATGGCCTGGTACTCAGGGCTCTATTGTCCCTCCATTAGGTCCTAATGGACTGGTAATCAGGTCTCTATTGTCCCTCCACCAGCTCCTAATGTCCTGGTACTCAGGCCTCTATTGTCCCTCCATCAGGTCCTAATGGCCTGGTACTCATGGCTCTATTGTCCCTCCATCAGGTCCTAATGGACTTGTACTCAGGCCTCTATTGTTCCTCCATCAGGTCCTAATGGACTGGTACTCAGGTCTCTATTGTCCCTAAACCAGGTCCAAATGGCCTGGTACTCAGGCCTCTATTGTCCCTCCATCAGGTCAAAATGTCCTGGTACTCAGGGCTCTATTCTCCCTCCATCAGGTGCTAATGTCCTGGTACTCAAGCCTCTATTGTTCCTCCATCAGGTGCTAATGTCCTGGTACTCAGGCCTCTATTGTTCCTCTTTCAGGGCCTAATGGCCTGGTACTCAGGGCTCTATTCTCCCTCCATCAGGTGCTAATGTCCTGGTACTCAGGCCTCTATTGTTCCTCCACCAGGTGCTAATGTCATGGTACTCAGGGCTCTATTGTTCCTCCACCAGGTGCTAATGTCCTGGTACTCAGGCCTCTATTGTTCCTCCACCAGGTGCTAATGTCCTGGTACTCAGGGCTCTATTGTCCCTCCATCAGGTGCTAATGTCCTGGTACTCAGGGCTCTATTCTCCCTCCATCAGGTCAACATGTCCTGGTACTCAGGCCTCTATTGTTCCTCTAATCACTCTGACATCAATGCAAATGCATTATAAAATCACATCAAAACACTCATCATCAAAACACTATCCTGCTTTCAAAACTCACCTCACTGTGATGATCAATTTGAAGAAAGAAGTTCAACAGCAGGTTGAAACAGAAGGGGAAAACATGGCCGCAGTGGATGTTGTTTCAAAGCCCAACATACGGAAATGGACAGCGCTTTCTAAGGTGATGATTCATTCAAAACACCCACAACCATATTAGTTGCTGATGCATCGGCATAGGCCTGTATATGAGCCCAATATAAACATGTAATTAAAATGATGATTGTTACGTTATAGAATATAGTGCATTTCGATTTTATTTTGAATAGCCTAGTAATATATTTAGATAATTAATAGGCTGACACATTACCTTTCACTACCGAATATTTCACCACCTTGCGTTTCCATCTCCTCTCTCGCCTTCATTCCTTTCTCGAGCGTTGTGAAAGCATAGTTTTGATGCTTGCCACTATAAACAGGAGGATCCTATTAGACCTACCTAAAAATAAATCATGGATAATTGTGAAGGTGTTTTTTTTTTTTTAAACGTAGATGTTACAGAGGCCTAGAGATGCTAAATGTGTTTATGTTAATTAACGGTCAATTACCTTGAGACCGGCAGTCATTTGCATGACAATAACCGACTGACAAAATGTCATTACAGCCACAGTCTTAATCCCATCTCCCCTATTTCTGGATATGTATAACCCTGTCAATCTAAAAACAGCCGTGTAAAGTGCATTGCTGGTGAAACACCACCTCCAACCTAGTGTCTGCTAGGAGCCCAGAATAAACTGCTGCCAAATGCTCTGATGCTCATTGTACCTCAGTTTGGAGGATGAAATGAGGTTCTGTTGGACTCTGATGAAACTGAATTGGACGGATACGTCTCGCTGATGCTTTCACATCTCTAAAGTGCAAGGATGTTATTAAAGTGGGGTAGTATTCCACTTGTTTTGTAGCTCCGCATTCACGGATTTCGATAAACTTGAATAACTAAGATTTATTTTTCTTTGGTGGTGGGGGGGGGGGGGGGGGGGGGGGGCTATGAAGGCCGAATAAAGTAATTCAGATTGGTTTATCAGATGCATCTCAGACACTTGTGAGGGTTGTGATGAAAACTGAATACTTTTGAGTAGGGTTTTTAAATTAAATTTAGGATACTTACCTCCCTCGTCCACTATCAATGAGGAGCACCCACTTATACCTGTGATGCATGGCAGCCAATTTGAAGAACACTCTCTACAGAATGTCCACAGAGGAGAAACTGTGCCAATTTGAAAACGTTCATTGGTTGACTTCATGGTGCTTGTCATCACTAAAGACATTGGTACAGTGCAAAGTATTTGTATGAAACTGTGTGTGTGTGTGTGTGTGTGTGATGCAACAGACAAAATTTCAACTCCGACAACACAAGCTTAAAAACAGCAAACCAAGAAAAACAAAACACAACACCTCTCTCTCTCTCTCTCTCTCTCTCTCTCTCTCTCTCTCTCTCTCTCTCTCTCTCTCTCTCTCTCTCTCTCTCTCTCTCTCTCTCTCTCTCTCTCTCTCTCTCTCTCTCTCTCTCTCTCTCTCTCTCTCTCTCTCTCTCTCTCTCTCTCTCTCTCTCTCTCTCTCTCTCTCTCTCAAATGTCAGAGTAAGAGCCTGAACAACAAGTTGGAAGACTGACAGAGGTGTGAGGAGGGAGGGGAAAAGAGGAGAGAGAGTGTATAAAGTAGAGAGAGAAAAACCCTGTCAGGGATCGCTGAGTTTAATTATGAGTCAAAAAGTGTGTGAATCTTGGCCAGCACCATATGATGCTCAGCAGGAGGGGAGAGGAGCTGGAAACAGAAACTAACTACACAGTAATTAGTCAGGTAGCTTTCTCTCACTCACACTTGGTGAGCTGAAGACATTAAAAACACACACCAGAACACACACACACACACACACACACACACACACACACACACACACAGCCACAGCCACAGCCACACTTTCATTACAGTACAACCAGAGACTCTTTAGATGTACTGTAAACCATGTCAGTTCAAATCTGTCTGGTTGCTCCTGGTATTAATGTAACACACAGACACGCACACACAGGTGCACGAAGGCAAGCAAGTGAACACACACACGCACACGCACACGCACACGCACATGCACGCGCACACGCACACACACACACACACACACACACACACACACACACACACACACACACACACACACACACACACACACACACCTGGTAAGCTGCAGACAGACAAACCCAGTGGAATGAATGGAGAATGAGAAGGATACGGACTCAGCATTTCTTAATTAGATTTCCATCGTGTTGCTTTGTGCTTCAGCTAGATTTACCATGGCTGTATAACCGTAATCAGTCAAAGGCTAATCTAAATAGTCAAGAATGCTACTGAGAGGTGATGTGTTGTGTTACTCATATTAATACCAGCTGCACCTGGCTGTTTCAGATGGAGTCTGTCAGGTGTCTCCTCCGTCAGAAGGAGTCTGTCAGGTGTCTCCTCCGTCAGATGGAGTCTCTCTCTCCCCCTTTATTGCTCTGTGTCTGTCTCCTCCGTCAGATGGAGTCTGTCAGGTGTCTCCTCCGTCAGGTGGAGTCTCTCTCTCTCTCCCTTTATCGCTCTGTGTCTCTGTCTCCTCCGTCAGATGGAGTCTGTCTCCTCTGTCAGATGGAGTCTCTCTCTCCCCCTTTATCGCTCTGTGTCTATGTCTCCTCCGTCAGATGGAGTCTCTGTCTCCTCTGTCAGATGGAGTCTGTCAGGTGTCTCCTCTGTCAGATGGAGTCCCTGTCTCCTCTGTCAGGTGGAGTCTCTGTCGCCTCTGTCAGGTAGAGTCTGTCTCCTCTGTCAGGTGGAGTCCCTGTCTCCTCTGTCAGGTGGAGTCTCTGTCTCCTCTGTCAGGTGGAGTCTGTCTCCTCTGTCAGGTGAAGTCTGTCTCCTCTGTCAGGTGGAGTCTGTCTCCTCTGTCAGGTGGAGTCTGTCTCCTCTGTCAAGTGGAGTCTGTCTCCTCTGTCAGGTGGAGTCTGTCTCCTCTGTCAGGTGGAGTCTCTGTCTCTTCTGTCAGGTGGAGTCTCTGTCTCCTCTGTCAGGTGGAGTCTCTGTCTCCTCTGTCAGGTGGAGTCTGTCTCCTCTGTCAGGTGGAGTTTCTGTCTCCTCTGTCAGGTGGAGTCTGTCTCCTCTGTCAGGTGGAGTCCCTGTCTCCTCTGTCAAGTGGAGTCTGTCTCCTCTGTCAGGTGGAGTCTGTCTCCTCTGTCAGGTGGAGTCCCTGTCTCCTCTGTCAGTTGGAGTCTCTGTCTCCTCTGTCAGATGAAGTCTCTGTCTCCTCTGTCAGATGAAGTCTCTGTCTCCTCTGTCAGGTGGAGTCTGTCTCCTCTGTCAGGTGGAGACTCTGTCTCCTCTGTCAGGTGGAGTCTCTGTCTCCTCTGTCAGGTGGAGTCTCTGTCTCCTCTGTCAGGTGGAGTCTCTGTCTCCTCTGTCAGGTGGAGTCTCTGTCTCCTCTGTCAGATGGAGTCTCTGTCTCCTCTGTCAGGTGGAGTCTCTGTCTCCTCTGTCAGATGAAGTCTCTGTCTCCTCTGTCAGGTGGAGTCTCTGTCTCCTCTGTCAGGTGGAGTCTCTGTCTCCTCTGTCAGGTGGAGTCTCTGTCTCCTCTGTCAGATGAAGTCTCTGTCTCCTCTGTCAGATGAAGTCTCTGTCTCCTCTGTCAGGCGAAGTCTCTGGTATTCTCTTTGTGCGGCAGGAGACTGAAGCACACACAAACACACACACACACACACACACACACACACACACACACACACACACACACACACACACACACACACACACACACACACACACACACACACACACACACTCCGCTCACAGACACACACACACACACACACTTCAGGCCCTTTTTCAGACTGCAGCGATACACCATCCAGGAGAAATATAAAGAACAGGAAGTGTAGAATCCCAGAGGAGTCACAATGATGTGTCCTGTGCTGGACTACTACACACACACACATAGAGGTCTGGTCTACTGTTCAAGATTTATACAATTTTCCTATACTATTTTCACAAAACCTAATCCTTATTTACAATAATCACGTGCAATTCATAATGAGATTTCTTACTCAGTTAGTGCAATGTATTTGATAATATCATTTCACCTCAATAAACATCTCAGTTTCCTACCTGTCCCCTGTGTTGTGCCATTATATGAGGAGGTGATAATGTGCTTTCAGCAGTGTTTTGACATCCTGCTGAGAGTGTGTATGTCACCATCGCCTTGCCACTTAGGAGGTTGGATCTTTCAAGCCTTGTTGTTTCAAATAGCTTGGACTGACTCATACATTATTGTGCTATTAGATCAGTTTGGCCCTTTGGGACAGCCTCTTGTCTTTCAACAGCTCTTTATGTGATAGAGAGAGAGAGAGAGCAGAGCACTACACTGGACCCCTGAGAGAGAGAGTAGAGCACTACACTGGACCCCTGAGAGAGAGAGTAGAGCACTACACTGGACCCCTCAGAGAGAGAGAGAGTAGAGCACTACACTGGGTCCCTCAGAGAGAGAGTAGAGCACTACACTGGACCCCTCAGAGAGAGAGTAGAGCACTACACTGGAACCCTCAGAGAGAGAGTAGAGCACTACACTGGACCCCTGAGAGAGAGAGTAGAGCACTACACTGGACCCCTCAGAGAGAGAGAGTAGAGCACTACACTGGACCCCTCAGAGAGAGAGAGCAGAGCACTACACTGGACCCCTCGGAGAGAGAGTAGAGCACTACACTGGACCCCTCAGAGAGAGGGTAGAGCACTACACTGGACCCCTCAGAGAGAGAGAGTAGAGCACTACACTGGGTCCCTCAGAGAGAGAGAGTAGAGCACTACACTGGGTCCCTCAGAGAGAGAGAGTAGAGCACTACACTGGACCCATCAGAGAGAGAGAGAGAGTAGAGCACTACACTGGACCCCTCAGAGAGAGAGTAGAGCACTACACTGGACCCCTCAGAGAGAGAGTAGAGCACTACACTGGACCCCTCAGAGAGAGGGTAGAGCACTACACTGGACCCCTCAGAGAGAGAGAGTAGAGCACTACACTGGACCCCTCAGAGAGAGGGTAGAGCACTACACTGGACCCCTCAGAGAGAGAGAGTAGAGCACTACACTGGGTCCCTCAGAGAGAGAGGGTAGAGCACTACACTGGACCCCTCAGAGAGAGAGAGTAGAGCACTACACTGGGTCCCTCAGAGAGAGAGTAGAGCACTACACTGGACCCCGCAGAGAGAGAGTAGAGCACTACACTGGACCCCTCAGAGAGAGAGTAGAGCACTACACTGGACCCCTCAGAGAGAGAGTAGAGCACTACACTGGACCCCTCAGAGAGAGAGTAGAGAACTACACTGGACCCCGTAGAGAGAGAGAGTAGAGCACTACACTGGACCCCTCAGAGAGAGAGAGCAGAGCACTACACTGGACCCCTCGGAGAGAGAGTAGAGCACTACACTGGACCCCTCAGAGAGAGGGTAGAGCACTACACTGGACCCCTCAGAGAGAGAGAGTAGAGCACTACACTGGGTCCCTCAGAGAGAGAGAGTAGAGCACTACACTGGGTCCCTCAGAGAGAGAGAGTAGAGCACTACACTGGACCCATCAGAGAGAGAGAGAGAGTAGAGCACTACACTGGACCCCTCAGAGAGAGAGTAGAGCACTACACTGGACCCCTCAGAGAGAGAGAGTAGAGCACAACACTGGACCCCTCAGAGAGAGAGAGAGTAGAGCACTACACTGGACCCCTCAGAGAGAGAGAGAGTAGAGCACTACACTGGACCCCTCAGAGAGAGAGAGTAGAGCACTACACTGGACCCCTCAGAGAGAGAGAGTAGAGCACTACACTGGACCCCTCAGAGAGAGAGTAGAGCACTACACTGGACCCCTCAGAGAGAGAGTAGAGCACTACACTGGACCCCTCAGAGAGAGAGTAGAGCACTACACTGGACCCCTCAGAGAGAGAGAGAGTAGAGCACTACACTGGACCGCTCAGAGAGAGAGTAGAGCACTACACTGGACCCCTCAGAGAGAGAGTAGAGCACTACACTGGACCCCTCAGAGAGAGAGTAGAGCACTACACTGGACCCCTCAGAGAGAGAGTAGAGCACTACACTGGACCCATCAGAGAGCGAGAGAGAGTAGAGCACTACACTGGACCCCTCAGAGAGAGAGTAGAGCACTACACTGGACCCGTCAGAGAGAGAGAGAGTAGAGCACTACACTGGACCCTTTAGAAAGAGAGCAGATCACTACACTGGACCCCTCAGAGAGAGAGTAGAGCACTACACTGGACCCATCAGAGAGAGAACAGAGCACTACACTGGACCCCTCAGAGAGAGAGTAGAGAACTACACTGGACCCATCAGAGAGAGAACAGAGCACTACACTGGACCCCTCAGAGAGAGAGAGAGTAGAACACTACACTGGACCCCTCAGAGAGAGAGAGTAGAGCACTACACTGGACCCCTCAGAGAGAGAGTAAAGCACTACACTGGACCCCTCAGAGAGAGATAGTCTTAACAGAGAAAATCTTAACAGAGTAGAATCTTAACAGAGAAAATCTTAACAGTATATTTGACCTCTCAGCTTCCCTATCAAATCTAAAAATCTCAAATAGAAAACCGAAGAAAATTAACAATAATGACAAATGAATGAAGAATGAAATGAAGATGAAGAATGCAAAAACCTAAGAAAGAAATTGAGAAACCTGTCCAACCAAAAACATAGAGACCCGGAAAACCTGAGTCTACGCCTTCACTATGGTGAATCACTAAAACAATACAGAAATACACTACGGAAAAAGAAGGAACAGCATATCAGAAATCAGCTCAATGTAATTGAAGAATCCATAGACTCTAAACTCTTCTGGGAAAATTGGAAAACACTAAACAAACAACAACAATAAGAATTATCTATCCAAAATGGAGATGTATGGGTAAACCACTTCTCCAATCTTTTTGGCTCTATAACAAAGAATAAAGAGCAAAAACATATACATGATCAAATACAGATCTTAGAATCATCTATTAAAGACTACCAGAACCCACTGGATTATCCAATTACATTGAATGAGTTACAGGACAAAATAAAAACCCTCCAACCCAAAAAGGCCTGTGGTGTTGATGGTATCCTCAATGAAATGATCAAATATACAGACAACAAATTCCAATTGGCTATACTAAAACTCTTTAACATCATACTTAGCTCTGGCATCTTCCCCAATATTTGGAACCAAGGACTGATCACCCCAATCCACAAAAGTGGAGACAAATTTGACCCCAATAACTACCGTGGAATATGTGTCAACAGTAACCTTGGGAAAATCCTCTGCATTATTATTAACAGCAGACTCGTACATTTCCTCAATGAAAACAATGTACTGAGCAAATGTCAAATTGGCTTTTTACCAAATTACCGTACAACAGACCATGTATTCACCCTGCACACCCTAATTGACAACCAAACAAACCAAAACAAAGGCAAAGTCTTCTCATGCTTTGTTGATTTCAAAAAAGCCTTCGACTCAATCTGGCATGAGGGTCTGCTATACAAACTGATGGAAAGTGGTGTTGGGGGTAAAACATACGACATTATAAAATCCATGTACACAAACAACAAGTGGGCGGTTAAAATTGGCAAAAAACACACACATTTCTTCACACAGGGTCGTGGGGTTAGACAGGGATGCAGCTTAAGCCCCACCCTCTTCAACATATATATCAACGAATTGGCGCGGGCACTAGAAAAGTCGGCAGCACCCGGCCTCCCCCTGCTAGAATCCGAAGTCAAATGTCTGCTGTTTGCCGATGATCTGGTGCTTCTGTCACCAACCAAGGAGGGCCTACAGCAGCACCTAGATCTTATGCACAGATTCTGTCAGACCTGGGCCCTGACAGTAAATCTCAGTAAGACCAAAATAATGGTGTTCCAAAAAAGGTCCAGTCACCAGGACCACAAATACAAATTCCATCTAGACACTGTTGTTCTAGA
Organism: Oncorhynchus mykiss; assembly: GCF_013265735.2. Lineage (NCBI taxonomy): Eukaryota > Metazoa > Chordata > Actinopteri > Salmoniformes > Salmonidae > Oncorhynchus > Oncorhynchus mykiss. The sequence continues at coordinate 41,263,283 of NC_048588.1, forward strand.
GCACACAAAAAACTATACATACCTTGGCCTAAACATCAGCGCCACAGGTAACTTCCACAAAGCTGTGAACGATCTGAGAGACAAGGCAAGAAGGGCATTCTATGCCATCAAAAGAAACATAAATTTCAACATACCAATTAGGATTTGGCTAAAAATACTTGAATTAGTCATAGAGCCCATTGCCCTTTATGGTTGTGAGGTCTGGGGTCCGCTCACCAACCAAGACTTCACAAAATGGGACAAACACCAAATTGAGACTCTGCACGCAGAATTCTGCAAAAATATCCTCTGTGTACAACGTAGAGCACCAAATAATGCATGCAGAGCAGAATTAGGCCGATACCCACTAATTATCAAAATCCATAAAAGAGCCGTTAAATTCTACAACCACCTAAAAGGAAGTGATTCACAAACCTTCCATAACAAAGCCATCACCTACAGAGAGATGAACCTGGAGAAGAGTCCCCTAAGCAAGCTGGTCCTGGGGCTCTGTTCACAAACACAAACACACCCTACAGAGCCCCAGGACAACAGCACAATTAGACCAAACCAAATCATGAGAAAACAAAAAGATAATTACTTGACACATTGGAAAGAATTATCAAAAAAACAGAGCAAACTAGAATGCTATTTGGCCCTAAACAGAGAGTACACAGCGGCAGAATACCTGACCACTGTGACTGACCCAAAATTAAGGAAAGCTTTGACTATGTACAGACTCAGTGAGCATAGCCTTGCTATTGAGAAAGGCCGCCGTAGGCAGACATGGCTCTCAAGAGAAGACAGGCTATGTGCTCACTGCCCACAAAATGAGGTGGAAACTGAGCTGCACTTCCTAACCTCCTGCCCAATGTATGACCATATTAGAGAGACATATTTCCCTCAGATTACACAGATCCACAAAGAATTCGAAAACAAATCAAAATTTGAAAAACTCCCATATCTACTGGGTGAAATTCCACAGTGTGCCATCACAGCAGCAAGATTTGTGACCTGTTGCCACGAGAAAAGGGCAACCAGTGAAGAACACACACCATTGTAAATACAACCCATATTTATGCTTATTTATTTTATCTTGTGTCCTTTAACCATTTGTACATTGTTAAAACACTGTATATATATATATATAATATGACATTTGTAATGTCTTTACTGTTTTGAAAACTCTGTATGTGTAATGTTTACTGTTAATTTTTGTTGTTTTTCACTTTATATATTCACTTTGTATGTTGTCTACCTCACTTGCTTTGGCAATGTTAACACATGTTTCCCATGCCAATAAAGCCCTTGAATTGAATTGAATTGAATTGATAGTAGAGCAATACACTGGACCCCTCAGAGAGAGAGCAGAGCACTACACTGGACCCCTCAGAGAGAGAGTAGAGCACTACACTGGACCCCTCAGAGAGAGAGAGAGTAAAGAGTAGAGCACTACACTGGACCCCTCAGAGAGAGCGAGAGTAAAGAGTAGAGCACTACACTGGACCCCTCAGAGAGAGAGAGTAGAGCACTACACTGGACCCCTCAGAGAGAGAGCAGAGCACTACACACACACACACACACACACACACACACACACACACACACACACACACACACACACACACACACACACACACACACACACACACAGTTTCCTGCTGTATGTTAACTAGCTTCCCACTGCACTGTCAGTATGACTGTGGCCCAGCTTTGATCAGCCGCCGTTACATAACTGAGCCAGAATGAAGCTAGGGCCCAAGAGATCACAGAGCTGCAGCCCATTGGATGCTCACCCATGTGGGCTTGAATAGCTCACTGATCAGCCTCTCCTGGACCAGGCCCAGGGGAGCCATATCACCCAGCCACACAGACTCCCCAAGCTAACCCACTAGGGAATGGACAGTGGCCAGGATGAGAGTGGCCAAGCCTGGGCACAGAGGACGGAGAACAACTGGCCCTGACTTAGGTACGTGGAGAGTGAGCGGGAGAGAGGGAGCGAGAAAGAGAGAGAGAGAGAGAGAGAGAGAGAGAGAGAGAGAGAGAGACAGAGACAGAGACAGAGAGACACAGAGAGACAGAGAGACAGAGACAAAAAGTAACAAATTAAGATGAGATGAGGAACCTACATAAAGTCCATCTCAGAAAAATCCAGACGTATAGATACAGTCTAGTAGTGGTGGACCGTTTATTATCAACCTATTTCAACAACCACTCTTCATCTTACAGTCACTATGTTTGTCAACGAAGAAAGGGCATGACCATGTTTCATCAGGCTAGAGCAGGAGGACAGGGAGAGGAGAATGAGGCAGACACCACACACACACAAACCATGTTCTTGACTCATCAGGCCAGCTACAGCAGGGGGACAGGGAGAGGAGAATGAGGCAGACACCACACACACAGGAACTATGTTCTAGACTCATCAGGCTACAGCAGGAGGACAGGGTGAGGAGAATGGGCCGTGGGAGAGGGTGCCAGACCAAATAACAGCCTATACTTATGTAGCTGCACGCTACTCTCAACCACACACACACACACACACACACACACACACACACACACACACACACACACACACACACACACACACACACACACACAGGGAAGACACACACACACATACATAGTGCACACACACACAAATATAGAGCACACACACACACACACATAGGGATCACACACACATACAGGGCATCGGGGGCAGAATTATATGTTACTCCCACTTCACTCTTTGTAGAAAAGAGAGGAAAGGGAGGAAAGGAACAAAGGGTGGATGGATCTGGCTCAGCATGCCATTTCAGAACTCAGACTGAGAGAAAGAGAGAAAGAGAGTGTTGAGGGCAGTTTATTAGAGGGCTCAGGGGTGTGTCAGTCACAGCCTCACCCTGTGTCTCTATGGGATCTTGCTCCCATAACCTCTCTTGTTCTCTTCTGTACATTTGTCATGTGCTTTTAGAGATGTTGGTGACTGAGGGTGCTCATACACATACACACACACAGAGTTGGTACCTGACAGACTACTTGACAGAGAGTTGCTACCTGACAGACTGCTTGATGGAGAGTTGCTACCTGACAGACTGCTTGATGAGAGTTGCTACCTAACAGACTGCTTGATGGAGAGCTGGTACCTGCCAGACTGCTTGATGGAGAGTTGCTACGTGACAGACTGCTTGATGGAGAGTTGCTACCTGCCAGACTGCTTGATGGAGAGTTACTACCTGACAGACTGCTTGATGGAGAGCTGGTACCTGCCAGACTGCTTGATGGAGAGTTGCTACCTGCCAGACTGCTTGATGGAGAGTTGCTACCTGACATACTGCTTGATGGAGAGTTGCTACCTGACAGACTGCTTGATGGAGAGTTGCTACCTGACAGACTGCTTGATGGAGAGTTGCTACCTGCCAGACTGCTTGATGGAGAGTTGCTACCTGACAGACTGCTTGTTTAGAATTGCTACCTGACAGACTGCTTGACGGAGAGTTGTTACCTGACAGACTGCTTGATGGAGAGTTGCTACCTGACAGACTACTTGACGGAGAGTTTCTACCTGACAGACTGCTTGTTGGAGAGTTGCTACCTGACAGACTGCTTGATGGAGAGTTGCTCCCTGACAGACTGCTTGATGGAGAGTTGGTACCTGACAGACTACTTGACGGAGAGTTTCTACCTGACAGACTGCTTGATGGAGAGTTGCTCCCTGACAGACTACTTGACGGAGAGTTTCTACCTGACAGACTGCTTGATGGAGAGTTGCTACCTGACAGACTGCTTGATGAAGAGTTGCTCCCTGACAGACTGCTTGATGGAGAGTTGCTCCCTGACAGACTGCTTGATGGAGATTTGCTCCCTGACAGACTACTTGACGGAGAGTTTCTACCTGACAAACTGCTTGATGGAGAGTTGCTCCCTGACAGACTACCTGACGGAGAGTTTCTACCTGACAGACTGCTTGATGGAGAGTTGCTACGTGACAGACTGCTTGATGGAGAGTTGCTCCCTATCCCAAAAAGGTTAATGCAAGCACTGTGTCAGATTTCAAATAAGCTTTACTGAAAAACCAAACCATGCAATAATCTGAGCACGGCGTTTAGACACAAAACAAGCCATACAGATACCCGCAATGTTTTAGAGTCAGTAAAATTCAGAATTAGCTTTATAAATATTCACTTACCTTTGATGAACTTCATCAGAATGCACTCCCAGGAATCCCAGTTCCACAATAAATGTTTGTTTTGTTCAATAAAGTCCATAATTTAAAAAGTCCAAATACCTCCTTTTGTTAGCGCATTTAGTTCACAAATCCAAACTCACGAGGCCCCGGCAAGTCCAGGCGGATGTTCAGACAAAAAGTTATTTTACAGTTCGTAGAAACATGTCAAACGATGTACAGAAAAAATCTTTACAATGTTTTTAACTTCTTATGGCTGCAGGGGCAGTATTGAGTACCTTGGATGAAAAGGTGCACAGAGTAAACTGCCTGCTCCTCGGTCCCAGTTGCTAATATATGCATATTATTATTAGCATTGGATAGAAAACACTGAAGTTTCTAAAACTGTTTGAATGATGTCTGTGAGTATAGCAGAACGCATATGGCAGGCGAAAACTTGAGAAGAAATCCAAACAGGAAGTGGGAAATCTGAGGTTGGTCGATTATCAATAAAGCCCCTATTGAATACACAGTGGGATATTGGTTATGTTGCACTTCCTAAGGCTTCCACTAGATGTCAACTGTCTTTAGAAACTTTTTTGAGGATTCTACTGTGAAGGGGGAGAGAATGAGAGCTGTTTGACTAAGGGGTCTGCCAGAAGTCACACGCTGGTCACGTGCATTTCACATGAGAGGTAGCTCGCGCTCTTTTGCTTTTCTGAAGACAAAGCAATTACCCGGTTTGAATATTATTGAAGTGTTAAAACCATCCTAAGATTGATTCCATACATCGTTTGACATGTTTCTACGGACAGTAAAGGAACCTTTTGACATTTCGTCTGCTCCTAGTGAAAGCGCTTCGTGACTTTGAATTTGTTTACCAAACACGCTAACAAAGTAGCAATTTGGACATAAATTATGGACATTATCGAACAAATCAAACATTTAATGTGGAACTGGGATCCCTGGGAGTGCATTCTGATGAAGATCATCAAAGGTAAGTGAATATTTATCATGTTATTTCTGATTACTGTTGACTACAACATGGCAGATATCTCTATTTGTTTTCTTAGCGCTATGTTCAGATTATTACATGGTTTGCTTTTTCCATAAAGCTTTTTGAAATCTGACACAGCGGTTTTATTAAGGAGAAGTGTATCTATATTTCCACGTCTAACAATTGTACTTTCATCGACATTTATAATGAGTATTCCTGTAAAATGATGTGACTCTCTGCAATATCACCTGATGTTTTTGGAACTAGTGAACGTAACGCGCCAATGTATACTGAGGTTTTTGGATATAAATATGATCTTTATCGAACAAAACATACATGTATTGTGTAACATGAAGTCCTATGAGTGTCATCTGATGAAGATCATCAAACGTTAATGATTAATTTTATCTCTATTTGTGCTTTTTGTGACTCCTCTCTTTGGCAGGAAAAATGGCAGAATTTTTCTGTGACTTGGCGGTGACCTAACATAATGGTTTGTGGTGCTTTCGCTGTAAAGCCTCTTTGAAATCGGACACTTTGGTGGGATTAACAACAAGATTACCTTTAAATTGGTATTAAATATGTTTGAGGAATCTTAATTATGAGATTTCTGTTGTTTAATTTGGCGCTCTGCACTTTCACTGGCTGTTGTCATATCAATCCTGTTAACAGGATTTCAGCCCTAAGAAGTTATCTTCATAAATCTTCAATAATGTTCCAACCGGAGAATTCCTTTGTCTTTAGAAATGCAATGGAACACAGGTCGCTCTCACGGGTGTGCGCGTGATCAGCTCATGGCCTTCTGCCAGACCTCTGGTTGAAACAGCTCTCAATCTCTCCCCCATCATAGTAGAAGCCTGAAACAACGTTCTAAAGTCTGTTGACATCTAGTGGACGACTTATGAAGTGCAATTTGATCACATAGACACTGTATATTTGATAGGCAAAGAGTTAAAAAACTACAAACCTCAGATTTCCCACTTCCTGCTTAGATTTTTTTCTCGGGTTCTGTTATACTCACAGACATCATTCAAACAGTTTACTAATAATATATATATTAGCAACTGGAACTGAGTAGCAGGCAGTTTAGTCTGGGCACGCTTTTCATCCAAACGTGAAAATGCTGCCCCCAATCCCAAACAGGTTAAATTAAGGAGCCTTTTGGACCTAGACTTGGCGTACTTGGCTATACGCACTACCCTCTGTAGCGCCTTGTGGTCGGAAGCCAAGCAGTTGACATACCAGGCAGTGATGCAACCATGCTCTTGATAAACTCCCTAGAAAGGCCAAAACCTAAAAAGAAACCTAGACAGGAACCAGGCTATGAGGGGTGGCCAGTCCTCTTCTGGCTGTGCCGGGTGGAGATTATAAAAGAACACGGCCAAGATGTACAAATGTTCATAAATGACCAGCATGGTCAAATAATAATAATCACAGTAGTTGTCGAGGGTGCTACAAGTCAGCACCTCAGGAGTAAATGTCAGTGGGCTTTTCATAGCCGATTATTAATAGTATCTCTACCGCTCCTGCTGTCTCTAGAGAGTAGAAAGCAGCAGGTCTGGAACAGGTAGCACATCCGGTGAACAGGTCAGGGTTCCATAGCCGCAGGCAGAACAGTTGAAACTGGAGCAGCAGCACGGACAGGTGGACTGGGGACAGCAAGGAGTCATCATGCCAGGTAGTCCTGAGGCATGGTCCTAGGGCTCAGGTCCTCCGAGAGAGAGTGAGAGAAAGAAAGAAAGAAATAAAGAAAGAAAGAAAGAAAGAAAGAATTAGAGAGAGCATACTTAAATTCACACAGGACACCGGATAAGACAGGAGAAGTACTTCAGATATAACAGTGACCCTAGCCCCCAACACATAAACTACTGCAGCATAAATACTGGAGTCTGAGACAGGAGAGGTCAAGAGACACTTTGGCCCCACCCGATGATACCCCCAGACAGGGCCAAACAGGCAGGATATAACCCCACCCACTTTGCCAAAGCACAGTCCCCACACCACTAGAGGGATATCTTCAACCACCAACTTACCATCCTGAGACAAGGCCGAGTATAGCTCACAAACATCTCATCCACGGCACAACCCAAGGGGTGGCGCCAACCCAGACAGGAAGATCACAGCAGTGACTCAACCCACTCAAGTGATGCACCCCTCCTAGGGACTGCATGGAAGAGAATCAGTAAGCCAGTGACTCAGCCACTGTAATAAAGTTAGAGGCAGAGAATCCCAGTGGAGAGCTGGGAACCGGACAGGCAGAGACAGCAAGGGCAGTTCGTTTACCTTCAAACTCCTGGGCCAGACTACACTCAATCACATGAACCACTGAAGAGATGAGTCTTCAGTAAAGACTTTAAGTTTGAGACCGAGTTTGCGTCTCTCACATGGGTAGGCAGACCATTCCATAAAAATGGAGCTCTAAATGAGAAAGCCCTGCCTCCAGCTGTTTGCTTAGAAATTCTAGGGACAAATAGGAGGCCTGCGTCTTGTGACCGTAGTGCATGTGTAGGTACGTATGGCAGGACCAAATCAGAAAGATAGGTAGGAGCAAGCCCATGAAATGCTTTGTAGTTTAGCAGTAAAACCTTGAAATCATCCGTTGCCTTGACAGGAAGCCAGTGTAGGGAGGCTAGCACTGGAGTAATACGATCACATTTTGGGGTTCTAGTCAGGATTCTAGCAGCCGTATTTATAACAAACTGAAGTTTATTTAGTGCTTTAACCGGGATGCCGGAAAGTAGAGCATTGCAGTAGTCTAACCTAGAAGTAACAAAAGCATGGACTAATTTTTGGACAGAAAGTTTTTGATTTTTTCAATGTTACGTAACTGGAAAAAAGCTGTCCTTCAAAAGAGAGATCAGGGTCCAGAGTAACGCCGAGGTCCTTCACAGTTTTATTTGAGACGACTGTACAACCATTAAGATTAATTGTCAGATTCAACAGAAGATCTCTTTGTTTCTTGGGACCTAGAACAAGCATCTCTGTTTTCTCCGAATTTAAAAGTAGAAAGTTTGCAGCCATCCACTTTCTCATGTCTGAAACACCGACTTCTAGCGAGGGAAATTTTGTGGCTTCACCATGTTGAATTGAAATGTACAGCTGTGTTTCATCCGCATAGCAGTGAAAGTTAACATTACGTTTTCGAATGACATCCCCAAGAGGTAAAATATATAGTCAAAACAATAGTGGTCCTAAAACGGAACCTTGAGGAACACCGACATTTACAGTTGATTTGTCAGAGGACAAACCATTCACAGAGACAAACTGATATTTTTCTGACAGATAAGAGCTTGTGTAGACCAATTTGGGTTTCCAATCTCTCCAAAAGAATGTGGTGATCGATGGTATCAAAAGCAGCACTAAGGTCTAGGAGCACGAGGACAGATGCAGAGCCTCGGTCTGACGCCATTAAAATGTAATTTACCACCACAAGTGCAGTCTCAGTCCTATTATGGGGTCTAAAACCAGACTGAAGCATTTCGTATACATTGGTTGTCTTCAGGAAGGCAGTGAGTTGCTGCGCAACAGCTTTTTGATTTTTTTTTGAGAGGAATGGAAGATTCGATATAGGCCGATACTTTTTTATATTTTCTAGGTCAAGGTTTGGCTTTTTCAAGGGAGACTTTATTACTGCCACTTTTAGTGAGTTTGGTACACATCCGGTGGATAGAGTGCCGTTTATTATGTTCAACATAGGAGGGCCAAGCACAGGAAGCAGCTCTTTCAGTAGTTTAGTTGAAATAGGGTCCAGTGTGCAGCTTGAAGGTTTAGAGGCCATGATTATGTTCATCATTGTGTCAAGAATTATAGTACTAAAACACTTGAGTGTCTTTCTTGATCCTAGGTCCAGGCAGAGATTTGCAGACTCAGGACAACTGAGCTTTGGAGGAGAGGGGTGGAGTCCGTATTTTGCTTTCTAATGATCATGATCTTTTACTCGAAGAAGTTCATGAATTTATTACTGCTGAAGTGAAAGCCATCCTCACTTGGAGATTGTTGCTTTTTAGTTAGCTTTGCGACAGTATCAAAAATAAATTTCGCAATGCTCTTATTTTCCTCAATTAAGTTGGAAAAATAGGATAATCGAGCAGCAGTGAGGGCTCTTCGATACTGCACGGTACTGTCTTTCTAAGCTTGTCAGAAGACTTCCAGTTTGGAGTGGCGCCATTTCCGTTCCAATTTTCTGAAAGCTTGCTTCAGAGCTCGGGTATTTTCTGTATACCAGGGAGCTAGTTTCTTATGGCAAATGTTTTTAGTTTTTAGGGGTACAACTGCATCTAGGGTATTGTGCACGACTTTTGATGGTGCTTGGTTGGGGTCTGAGCAGATTATTTTTTGCGATTGCAAACGTAATAAAATGGTGGTCCGATAGTCCAGGATTATGAGGAAAACCATTAAGATCCACAACATTTATTCCATGGGACAAAACTAGGTCCAGAGTATGACTGTGGCAGTGAGTAGGTCCAGAGACATGTTGGACAAGTCCATGATGGCTCCGAAAGCCTTTTGCAGTGGGTCTGTGGACTTTTCCATGTGCATATTAAAATCACCAACAATTATAATATTATCTGCTATGACTACAAGGTCCGATAGGAATTCAGGGAACTCAGTGAGGAATGCTGTATTTGGCCCCGGAGGTCCGCAAACAGTAGCTATAAAAAGTGATTGAGTAGGCTGCATAGATTTCATGACTAGAAGCTCAAAAGACGAAAAAGTTTTACGTTTTTTTTGTAAATTGAAATTTGCTATCGTAAATGTTAGCAACACCTCTGCCTTTGCGGGATGCACGGGGGATATGGTCACTAGTCTAACCAAGAGGTGAGGCCTCATTTAACACAGTAAATTCATCAGGCTTAAGCCATGTTTTGGTCAGGCCAATTAAATCAAGATTATGATCAGTGATTAGTACATTGACAATAACTGTCTTCGAAGTGAGGGATCTAACATTAAGTAGCCCTATTTTGAGATGTGAGGTATACGATCTCTTTCAATAGTGGCAGGAATGGATGAGGTCTTTATTCTAGTGAGATTGCTAAGGCGAACGATGCCATGTTTAGTTTTGCCAAACCTAGGTCGAGGCACAGACACGGTCTCTATGGGGATAGCTGAGCTGACTACACTGACTGTGCTAGTGGCAGACTCCACCAAGCTGGTGGGCTGGCTAACAGCCTGCTGCCTGGCCTACACCCTATTTCATTGTGGAGCTAGAGGAGTTAGAGCCCTGTCTATGTTGGTAGTTAAGATGAGAGCATCCCTCCAGCTAGGATGGAGTTCGTCACCCCTCAGCAGGCCAGGCTTGGTCCTGTTTGTTGGTGAGTCCCAGAAAGAGGGCCAATTATCTACAATTTCTATCTTTTGGGAGGGGCAGAAAACAGTTCTCAACCAGCGATTGAGTTGTGAGACACTGCTGTAGAGCTCATCACTCCCCCTAACTGGGGCAGAGACAATTACTAGATGCCGACATCTTTCTAGCTGATTAACAGGCAGAATTTATGTTGCGCTTGGTGACCTCTGACTGTTTCATCCTAACATCGTTGGTGCCGACGTGGATAACAACATTTCAATACTCTCTACACTCGCCAGTTTTAGCTTTAGCCAGCACCATCTTCAGATTACCCTTAACGTCGGTAGCCCTGCCCCCTGGTAAACAGTGTATGATCGCTGGATGGTTCGTTTTAAGTCTAATACTGCGGGTACACCGGTTGAGTATTCCTACAGCATTTCCCTCCAGAAGCCAAGAGAATGTTGTCCGGCTGCGGGGACCTTGCGAGGGGATTTGTACTAACGTTACTATCTGTACTTACTGGTGGCACAGAAGCCGTTTCATCCTTTCCTACACTGAAATGACCCTAACGATTGCATCTGAAGCTGAGCTTGCAGCACAGCTATCCTCGCCGTAAGGTGATCTTTATTCTATATATTATGAGTACAGCGACTGCAGTTAGAAGGCATCGTGTAAATGTTACTACTTAGCTTCGGCTGTTGGAAGTCCTGACGAACCACGTCAAGATAAAGAGCCCGGAGCGAAAAGTTGAATGAAAAAAAAGTTGAGTGAGGGAAAAACTAAAAACGTATTTAAAAAAGTAAAAACCGTAAAGTTGTCAGGTAGCAAAGTAAGGTTGGCAACAAAACGCACAGCAACACGTTAACAAGTCTGCAAGTTGTGACCGGAAATGACGGTGCTAGGCAGTCTCTTCTGCTGATGTGTGTGGGTCTGGTAGGCATCATGTTAATCACCAATCAGCTCCATTGTTTTGAACACATTGAGGGATATGTTGTTTATCTGGCACCACACTGCCAGCTCTCTGATCTCCTCCCTATAGGCTGTCTCATCGTTGTCAGTGATCAGGCCTACCACCGTTGTGTCATCGGTAAACTTAATGATGGTGTTGGAGTCGTACTTGGCGACACAGTCATGGGTGAACAGGGAGTACAGAAGGGGACTAATTACGCACCCCTGAGGAGCCCTTGTGTTCAGGATCAGCATGGCAGATGTGCTGTTACATACCCTAACCACCTGCGGGCAGCCCATCAGAAAGTCCAGGATCCAAGTTGTAGATGGTGTTTAGTCCCAGGGTCCTAAGCTTAGTGATGAGCTTTGAGGACAATATGGTGTTGAACGCTGAGCTATGGTGTTGAACGCTGAGCTGTAGTCAATGAATAGCATTCTCACATAGGTGTTCCTTTTGTTCAGGTGGGAAATGGCAGTGTGGCGTGCAATAGAAATTGAGTCATCAGTTGATCTGTTTGGACGGTATGTGAATTGGAGTTGGTCTAGGGTTTCTGGGATGAGGGTGTTGATGTGAGCCATTACTAGCCTTTCAACACACTTAATGGCTACAGACGTGAGTGCTATGGGTTGCTAGTCATTTAGGCAAGTTAACTTGGCTTTCTTGGGCACAGGAACGGTGATGGTCGGCTTGAAAGACTCGGTCAAGGACAGGTTGAAAGTTGATTAGAGAATACTCCGAGTACACGTTTTGGTAATCCATCTGGCCCTGCGTCCTTGTGAATGTTGACCTGTTTAAAGTTTTACCCAAATCGGCTATGGAGAGCAGTAGAGAACAGTAGTCTGGAACAGCTGTTTTTCTCATGTATGCTTCAGTGTTGCTTGCCTTGAAGTGGGCTTTGAAGTCATTTAGCTCGTCTAGTAGGCTCATGTCGCTGGGTAGTTTGTGGCTGGGCTTCCCTTTGTAACCCGTAATAGTTTGCAAGTGTTGCCATATCAGACGAGCGTTAGAGCTGGTGTAGTAGAATTCAATCTTAGTCCTTTATTGACCCTTTGCCTGTTTGACGGTTCTTCAGAGGGCATAGCGGGATTTCTTGTAAGCGTTGGGATTTATTGTCCTGCTCCTTGAAAATGGCAGCTTTACCCTTTAGCTCAATGCGGATTTTGCCTGTAATCCATGGCTTCTGGTTGGGATATGTACGCACGGTCACTGTGGGGACGACGTCATCGATGCACTTGTTGATGAAGCCGGTGACAGGTGACAGTCGGATGAATCCCGGAATGTATTCCAGTCGGTGCTAGCAAATCAGTCCTGTGGTTTAGCGTCGCCAAAATCTTACCACTTCCGTGTTGAGCGAGTCACTGTTACTTCCCACATCCTGTGTGCATGTACTTGTGCTTGTGTGAGATTACGTGTGCACACGTTGTGTGTGTGTGCGCGTGTGTGCGCGTGTGTCTATGTGGTAAAAGTACACGCCATTTTCAGCCTCTCGCTCTGACTGCGTCAACAGTGAAATTCTAATCTCACCTGGTCCAATCATCAAGCTTGACCTTTCACCTCTCATCAATGATATTTGTTGAGCTTTTGAAGACTTCCAACTGCCTATTTTCAGGAAGGAACATTACAGAATATTCTGTAAATATTCTGTTTCGAACAGACATTCTTTTCAGCATGAGGAATGGAATTGTGTCTTCTCCATAATGTTCATTACATCGTTACATCGGGAAGGCTCCCCTTCCCGTTCGGGTGGCGCTCGGCGGTCGTCGTCACCGGTCTACTAGCTGCTACCCATCCCTTTTCCCCTTTTCGTTTTGTTCGGTCTAATTGGTTTCACCTGTTCCTTGTTTGTGGTTTTGGGTTGGGCTTATTTAAGTTCAGTTAGCCCGCCTGTGTTCGTGCGGGCTTGTTTGCTGTTTTTGGTACAGGAGTGTCCTGTCATTGATTTTCCGGTGTACAGCGTATGTACCGGTACCGGTGTTGTACATTATGGAGTGTTTGACGCCTGTGTTCGGCTTTACCCTCTTTTGTTCGCTGTGATTGTTACAGAATAAATGTTTTTTCCGAATCCTCTGCTCTCTGCACCTGACTCCACACCCATCACACTTCGAATCCTGACACATATTCTGAACATTCAAAACTCCTGCATGTATTTATAACCCCTGTGTCTTACAGGCATGTCTGGCTCATTGTGCTACAGTGAATCAGATAATGAAGTCACATGAAATATACCTTCTGAGATTGCTGTGTTCACGGCCAATGGCTGATTTGGGAAACAAATATTTGGATAACATGGATTGGGGAAATCTCAGGTGGTGTTGCAATAAAGAGTGTGTCACCCCTGCAATACCCAAGACTTATAGTTTATGAGTGTTTGTATCCCAACAATTCAAAATGTTAATCATTGATCTGAGTTTTGTTAACTAAAATGTAAGTTTTGGCTGACAGTGAGAATTATGGTTCTTTGGGAGCAGCGATATTGAGTAGAGGATACTTTTTTGTTTGGGAATCAAATGATGGATCACATTGGTCCATCACATCAGTGCTGTAAATGAACGACATTTTCTGAGTGGATTGTCATCCTCATTAAACATGTACACCGTCATACAGTAGCTATAAAGAAATTATCTCATTTTCATGTATGCATTTCAGTGTGAGCTGACAATGCAAAATGGATGTAAAAACACACACACACACACACACACACACCTACACCCCCCCAACACACACACACACACACACACACACACACACACCTACACCCCCCAAACACACACACACGCACACACACACCCCAAACACACACACACACACACACACACACACACACACACACACACACACACACACACACACCCCCCAACACACACACACACACACACACACAGATTCTGCTGTATAAGTGGAAGCAGGGAAAAGCACATTGGGGCGCTGGAAGTCATTAAGAAAAGCAATATTCTGCTGAAATTGCATCAGCGTTGTTGCTCGATAAATGTTTTTTTTTTACTTGTTTTCTATGGAGTCATATAACCTCCAACTGCTGCTATTCTCAGTAAAACACACGCAGGCAGAAACCAGTTCCCCGATATTGTTTGTCTTTGTTGTTTACTTACTTTCTATTGACATGGGTATCAGGGACAGGACATTGACTTTAGAGGGTGGAGTACCATAGTATGAGTCATAATACCCATTAAACCTAGCGGTCAAACAGGGAAATGGTTCCAATTGTTTTTCAACCATTTTTTTATTATCCGAAGGGGATTTTAGAAACAGGGCTGTGATTGGTGTAGTCTTACCCTGACTTGACGTTTCGAGAACCATGTAAACCTCTCCTGTATTTACCCCCCCCCACATGAAATGCTAATTAGCTGCTAATGTGTCCCTCATAAAGAAATACAAATGCCATGATGATACGGACAACACTGCCGAATCAAGGCAAAGGTAAGAATATCTGGATTAACTATCTAATGTTAACTAACTAAATGTAGAAATGAATAACTTGCCAAAATGTATTTATAATCGACAATTCTATGAAATGTCTTGTTCAAGTTTTAAATTGAAACAATACCTGTGCTAGCGAAGGTGTCAGCTGACGGGATGACGCGATGACGTGCAGGAGCTTGCAGGGATGTGTAGTTTTGTATTTTCAACTGTGTAGTTTTGTATTTTCGATTGTGTGGTTTTGTTTGAATATATTGATAAATGTCATGTTGTCCGAGAGAAATTTACATGGTTATCAAAACATCATGCCAGGGTAAACCTACATGAAACACAGCCCTTATTTTAAGTGTTTCTAAAATCCCTAACGGGAAAAATTGATGGTGTAAAAACCATTTCCCTGTTTGGCCGCTAGGTTTTATGGGTATTATGACACCTCCACTGTGGGGCTCTATGGTGGAGCAATGATTCAGGTGCAAGATAATTTGAGCTTTGGCCTTCGACCTTTAGAACAGCGTGGAGGCGACACAGATTTAGACTCAACCAAATTATTGCTGATCGATATTCATTTAGAGAGACGTCGAAAGACAAAAGTGAAAGTGAAAGAGAAATATGTAGATATAGGAAAGGGTATGAAAATAGTACAAAAAAATACAAATAACGAAGTTATACTTTTAATTCAAATGTAACAATACTTTACATATAAATATATATATAGAGTGCCTTGCGAAAGTATTCGGCCCCCTTGAACTTTGCGACCTTTTGCCACATTTCAGGCTTCAAACATAAAGATATAAAACTGTATTTTTTTGTGAAGAATCAACAACAAGTGGGACACAATCATGAAGTGGAACGACATTTATTGGATATTTCAAACTTTTTTAACAAATCAAAAACTGAAAAATTGGGCGTGCAAAATTATTCAGCCCCCTTAAGTTAATACTTTGTAGCGCCACGTTTTGCTGCGATTACAGCTGTAAGTCGCTTGGGGTATGTCTCTATCAGTTTTGCACATCGAGAGACTGAAATGTTTTCCCATTCCTCCTTGCAAAACAGCTCGAGCTCAGTGAGGTTGGATGGAGAGCATTTGTGAACAGCAGTTTTCAGTTCTTTCCACAGATTCTCGATTGGATTCAGGTCTGGACTTTGACTTGGCCATTCTAACACCTGGATATGTTTATTTTTGAACCATTCCATTGTAGATTTTGCTTTATGTTTTGGATCATTGTCTTGTTGGAAGACAAATCTCCGTCCCAGTCTCAGGTCTTTTGCAGACTCCATCAGGTTTTCTTCCAGAATGGTCCTGTATTTGGCTCCATCCATCTTCCCATCAATTTTAACCATCTTCCCTGTCCCTGCTGAAGAAAAGCAGGCCCAAACCATGATGCTGCCACCACCATGTTTGACAGTGGGGATGGTGTGTTCAGGGTGATGAGCTGTGTTGCTTTTACGCCAAACATAACGTTTTGCATTGTTGCCAAAAAGTTCAATTTTGGTTTCATCTGACCAGAGCACCTTCTTCCACATGTTTGGTATGTCTCCCAGGTGGCTTGTGGCAAACTTTAAACAACACTTTTTATGGATATCTTTAAGAAATGGCTTTCTTCTTGCCACTCTTCCATGAAGGCCAGATGTGTGCAATATATGACTGATTGTTGTCCTATGGACAGAGTCTCCCACGTCAGCTGTAGATCTCTGCAGTTCATCCAGAGTGATCATGGGCCTCTTGGCTGCATCTCTGATCAGTCTTCTCCTTGTATGAGCTGAAAGTTTAGAGTGACAGCCAGGTCTTGGTAGATTTGCAGTGGTCTGATACTCCTTCCATTTCAATATTATCGCTTGCACAGTGCTCCTTGGGATGTTTAAAGCTTGGGAAATCTTTTTGTATCCAAATCCGGCTTTAAACTTCTTCACAACAGTATCTCGGACCTGCCTGGTGTGTTCCTTGTTCTTCATGATGCTCTCTGCGCTTTTAACGGACCTCTGAGACTATCACAGTGCAGGTGCATTCATACAGAGACTTGATTACACACAGGTGGATTGTATTTATCATCATTAGTCATTTAGGTCAACATTGGATCATTCAGAGATCCTCACTGAACTTCTGGAGAGAGTTTGCTGCACTGAAAGTAAAGGGGCTGAATAATTTTGCACGCCCAATTTTTCAGTTTTTGATTTGTTAAAAAAGTTTGAAATATCCAATAAATGTCGTTCCACTTCATGATTGTGTCCCACTTGTTGTTGATTCTTCACAAAAAATACAGTTTTATATCTTTATGTTTGAAGCCTGAAATGTGGCAAAAGGTCGCAAAGTTCAAGGGGGCTGAATACTTTCGCAAGGCACTGTATCATGTGAAGGATGACTGCGTCAGTGGTGTGTGTAAAAACAGGAGTTTCCTGTGTGTAAAAATTTTATTGATGCAGTAAGTACATGCCTCTGCAACCTACTGCCTTCTAATGTCACAGGGCAGAGGAGTTACATCAGACCACGCTAGAATGGACCTGAAGGCAGCATTTACCACACAATGAGAGCTTCAGGGGCATCGCTGGACCGTGAAGTACAGAGAAGGACAGATAGCATGAAGAGGTGTCAGAAGACAAAGGAGGACTGAAGTCATTTCTAGAGCTATTTCACCCTGGGTCAGGCGGTCGGTCTTAAATAGACTTGAAGCGTAAAAATGAGCTTTAGCAGCATGAGAGAGAGGTTCAGCAGCGTGAGAGAGCTACAGCAGCATGAGAGAGAGGTTCAGCAGCGTGATAGAGAGGTTCAGCAGCGTGAGAGAGAGGTTCAGCAGCGTGAGAGAGCTACAGCAGCATGAGAGAGAGGTTCAGCAGCGTGAGAAAGCTACAGCAGCATGAGAGAGAGGTTCAACAGCATGAGAGAGCTACAGCAGCATGAGAGAGAGGTTCAGCAGCGTGAGAGAGAGGGTTCAGCAGCATGAGAGAGAGGTTCAGCAGCATGAGAGAGAGGTTCAGCAGCATGAGAGAGAGGTTCAGCAGCGTGATAGAGAGGTTCA
>NC_048588.1:41286090-41288590 GCF_013265735.2 Oncorhynchus mykiss
TTGTAGTATTGCAGTATTGTATTTAATGTTTTTTTTATTTATTTCACCTTATTTAGCCAGGTACATGTCACATTCGTCGAAAGGAGCGGACCAAGGCACAGCGTGCGTAGAGCTCCACATACGTTATTACAAAGTGAAATAAACGAGCGTCCAGTACAGAGCGCACTTAGGCACTAACTGAAAACAATATCCCACAACGCAGGACCACAAGTAGGCTCCAGCCATGGAGCTGGGTTGGACGTCATGCCTAGACTGGGCACCGGTGCAGAGGAAGGATCCGGCCATGGAGCTGGGTTGGATGCCATACCTGGACTGGGCACCAGCACAGTTGAAAGCTCCGGCCATGTTGCGGGACTGGACGCAATGCCTGGACTGGATATCGGCGCAGGTTGCACCGGACTGGTGACACGCTCTTCAGGGCGAGTGCGGGGAGCCGGCACAGGATGTACCTAGCTGGGGAGGCTCACCGGAGGACTGGTAAGTGGAGCTGGCACAGGACGTACCGGGCTGGGGAGGCGCACCGGAGGCCTGGTGCATGGAGCTGGCACAGTTTGCACCGGACTGGTGACACGCTCTTCAGGGCGAGTGCGGGGAGCCGGCACAAGACGTAGCGGGCTGAGGAGGCTCGCTGGAGGCCTTGTGCGTGGAGCCGGCACAGGTTGCACCGGACTGGTGACACGCTCCTCAGGGCGAGTGCGAGGAGCCGGCACAGATGGCACCGGACTGATGA
Organism: Oncorhynchus mykiss; assembly: GCF_013265735.2. Lineage (NCBI taxonomy): Eukaryota > Metazoa > Chordata > Actinopteri > Salmoniformes > Salmonidae > Oncorhynchus > Oncorhynchus mykiss. Next base: position 41,286,821 of record NC_048588.1, read on the forward strand.
GACACTCTTCCAAACGCCTGCGCTGCAGCATACTCCTCGCTAACACCTCTTTCCGATATCCCTCCTTAATTTGCTCCATCCCAGACAAGCTCTGGCTCTCTACGTGGCTTGACCGCCCGCCCCATGTGTTCCCCCCAAAATATTGGAGTTTCTGTGGCCGCGGACCCCGGCATCGTCGCTGTCCTCCTATATTCCTTGGCGACTCAAGGCACTCCCAGGAATCCCAGGTTGACAATAAATGACTGATTAGTTCCATAAAGTTTATGTCATTTATGTCCAAATAGCCACTTGTTGTTAGCGTGTTCAGCCCAGTAATCCATCTTCATGAGGCGCAGGCACTTCATCCAGACAAAACTCGAAAAGTTCCATTACAGTCCTTTAGAAACTTATCAAACGATGTATGGAATAAATCTTTAGGATGCTTTTAACATAAAACATCAATAACGTTCCAACCGGAGAATTCCTCTGTCTTCAGAAAGCACTGGAACGAGAGGTAACTCTGTCGGGAGCGAGCATCATGAGACCAAGGCTCTCTGTCAGACCACTGACACAAAGAAGTTGACATCTAGTGGAAGCCATAGGAAGTGCAACTTTATCCATATCTCAATGTGTATTCGGTAAGCCAAGCTTTGAAAAACTACCCTCTACCCTCTACTTCTCTCATTCCCCGTCCTTCTACCCTCTATCCTCTACTTCTCTCATTCACCCCTCATTCTACCCTCTACCCTCTACCCTCTACTTCTCCCATTCCCCATCCTTCTACCCTCTATCCTCTACTTCTCTCATTCCCCCGTCCTTCTCTCATTCCCCCGTCCTTCTACCCTCTACCCTCTACTTCTCTCATTCCCCCGTCCTTCTACCCTCTACACTCTACTTCTCTCATTCCCCTGTCCTTCTACCCTCTACCCTCTATCCTCTACTTCTCTCATTCCCCCGTCCTTCTACCCTCTACACTCTACTTCTCTCATTCCCCTGTCCTTCTACCCTCTACCCTCTATCCTCTACTTCTCTCATTCCCCCATCCTTCTACCCTCTACACTCTACTTCTCTCATTCCCGTCCTTCGACCCTCTATCCTCTACTTCTCTCATCCCCCCGTCCTTCTACCTCTCTACCTTCTACACTCTACTTCTCTCATTTCCCCATCCTTCTACCCTCTACCCCCTACCCTCTACTTCTCTCATTCCCCCGTCCTTCTACCCTCTACTTCTCTCATTCCCCTGTCCTTCTACCCTCTACCCTCTACCCTCTACCCTCTACTTCTTTCATTCTCACCTTCCTTCTACCCTCTACTCTCTCCCTCTCTCATACTCCTCTTCCATCTACCCTCTACCCTCTCTCCTTGTTCCCTTCCCGGTACCTTTTACCCTCTCCCTCTCTCTAATTTCCTCCCTCCTCTCCTGCTCCTACGTGTCTTAAATGATTGTATTCTATGAAAATGTACAATGACAGTTGAGCGTTTAAGACGGGCCCAGTCCTTTGCTGAAAACTCCTCCCTTATCTACCTTGAACACATGTTAGTCATTTCCCAGCATATCTATCAATATTATGTGTGTTTGTGTTTGTGTCTGTGTGTGTGTGTGTGTGTGTGTGTGTGTGTGTGTGTGTGTGTGTGTGTGTGTGTGTGTGTGTGTGTGTGTGTGTGTGTGTGTATGTGTGTGTGTGTGTGTGTGTGTGTGTGTGTGTGTGTGTGTGTGTGTGTGTGTGTGTGTGTGTGTGCAACAAGCAGTCACTGCAGAATCTGACGTTTGTCTATAAACGTAACATTTCT
>NC_048588.1:41293590-41431090 GCF_013265735.2 Oncorhynchus mykiss
CCTCTCTTTCAGTCTCCTTCTCTTTCAGTCTCCCTCTCTTTCAGTCTCCCTCTCTATCAGTCTCCTTCTCATTCAGTCTCCTTCTGTTACGGTGCGTGAATGAGGACCCAAAAGCGAATTAACTTAAACAGAGCTTCTTTAATTACCAAACATAGGTAGGCTCAGACGGACCGGCAGATTCCGACAGGACAAGACAAGGTTACAGCAAACATGACGACAGTCTGGTTCAGGCATGAAACACAACAAACAAGAATCCGACAAGGACAGGAGCAGAAACAGAGAGAGATATAGGGACCTAATCAGAGGGAAAAAGGGAACAGGTGGGAAAAGGGGTGACGAGGTGGTTAGGAGGAGACAAGGCACAGCTGGGGGAAAGAGGGGGAGAAAAGGTAACCTAACAACGACCAGCAGAGGGAGACAGGGTGAAGGGAAAGGACAGAGACAAGACACAACATGACAGTACATGACAGTACCCCCCCACTCACCGAGCGCCTCCTGGCGCACTCGAGGAGGAAACCTGGCGGCAACGGAGGAAATCCTCGATCAGCGCACGGTCCAGCACGTCCCGAGAGGGAACCCAACTCCTCTCCTCAGGACCGTACCCCTCCCAATCTACGAGGTACTGGTGACCACGGCCCCGAGGACGCATGTCCAAAATTCTACGGACCCTGTAGATGGGTGCGCCCTCGACAAGGATGGGGGGGGGGGGGGAAGACGAGCGGGGGCGCGAAGGACGGGCTTGATGCAGGAGACATGGAAGACCGGGTGGACGCGACGAAGGTATCGCGGAAGAAGAAGTCGAACTGCGACAGGATTAATGACCCGAGAAATACGGAACGGACCAATGAACCGCGGGGTCAACTTGCGAGAAGCCGTCTTAAGGGGAAGGTTCTGAGTGGAGAGCCAAACTCTCTGACCGCGACAATATCTAGGACTCTTAGTTCTACGCTTATTAGCAGCCCTCACAGTCTGCGTCCTATAACGGCAAAGTGCAGACCTGACCCTCTTCCAGGTGCGCTCGCAACGTTGGACAAAAGCCTGAGCGGAGGGGACGCTGGACTCGGCGAACTGAGATGAGAACAGCGGAGGCTGGTACCCGAGCTACTCTGAAAAGGAGACAGACGAAGGAAGAGACAGACGAAGGAAGCGAGTTGTGGGCGTATTCTGCCCAGGGGAGCTGTTCTGACCAAGACGCAGGGTTGCGAAAAGAAAGACTGCGTAAGATGCGACCAATAGTCTGATTGGCCCGTTCTGCTTGACCGTTAGACTGGGGGTGAAAGCCGGAAGAGAGACTGACGGAAGCCCCAATCAAACGGCAAAACTCCCTCCAAAATTGAGACGTGAATTGCGTTCCTCTGTCCGAAACGACGTCTGACGGAAGGCCATGAATTCTGAAAACATTCTCGATGATGATCTGTGCCGTCTCTTTAGCAGAAGGAAGCTTAGCAAGGGGAATGAAATGAGCCGCCTTAGAGAACCTATCGACAACCGTAAGAATAACAGTCTTCCCCGCTGACGAAGGCAGTCCGGTGACAAAATCTAAGGCGATGTGAGACCACGGTCGAGAGGGAATAGGAAGCGGCCTGAGACGGCCGGCAGGAGGAGAGTTACCGGACTTAGTCTGCGCGCAGACCGAACAAGCAGCCACGAAACGACGCGTGTCATGCTCCCGGGTGGGCCACCAAAAACGCTGGCGAATGGAAGCAAGCGTACCCCGAACGCCAGGGTGGCCGGCTAACTTGGCAGAGTGAGCCCACTGAAGAACGGCCAGACGAGTAGGAACGGGAACGAAAAGAAGGTTCCTAGGACAAGCGCGCGGCGACGGAGTGTGAGTGAGCGCTTGCTTTACCTGCCTCTCAATTCCCCAGACAGTCAACCCGACAACACGCCCCTCAGGGAGAATCCCCTCGGGGTCAGTGGAGGCTACTGAAGAACTGAAGAGACGAGACAAAGCATCAGGCTTGGTGTTCTTAGAGCCCGGACGATAAGAAATCACGAACTCGAAACGAGCGAAAAACAGCGCCCAACGCGCCTGACGCGCATTAAGTCGTTTGGCAGAACGGATGTACTCAAGGTTCCTATGGTCAGTCCAAACGACAAAAGGAACGGTCGCCCCCTCCAACCACTGTCGCCATTCGCCTAGGGCTAACCGGATGGCGAGCAGTTCGCGGTTACCCACATCATAGTTACGTTCCGACGGCGACAGGCGATGAGAAAAATACGCGCATGGGTGGACCTTGTCGTCAGAGAGGGAGCGCTGAGAAAGAATGGCTCCCACGCCCACCTCTGACGCGTCAACCTCGACAACGAACTGTCTAGAGACGTCAGGTGTAACAAGGATAGGAGCGGATGTAAAACGATTCTTGAGGAGATCAAAAGCTCCCTGGGCGGAAACGGACCACTTAAAGCACGTCTTGACAGAAGTAAGGGCTGTGAGAGGAGCTGCCACCTGACCGAAATTACGGATGAAACGACGATAGAAGTTCGCGAAGCCGAGAAAGCGCTGCAGCTCGACGCGTGACTTAGGGACGGGCCAATCAATGACAGCTTGGACCTTAGCGGGATCCATCTTAATGCCTTCAGCGGAAATAACAGAACCGAGAAATGTGACGGAGGAGGAATGAAAAGTGCACTTCTCAGCCTTCACAAAAAGACAATTCTCTAAAAGGCGCTGGAGGACACGTCGAACGTGCTGAACATGAATCTGGAGTGACGGTGAAAAAATCAGGATATCGTCAAGGTAAACGAAAACAAAGATGTTCAGCATGTCTCTCAGGACATCATTGACTAATGCCTGAAAGACAGCTGGAGCGTTAGCGAGGCCGAAAGGAAGAACCCGGTATTCAAAGTGCCCTAACGGAGTGTTAAACGCCGTCTTCCACTCGTCCCCCTCCCTGATGTGCACGAGATGGTAAGCGTTACGAAGGTCCAACTTAGTGAAAAACCTGGCTCCCTGCAGGATCTCGAAGGCTGAAGACATAAGAGGAAGCGGATAACGATTCTTCACTGTTATGTCATTCAGCCCTCGATAATCTATGCAGGGGCGCAGAGACCCGTCCTTCTTCTTGACAAAAAAAAAACCCCGCTCCGGCGGGAGAGGAGGAGGGGACTATGGTACCGGCGTCAAGAGCTACAGACAAATAATCTTCGAGAGCCTTACGTTCGGGAGCCGACAGAGAGTATAGTCTACCCCGGGGGGGGGGTGGTTCCCGGAAGGAGATCAATACTACAATCATACGACCGGTGTGGAGGAAGAGAGGTGGCCCTGGACCGACTGAACACCGTGCGCAGATCGTGATATTCCTCCGGCACCCCTGTCAAATCACCAGGCTCCTCCTGTGAAGAAGAGACAGAGGAAACATGAGGGATAGCAGACAGTAAACATTTCACATGACAAGAGACGTTCCAGGAGAGGATAGAATTACTAGACCAATTAATGGAAGGATTATGACAAACTAGCCAGGGATGGCCCAAAACAACAGGTGTAAAAGGTGAACGAAAAATTAAAAAAGAAATGGTTTCACTATGATTACCAGAAACAGTGAGGGTTAAAGGTAGCGTCTCACGCTGAATCCTGGGGAGAGGACTACCATCCAGGGCGAACAAGGCCGTGGGCTCCTTTAACTGTCTGAGAGGAATGTCATGTTCCCGAGCCCAGGTCTCGTCCATAAAACAGCCCTCCGCCCCAGAGTCTATTAAGGCACTGCAGGAAGCTGACGAACCGGTCCAGCGTAGATGGACCGACAAGGTAGTGCAGGATCTTGAAGGAGAGACAGGAGTAGTAGCGCTCACCAGTAGCCCTCCGCTTACTGATGAGCTCTGGCCTTTTACTGGACATGAAGTGACAAAATGACCAGCGGAACCGCAATAGAGACAGAGGCGGTTGGTGATTCTCCGTTCCCTCTCCTTAGTCGAGATGCGGATACCTCCCAGCTGCATGGGCTCAGCACCCGAGCCGGCAGAGGAAGATGGTAGTGATGCGGAGAGGGGGGCAACGGAGAACGCGAGCTCCTTTCCACGAGCTCGGTGACGAAGATCAACCCGTCGCTCAATGCGAATAGCGAGTTCAATCAAGGAATCCACGCTGGAAGGAACCTCCCGGGAGAGAATCTCATCCTTTACCTCTGCGTGGAGACCCTCCAGAAAACGAGCGAGCAAAGCCGGCTCGTTCCAGCCACTGGAGGCAGCAAGAGTGCGAAACTCAATAGAGTAGTCTGTTATGGATCGATTACCTTGACATAGGGAAGACAGGGCCCTGGAAGCCTCCTCCCCAAAAACAGATCGATCAAAAACCCGTATCATCTCCTCCTTAAAGTCCTGATACTGGTTAGTACACTCAGCCCTTGCCTCCCAGATTGCCGTGCCCCACTCACGAGCCCGTCCAATAAGGAGAGATATGACGTAGGCGACACGAGCAGTGCTCCTGGAGAAAGTGTAGGGCTGGAGAGAAAACACAATATCACACTGGGTGAGGAACGAGCGGCATTCAGTGGGCTCCCCAGAGTAACACGGCGGGTTATTGATCCTGGGCTCCGGAGATTCGAAAGCCCTGGAAGTGGCCGGTGGATCGAGGCGGAGATGGTGAACCTGTTCTGTGAGGTTGGAGACTTGGGTGGCCAGGGTCTCAACGGCATGCCGAGCAGCAGACAATTCCTGCTTGTGTCTGCCTAGCATCGCTCCCTGGATCTCGACGGCTGAGTGGAGAGGATCCGAAGTCGCTGGGTCCATTCTTGGTCGGATTCTTCTGTTACGGTGCGTGAATGAGGACCCAAAAGCGAATTAACTTAAACAGAGCTTCTTTAATTACCAAACATAGGTAGGCTCAGACGGACCGGCAGATTCCGACAGGACAAGACAAGGTTACAGCAAACATGACGACAGTCTGGTTCAGGCATGAAACACAACAAACAAGAATCCGACAAGGACAGGAGCAGAAACAGAGAGAGATATAGGGACCTAATCAGAGGGAAAAAGGGAACAGGTGGGAAAAGGGGTGACGAGGTGGTTAGGAGGAGACAAGGCACAGCTGGGGGAAAGAGGGGGAGAAAAGGTAACCTAACAACGACCAGCAGAGGGAGACAGGGTGAAGGGAAAGGACAGAGACAAGACACAACATGACAGTACATGACACCTTCTCTTTCAGTCTGCTTCTCTTTCAGTCTCCCTCTCTTTCAGTCTCCCTCTCTTTCAGTCTCCTTCTCTTTCAGTCTCCCTCTCTTTCAGTCTCCCTCTCTATCAGTCTCCTTCTCTATCAGTCTCCCTCTCTATCTGTCTCCCTCTCTTTCAGTCTCCCTCTCTTTCAGTCTCCTTCTCTATCAGTCCTGCTGTTATGATAGTGTACTTGTCGAAAGGGAGGCCTGGTGGTCTTGGTGTGTAGGTACAGTAGCTGTGATGCATGGCCACATTCCCCATCCTCTGGGCTTTACAGTGCTAGTAGAGCACGATAAGCACACAGCAGCATTTTAAACCTTAATTAAAGCCATTAATTAACTAATTAATGAATAATCAATAAAAGCATAATCTAAAGAGTTACTCAACCATGGGAAGCTTTTCACCTGTGGCTTTTTCCTCCCTCTGCCTTTATTTCTCTCTTCTACCAGTCTTCTCTATTAACACCTTCCTTACTCCACCCCTCTATCTCTCCATCCCTCTATCTCTCCATCCCTCTCTCCTCTCTGGGGTATAGTTAGTAATTACAGTGACAAGAGGGACAGTCCCACCTCCTCTGGTTGAACTAGCCTACACGAGGTGATAAACTCTGAAATCAATCAAACCCTCAAAGTAATCTCCCTTTCACTCTCATATACAGTGCCTTGCGAAAGGATTCGGCCCCCTTGAACTTTGCGACCTTTCGCCACATTTCAGGCTTCAAACATAAAGATATAAAACTGTATTTTTTGGTGAAGAATCAACAACAAGTGGGACACAATCATGAAGTGGAACGACATTTATTGGATATTTCAAACTTTTTTAACAAATCAAAAACTGAAAAAACTGAAAAATTCGCAAGGCACTGTATATTCTCTCTCTCTCTCTCTGTCTACTTTAACCCCTTAACCCTCTGTCTCTCTCTCTCTCTCTCTCTCTCTCTCTCTCTCTCTCTCTCTCTCTCTCTCTCTCTCTCTCTCTCCCCCCTTCTTATTCTTCTTGGTCAATCAGTCTCTCAATATGTGTATGCACGTTTGCATGCATGAGCGTGTAGACATCTGCCGAAGACTGATGATTTAAGCTCAATTTAGCCAAGATGGAGATTCAGCTTTGGGTTGCCTGGCAACAGTACTTGAGAGGGAAGAATAAAACATTTTTTTTTTTTAAAGGGCAGAATTCACAACGATTCTCCAGACGTGGGGACTATGAGACAAATCTGTGATTAAAATCGAATTAATGTAACATTTCAATGAACATTGAACGGCACACTGAGTTACATCACACAGAGCCAAGGCAGTGAACAAGCAAATTAGGAATTAAAAAGAATAATTCATTGTTTACAATTAGACCGCTTAATTCACAGACAACCATTGTACTACAATAAGATGGATGTGTATAGCCCAAAAATATAGACGTATATTCTTCCCTAAGTGATCTGTGCTCGATCAACTGACGATCAGTCTTGAGGAGAGGATAAATCTGAGACTGACCACACTTTCTTTAAAAAAAGGTAACCATATTTTAGCTGGTTGTTATTCATAATTCTTAGTAATACTCCACATGGTAAATTAGTTGTACATTGTTAACATTTCATGTTGTTTAAAGGCACGTTGAAAAAAAACGGTTAAACAAACATGATATAGCACTTAAAACCACAGCGTTTGAACTGATGTCATTATCAAGGAAAGGTTTTTTGCTGCATGAACATCGAATACCATGAGAGGGAATCAAAGGTTTTTCTTCAATATTTAATGCCGGAAACTAGAAAGGTTAGTCATGTCAAAGAGCAGAGTAAGGATTATTGAGATCAGAAGCTGTCTAATGCAAACATAAACAAACCAACACACACACACACACACACACACACACACACACACACACACACACACACACAGAGAGAGAGAGAGAGAGAGAGATGGCCTAATGCTGTCCTCTTTGCCATACCAATGAGCAACTTCAAAGGGTTTCCTCTGAAAAAGCTTCTGCCTCTGATACCTTAAACAACTCCCCAGTATCTCTGATACCTTAAACAACTCCCCGGTATCTCTGATACCTTAAACAACTCCCCGGTATCTCTGATACCTTAAACAACTCCCCGGTATCTCTGATACCTTAAACAACTCCCCGGTATCTCTGATACCTTAAACAACTCCCCGGTATCTCTGATACCTTAAACAACTCCCCAGTATCTCTGATACCTTAAACAACTCCCCGGTATCTCTGATACCTTAAACAACTCCCCGGTATCTCTGATACCTTAAACAACTCCCCGGTATCTCTGATACCTTAAACAACTCCCCGGTATCTCTGATACCTTAAACAACTCCCCGGTATCTCTGATACCTTAAACAACTCCCCGGTATCTCTGATACCTTAAACAACTCCCCGGTATCTCTGATACCTTAAAACCTCTTGAAGCTAGGGGGAACTATTTTTATTTTTGGAAAAATAACGTCCCAAAGTGAACTGCCTATTTCTCAGGACCAGAAACTAGAATATGCATATAATTGACAGATTATGATAGAAAACACTCTAAAGTTTCGAAAACTGTAAAAATATTGTCTGTGAATATAACATAACTGATATTGCAGGCGAAATCCTGAGAAAAATCAGGAAGTGAGTCTTATTTTGAAACCTCTGTCTTTTTATGCATCCCTATTGCCCTTTGAAAGGGATATCAACCAGATTCCTTTTTCTGTGGCTTCCCTAAGGTGTCTACAGCCTTTAGACGTAGTTTCAGGCCTTTATTTTGAAGAATGAGCGTAAACGTCCACATTGCATAAGTGGTCTGTTGTTGGCTCTGTGTGATTTTTGCACAAAACAGAGTGGTAGCCATTTTTCCTCCCGGTCCTAGTGAAAAGCCAACTGTCCCGGTTTATATAATATCGAATAGATATTTGAAAAACACCTTGAGGATTGATTATAAAAAACGTTTGCCATGTTTCTGTCGATATTATAGATATAATTTGGAATTTTTGTCTGCTATTTCCGGTGGATTCCTAGGCATGACGCATCAAACTAACAGAGGTATTTGGATATAAAAAATATCTTTATGGTACAAAAGGAACATTTGCTGTCTAACTGGGAGTCTCGTGAGTGAAAACATCCGAAGCTTATCAATGGTAAACGATTCATTTGATTGCTTTTCTGATTTTCGTGACCAAGTTAACTGCCGCTAGGTGTACATAATGTTTTGTTAGTATATCGATAAACTTACACAAACGCTTGTATTGTTTTGGCTGTAAAGCATAATTTCAAAATCTGAGACGACAGGGTGATTAACAAAAGGCTAAGCTGTCTTTCGTTATATTTCACTTGTGATTTCATGAATATTAATATTTTCTAGTAAGATTATTGACCGTTGCGCTATGCTATTTAGCGTAGTTGATTACAATTATCCTGGATCCGGGAAGGGTGGTTCCAAGGTTAACCTCTTGAACCTAGGGGGCACTATTTTCATTTTTGGAAAAACAATGTTCCCAAATTAAAAGCGCTATTTCTCAGAACCAGATGCTATGTTTGGATGAAAAACGTACCCAAATGAAACTGCGTATTTCTCAGGCCCAGAATCTAGAATGCATATAAATGTCAGATTAGGATAGAAAACACTCTAAAGTTTACAAAACTGTAAAAATATTGTCTGTGAGTAAAACAGGACTGATATTGCAGGCAAAAGCCTGAGAAAAATCCAATCAAGAAGTGACTCTTATTTAGAAACCTCTGCGTTCCTATGCATCCCTATTGAGCAGTGAAAGGGACATCAACCAGATTCCTTTTTCTATGGCTTCCCTAATGTGTCTACAGCCACTAGACATAGTTTAAGGATTTTATTTTGAAAAATGAGCGTGAACGACAACATTGCGTCCGTGGTCAGGTTGTGGCTCTCAGAGTGATTTGTTCATAATAGACAAAGGCGGCCATTGTTCCTCTCGCTACTACTAAAAAGCCAATTGTCCCTGTTGATATATTATCGAATAGATATTTGAAAAACACCTTGAGGATTGATTATAAAAAAACGTTTGCAATGTTTCTGTCGATATTATGGATCTAATTTGGAGGTTTTTTCGGCGTTAACTCGGGAAGGTTAAAATCTGTTTTATTACCAGGTCTCCTGCGCCACAAGGAGCGCTAAAACTCTACACCACTTTTTTTTCCACCCACACAAACGCATATACAGTGGGGCAAAAAAGTATTTAGTCAGCCACCAATTGTGCAAGTTCCCCTACTTTCGTTGCCCGGGCGGTGTTTTTGGGATCATTGTCATGCTGAAAGACCCAGCCACGTTTCATCTTCAATGCCCTTGCTGATGGAAGGAGGTTTTCACTCAAAATCTCACGATACATGGCCCCATTAAGTCTTTCCTTTACACGTATCAGTCGTCCTGGTCCCTTTGCTGAAAAACAGCCCCAAAGCATGATGTTTCCACCCCCATGCTTCACAGTAGGTATGGTGTTATTTGGATGCAACTCAGCATTCTTTGTCCTCCAAACACGACGAGTTGAGTTTTTACCAAAAAGTTATATTTTGGTTTCATCTGACCATATGACATTTTCCCAATCTTCTTCTGGATCATCCAAACGCTCTCTGGCAAACTTCAGACGGGCCTGGACATGTACTGGCTTAAGCAGGGGTACACATCTGGCACTGCAGGGTTTGAGTCCCTGGCGGCGTAGTGTGTTACTGATGGTAGGCTTTACTTTGGTCCCAGCTCTCTGCAGGTCATTCACTAGGTCCCCCGGTGTGGTTCTGGGATTTTTTCTCACCGTTCTTGTGATCATTTTGACCCCACGGGGTGAGATCTTGTGTGGAGCCCCAGATCGAGGGGGATTATCAGTGCTCTTGTATGTCTTCCATTTCCTAATAATTGCTCCCACAGTTGATTTCTTCAAACCAAGCTGCTTACCTATTGCAGATTCAGTCTTCCCAGCCTGGTGCAGGTCTACAATTTTGTTTCTGGTGTCCTTTGACAGCTCTTTGGTCTTGGCCATAGTGGAGTTTGGAGTGTGACTGTTTGTGGTTGTGGACAGGTGTCTTTTATACTGATAACAAATTCAAACAGGTGCCATTAATACAGGTAACAAGTGGAGGACAGAGGAGCTTCTTAAAGAATAAGTTACAGGTCTGTGAGAGCCAAAAATCTTGCTTGTTTGTAGGTGACCATATACTTATTTTCCACCATAATTTGCAAATACATTTATTAAAAATCCTACAATGTGATTTTCTCGAATTTTTTTTCTCATTTTATCTGGCATAGTTGACGTGTACCTATGATGAAAATTACAGGCCTCTCTCATCTTTTTAAGTGGGAGAACTTGCACAATTGGTGGCTGACTAAATAATTTTTTCCCCCTCTGTCCTCCCTTCAGGCCAATCAGTCCACAATTCTATTTTACTCTAACAGGAAGTACCGCTCAGTAACAAAGTTTTCTGACAAAGCAGACGCTGTGCTACTGGATTGTTTTGCTAGTACAGACTGGAATATGTTCCGGGAATATGTTCCAACAGGATCCTGGACCTTCTTCCCAGGTGGGGAAAGCTAGCCACAACACCTTCGTCACACTGACCTGCAACATGAAGGCACCACATGGCTGTGTGCTTAGTCCCCTCATGTACTCTCGTTTCACCCACAACTGCGTATGACTCCAACACAATCATTAAGGTTGTTGATGACACAACAGTGGTAGGCTTGATCACAGACAGCAATGAGACAGTCTACAGCGAGGAGCTCAAAGACCTGGCAGTGTGGTGCTAGGACAACAATATCACGCTCAACATCAGTAAAACCATGGACAGTATCTTGACAGGCTGCATCTCCACCTGGTATGGCAACTGCACCGTCCTCGACCGCAAGGGGGGTGTGGACAGCAACGTACATCACTGGGGCAGAACTACCTGCCGTCCAGCTCCTTTATAACAGGAGGTGTTTAATAAAAGCTAATTTGCCAAAGACAGCAGCCAACCAAGCCATATGGAGAGTTATATGTGCTAGCTTCAGGCAAGCGGTACCGGAGCATCAGGTTTCCGACCAACAGGCTCACTAACAGCTTTCATCTCCAAGCAATTAGAATGTTGAATACCTAATCAATGGCTACCCAGACTATCTGTACGGACTACCTGCACTGGCTCAATGTACACTCACAGGTCTTCATCCACATGCACACACACACACACACACACACACAAACACACACACACACACACACACACACACACACACACACACACACACACACACACACACACACACACATACATACACACACACACACACACACACACACACACACACATGCACAAGCACACGCACACACACTGACCCACCCTCACACCCTGGGTCTCGACCCCGCCCTGTGCAACTGGGTCCTGGACTTTCTGATGGGCTGCTCCCAGGTGGTGAGGGTAGGAAACAACATCTTAACCCCACTGATCCTCAACATTGGGGCACCACAAGGGTGCGTTCTCAGCCCTCTCCTGTACTCCCTGTTCACCCATAACAGAGTGGCCATGCATGCCTTCAACTCAATCATTAAGTTTGCAGACGACACTACAGTAGTAGGCTTGATTACCAACAACGACAAGACGGGAGGAGGTGAGGGCCCTCGGAGTGTGGTGTGAGGAAAATAACCTCACACTCAACGTCAACAAAACAAAGGAGGTGATCATGGACTTCAGGAAACAGCAGGAGTAGCCCCCTATCCACATCGACGGGACAGTAGTAGAGAAGGTGGAAAGTTTTAAGTTCCTCGGCATACACATCACGGACAAACTGAAATGGTCCACCCACACAGATAGCAACGTGAAGAAGGCGCAGCAGCACCTCTTCAACCTCAGGAGGCTGAAGAAATTTGTCTTGTCACCAAAAAAACTCACAAACTTTTACAGGTGCACAATCGAGAGCATCCCCTTGGTCTGTATCACCGCCTGGTACGGCAGCTGCTCTTCCCATAACCATAAGGCTCTCCAGAGGGTAGTGAGGTCTGCACAACGCATCACCGGGGGCAAACTACCTGCCCTCCAGGACACCTACACAACCCAATGTCACAGGAAGGCCATAAAGATAATCAAGGACAACAACCACCCGAGCCACTGCCTGTTCACCCCGCTATCATCCAGAAGGCGAGGTCAGTACAGGTGCATCAAAGCTGGGACCGAGAGACTGAAAAACAGCTTCTATCTCAAGGCCATCAGACTGTTAAAAACAGCCGTCACTAACATTGAGTGGCTGCTGCCAACATGCTGACTCAACTCTCTATCCACTTTAAAAATAAAACATTGGATGTAATAAATGTATCACTAGTCACTTTAAACATTCCACTTTATATAATGTTTACATACCTTACATTACTCATCTCATATGTATTGAACTGTACTCTATACCATCTACTGCATCTAGCCTATGCCGCACGGCCGTCGCTCATCCATATATTTTTATATGTACATATTCTTATTCATTCCTTAGCAATTGTTTGTATAAGGTAGTTGTTGTGAAATTGTTAAGAATTGATAGATTACTTGTTCGATTACTTGTTACAAAATACTTCTAAACTGGAAGAACTTGTCCCGATTGGTATTTTTAAATCACTGATGAATGATCTTGAGACTGATTCCCTGACCTGTCAATGTTTTTAATTTGCTGTTTTTGATTTTGTTACACTCTTGTGAATTCTATGGTTTTTACTAGATTACTTTTAGTTTTTCATGCTGTTTGTCTGTCATTTTTGTAATGACTTGGTGCTGCCTATCTTGGCCAGGACGCTCTTGAAAACGAGATTTTAAATCTCAATGAGCCCTTCCTGGTTAAATAAAGGTTATATAAAAAAATAAAAAATAAATCGATATTATTGCATGGTCGGAACGAGAAGCACAAGCATTTCGCTACACTCGCATTAACATCTGCTAACCATGTGTATGTGACCATTAACATCTGCTAACCATGTGTATGTGACCATTAACATCTGCTAACCATGTGTATGTGACCTTTAACATCTGCTAACCATGTGTATGTGACCAATAAAATGTAAATTTGATTTGATTTGATGTCCTTATGTCACTATGTCCTGATGTTTCTCTGTTCTGATGTTTCTCTGTCTTGACGTCTCCATGTACTGATTTCTCCATGGCCTGATGTCACTCGGTCCTGATATCTATATGTCCTGATGTCTCTATGTCCTGAAGTCTCTCTGTCCTGATGTCTCTCTGTCCTGAAGTCTTTCTGTCCTGATGTCTCTCTATCCTCTGTCTCCATTCTCTGTTTCTCTGTCCAGATGTCTTTATGTCCTGATGTCTTCTGAAGTCTCTATGTCCTGATGTCTACTGTTGTCTCTATGTCCCGATGTCTCTTGATTTATCTCTGTCCAGATGTCTCTATGTCCTCTGTCTCCATCCTCTGTTTCTCTGTCCAGATGTCTCTATGTCCTGATGTCTCCTGAAGTCTATATGTTCTGATATCTACTGTTGTCTCTATGTCCTGATGTCTCTCTGTCCATATGTCTCTATGTCCTGATGTCTCTCTGTCCTGGTGTCTCTCTGTCCAAATGTCTCGATTTCCTGATGTCTCCTGACGTCTCTCTGTCCTGATCTCTTTTCCTGACGTCTCTCTGTCCTGATGTCTCTATGTCCTGATGTCTCCTGACATCTCTCTGTCCTGATGTGTTCTGATGTCTCTCTGTCCTGATGTATCCTATCTCTTTTCCTGATATCTCTATGTCCTGATGTCTCTATGTCCAGATGTCTCCTGATGTCTCTCTGTCCTGATGTCTCCTGATGTCTCTCTGTCCTGATGTCTCTCTGTCCTGATGTCTCTATGTCCCGATGTCTCTCTGTCCTGATGTCTCCTGATGTCCCTATGTCTTGATGTCTCTGTATCTCTCTGTCCTTATATCTCTCTGTCCTGATGTCTCTCTGTTCTGATGTCTCTCTATCCTCATGCCTCTCTATCCAAATGTCTATATGTCCTGATGTCTCCTAATGTCTCTCTGTTCTGATGTCTCTCTATCCTCATGTCTCTCTATCCGCATGTCTCTCTATCCAAATGTCTCTATGTCCTGATGTCTCCTAATGTCTCTCTGTCCTGATGTCTCTATTTCCTGATTTCTCTCTGTCCTGATGTCTCTATTTCCTATGTCTCCTGATTTCCGTCAGTCCTGATGTCTCTATTTCCAGATGTCTCACAGTGCCCCTATGTCTTGATGTCTCTGTATCTCTCTGTCCTGAAGTATCTCTGTTCTGAAGTCTCTCTATCCTCATGTCTCTCTATCCAAATGTCTCTCTATCCTGATGTCTCAATAATGATGTCTCCTGATGTCTCTATATCATGTCTCCTGTAGTCTCTCTGTTCTGATGTCTCTCTGTTCTGATGTCTCTCTATCCTCATGTTTCTCTATCCTCATGACTCTCTATCCAAATGTCTCTATGTCCTGATGTCTCCTAATGTCTCTCAGTCCTGATTTTTCTATGTCCTGATGTCTCTCTATCCTGATGTCTCGCTAATGATGTCTCGTGATGTCTCGCTCGCCTGATGTCTCTCTCTCCTGATGTCTCGCTAATGATGTCTCGTGATGTCTCGCTCGCCTGATGTCTCTCTCTCCTGATGTCTCGCTAATGATGTCTCGTGATGTCTCGCTCGCCTGATGTCTCTCTCTCCTGAAATCTCTCTGTTCTAATGTCTCTCTGTCCTGATGTCTCTCTATCCTGATGTCTCGCTAATGATGTCTCCTGATGTCTCTACATCATGTCTCCCATAGTCTCTCTGTCCTGATGTCTCTCTGTCCTGATGTCTCTCTGTTCTGATGTCTCGCTAATGATGTCTACTGATGTCTCTACATCATGTCTCCTGTAGTCTCTCTGTCCTGATGTCTCTCTGTTATGATGTCTCGCTATCCTCATGTCTCTCTATCCTCACGTCTCTCTGTCCTGATGTCTCTCTGTTCTGATGTCTCTCTATCCTGATGTCTCGCTAATGATGTCTCCTGATGTCTCGCTCTCATGATGTCTCTCTCTCCTGATGTCTCCTGATATCTCTGTTATAATGTCTCTATGACCTGATGTCTCTCTGTCCTGATGTCTCTCTGTTCTGATGTATCTCTGTCCTGATGTCTCCTGTAGTCTCTCTGTCTTGATGTCTCTCTGTCCTGACGTCTCTCCTGCTGACTGATGTCTCTATGTTTTGATGTCTCTATGTTCTGATATCTCTATGTTCTAATGTCTCTCTGTACTGATGTCTCTCTATCCTGATGTCTCTCTATCCTGATGTCTCTCTATCCTGATGTCTCTCTATCCTGATGTCTCTATGTCCTGATGTCTCTCTATCCTGATGTCTCTATGTCCTGATGTCTCCTCATGTCTTTAAGTCCTGATGTCCTGATGTCTCTCCTGCTGACTGATGTCTCTCTATCCTGATGTCTCTCTATCCTTATGTCTCTATGTCCTGATGTCTCTCTATCCTGATGTCTCTATGTCCTGATGTCTCCTCATGTCTTTAAGTCCTGATGTCCTGATGTCTCAGTCCGGATGTTTCTTTTTTGTCTCTCTCTCCTGATGTCTCCTGATATCTCTGTTATAATGTCTCTATGACCTGATGTCTCTCTGTCCTGATGTCTCTCTGTTCTGATGTATCCCTGTCCTGATGTCTCTCTGTCCAGATGTCTCTCTGTAATGATGTCTCCTGATGTCTTTCTGTTCTGTAGTCTCCCTGTCCTGATGTCTTTCTATCCTGATGTCTCTCTGTAATGATGTCTTTCTGTCCTGATGTCTCTCTGTCCTGATGTCTCTCTGTTCTGATGTATCTCTGTCCTGATGTCTCCTGTAGTCTCTCTGTCTTGATGTCTCTCTGTCCTGACGTCTCTCCTGCTGACTGATGTCTCTATGTTTTGATGTCTCTATGTTCTGATATCTCTATGTTCTAATGTCTCTCTGTACTGATGTCTCTCTATCCTGATGTCTCTCTATCCTGATGTCTCTCTATCCTGATGTCTCTCTATCCTGATGTCTCTATGTCCTGATGTCTCTCTATCCTGATGTCTCTATGTCCTGATGTCTCCTCATGTCTTTAAGTCCTGATGTCCTGATGTCTCTCCTGCTGACTGATGTCTCTCTATCCTGATGTCTCTCTATCCTTATGTCTCTATGTCCTGATGTCTCTCTATCCTGATGTCTCTATGTCCTGATGTCTCCTCATGTCTTTATGTCCTGATGTCCTGATGTCTCAGTCCGGATGTTTCTTTTTTGTCTCTCTCTCCTGATGTCTCCTGATATCTCTGTTATAATGTCTCTATGACCTGATGTCTCTCTGTCCTGATGTCTCTCTGTTCTGATGTATCCCTGTCCTGATGTCTCTCTGTCCAGATGTCTCTCTGTAATGATGTCTCCTGATGTCTTTCTGTTCTGTAGTCTCCCTGTCCTGATGTCTTTCTATCCTGATGTCTCTCTGTAATGATGTCTCTCTGTCCTGATGTCTCTCTGTCCTGATGTATCTCTGTCCTGATGTCTCCTGTAGTCTCTCTGTCTTGATGTCTCTCTGTCCTGACGTCTCTCCTGCTGACTGATGTCTCTATGTTTTGATGTCTCTATGTTCTGATATCTCTATGTTCTAATGTCTCTCTGTACTGATGTCTCTCTATCCTGATGTCTCTCTATCCTGATGCCTCTATGTCCTGATGTCTCTCTATCCTGATGTCTCTATGTCCTGATGTCTCCTCATGTCTTTAAGTCCTGATATCCTGATGTCTCTCCTGCTGACTGATGTCTCTATCCTGATGTCTCTCTATCCTGATGTCTCTATGTCCTGATGTCTCCTCATGTCTTTAAGTCCTGATGTCCTGATGTCTCTGTCCGGATGTTTCTTTTTTGTCTCTATGTCCTGATGTCTCCCATTTTTTCTCTGTCCCGTGTCTCTCTATCCTGATGTCTCTATGTCCAGATGTCTCCTGGTGTCTCTCTGTCCTGATGTCTCTCTGTCCCGATGTCTCTATGTCCTGATGTCTCTCTTCCCTGATGTCTCTATGTCCCGATATCTCTATGTCCTGATTTCTCTTGATGTCTCTCTGTACTTATGTCTCTCTGTCCTGTTGTCTCTATGTCCTGTTTGTCTATGTCATGATGTGTCCCGATGTCTCTATGTCCTTATGTCTCTTGATGTCTTTATCTCCTTATGTCTCTCTATCCTGATGTCGCTATGTCCTGATGTCTCTATGTCCTGATATCTCCCGATGTCTCTCTGTCCAGATGTCTCCTGATGTCTCTATGTCCTGATGTCTCTCTGTCCTGATGTCTCTCTGTCCTGATGTCTCTCTGTCCTGATGTCTCTCTGTCCAGATGTCTCCTGATGTCTCTCTGTCCTGATGTCTCTCTGTCCTGATGTCTCTCTTTCCTGATGTCTCTCTGTCCTGATGTCTCCTGATGTCTCTCTGTCCTGATGTCTCTCTGTCCTGATCTCTCTCTGTCCTGATGTCTCTCTGTCCTGATGTTTCTCTGTCCAGATGTCTCTCTGTCCAGATGTCTCTCTGTCCAGATGTCTCCTCATGTCTCTCTGTCCAGATGTCTCCTGATGTCTCTATGTCCTGATGTCTCTCTGTCCTTATGTCTCTCTGTCCTGATGTCTCTCTGTCCTGATGTCTCTCTGTCCAGATGTCTCTGTCCAGATGTCTCTCTGTCCAGATGTCTCTCTGTCCAGATGTCTCCTCATGTCTCTCTGTCCAGATGTCTCCTGATGTCTCTATGTTCTGATGTCTCTATGTCCAGATGTCTCTCTGTCCTGATGTCTCTCTTTCCTGATGTCTCTATGTCCTGATGTCTCTCTGCCCTGATGTCTCTATGTCCTGATATCTCTATGTCCTGATTTCTCTTGATGTCTCTCTGTCCTGATGTCTCTCTGTCCTGATGTCTCTCTGTCCTGATGTCTCTCTGTCCAGATGTCTCTCTGTCCAGATGTCTCTCTGTCCAGATGTCTCCTCATGTCTCTCTGTCCAGATGTCTCCTGATGTCTCTATGTCCTGATGTGTCTCTGTCCAGATGTCTCTCTGTCCTGATGTCTCTCTGTCCTGATGTCTCTATGTCCTGATGTCTCTCTGTCCTGATGTCTCTATGTCCTGATGTCTCTCTGTCCTGATGTCTCTCTGTCCTGATGTCTCTCTGTCCAGATGTCTCTCTGTCCAGATGTCTCCTCATGTCTCTCTGTCCAGATGTCTCCTGATGTCTCTATGTCCTGATGTGTCTCTGTCCAGATGTCTCTCTGTCCTGATGTCTCTCTGTCCTGATGTCTCTATGTCCTGATGTCTCTCTGTCCTGATGTCTCTATGTCCTGATGTCTCTCTGTCCTGATGTCTCTCTGTCCTGATGTCTCTCTGTCCTGATGTCTCTCTTTCCAGATGTCTCTCTGTCCAGATGCCTCCTCATGTCTCTCTGATGTGTTGATGTTTTTCTGTTTTTATATGCAATGTTTCCATGTCTATATGTCTAGATGTCTCTCTGTCCTGATGTCTCTCTGTCCTGATGTCTCTCTGTCCTGATGTCTCTCTGTCCTGATGTCTCTATGTCCTGATGTCTCTCTGTCCAGATGTCTCCTCATGTCTCTCTGATGTGTTGATGTTTTTCTGTTTTTATATGTAATGTTTCCATGTCTATATGTCTAGATGTTCACCTAAATCTTGCTGTTTTAGGGACTACAGATGGAAATCAGATCACCTGGTGCAACAAAAACAATTCTCATTGCTGTGCATTGTCCCTGCCAAATATACTTCATACGTGAAGAACCATGTATCCCTGATACTGATATTGTTTAGGTAGTTCTTCTAAATGTTTATAGCTTCATTCTTGTGTGTTTTTGTTTGTCATGTGTTTTACATGTTTCTAGTTTAGCTCAGCATAGTTGGCAAAGAGTTAAGTATTTCATTGTAAGGTCTACTACACCTGTTGTATTCGGCACATGTAACAAATACAATTGGATTTGATTTGATTTCACACAAACACACAAGCACAAACAAACAAAAGATGCACGTAGGGAATTAGTTTCTCGCTCAAATGAGTCATGTTGCTCTCATAAACAAGCTCTAGTTTCAACCTCAGCCATCCTTAGCCAATTCCTGCACTTAATCCTGTTTCATTGCTACGAGGTTCTGTGCCACACACACACACACACACTGTTTAAAGACTGAATTAGCTCCCTGGCACAGCTTTTTGAGACACTCTGGCAGTGGGTGGCTTTACAGCTAAAATTATTTAATTTTACCATAAATACCCTCCCAGCTCTTCCCTGCCTTCAAAATGCATGAGGGGGAGAGAACATGTGACAGGGAGAGGGGTGAAGGAGAGAGAGAGAACGATGGAGAGAAAGAGAAAAGAGGGAGACTAATGGTCTAGAAGAGGTGATTTTGACTCCTGGGCCGTTAACATTTTAGCATTCCTGGTCCCTTCTCTCTCTCAGATCTCACTCTATACATGTCTTTGTCTCATTCTCTCTATCTCTGATTCAACACTCTCAAGTCTAGAGTGTAGGTCAGTCTGGTTCTCATGACTGTTAATGGCTACCTGACGCCACTGACGCACACACAGACATATACTGAAGAGGCTAAGATTGCTGTTTCGTACGCTATCTCTTCATTGAATAGTTGCCATGGTACTCTCAGAGATGATTGATGACAACAGTGAAACCACATGAATATGGAAACAGATAATTAACTGTCTATATTTCTAACATACTGTTTGATTACCATAACAGCTGAGTAGAGAACGATGAACATGAAACACACCAAGAGAGCCTTACATATTGACCCCCCTGAACTCTCACAATATAGTGATCATTTCCTGGGTAGATATTCTCTCAATATAGTAATAATTTCCTGGGTAGATATTCTCTCAGTTCATCAAATGGAGAGATGGAGAGGTGGTACAGTTCATCAGATGGAGAGATGGTTCAGTTCATCAGATGGAGAGGTGGTACAGTTCATCAGATGGAGAGATGGTAAAGTTCATCAGATGGAGAGGTGGTACAGTTCATCAGATGGAGAGATGGAGAGGTGATACAGTTCATCAGATGGAGAGATGGTTCAGTTCATCAAATGGAGAGATGGAGAGATGGTACAGTTCATCAGATGGAGAGATGGTACAGTTCATCAGATGGAGAGGTGGTACAGTTCAACAGATGGAGAGATGGTAAAGTTCATCAGATGGAGAGATGGTACAGCACATCAGATGGAGAGGTGGTACAGTTCATCAGATGGAGAGATGGTACAGTTCATCAGATGGAGAGGTGGAGAGATGGTACAGTTCATCAGATGGAGAGGTGGTACAGTTCATCAGATGGAGAGATGGTACAGTTCATCAGATGGAGAGGTGGAGAGATGGTACAGTTCATCAGATGGAGAGGTGGTACAGTTCATCAGATGGAGAGATGGTACAGTTCATCAGATGGAGAGGTGGAGAGATGGTACAGTTCATCAGATGGAGAGTTGGTTCAGTTCATCAGATGGAGAGGTGGTACAGTTCATCAGATGGAGAGTTAGTTCAGTTCATCAGATGGAAAGATGGTTCAGTTCATCAGATGGAGAGATGGAGAGGTGGTACAGTTCATCAGATGGAGAGGTGGTACAGTTCAACAGATGGAGAGATGGTACAGTTCATCAGATGGAGAGATGGTACAGTTCATCAGATGGAGAGATGGTACAGTTCATCAGATGGGGAGGTGGTACAGTTCAACAGATGGAGAGATGGTACAGTTCATCAGATGGAGAGGTGGTACAGTTCATCAGATGGAGAGGTGGTACAGTTCCTCAGATGGAGAGATGGAGAGGTCATACAGTTCATCAGATGGAGAGATGGTACAGTTCATCAGATGGAGAGGTGGTACAGTTCATCATATGGAGAGGTTGGAGGTGGTAGAGTTAATCAGATGGAAAGGTGGGAGGTGGTACAGTTCATCAGATGGAGAGATGGTACAGTTCATCAGATGGAGAGGTGGAGAGATGGTACAGTTCATCAGATGGAGAGTTGGTTCAGTTCATCAGATGGAGAGGTGGTACAGTTCATCAGATGGAGAGTTAGTTCAGTTCATCAGATGGAGAGATGGTTCAGTTCATCAGATGGAGAGATGGAGAGGTGGTACAGTTCATCAGATGTAGAGGTGGTACAGTTTAACAGATGGAGAGATGGTACAGTTCATCAGATGGAGAGATGGTACAGTTCATCAGATGGAGAGATGGTACAGTTCATCAGATGGAGAGATGGTACAGTTCATCAGATGGGGAGGTGGTACAGTTCAACAGATGGAGAGATGGTACAGTTCATCAGATGGAGAGGTGGTACAGTTCATCAGATGGAGAGGTGGTACAGTTCAACAGATGGAGAGATGGTACAGTTCATCAGATGGAGAGATGGTACAGTTCATCAGATGGAGAGATGGTACAGTTCATCAGATGGGGAGGTGGTACAGTTCAACAGATGGAGAGATGGTACAGTTCATCAGATGGAGAGGTGGTACAGTTCATCAGATGGAGAGGTGGTACAGTTCCTCAGATGGAGAGATGGAGAGGTCATACAGTTCATCAGATGGAGAGATGGTACAGTTCATCAGATGGAGAGGTGGTACAGTTCATCATATGGAGAGGTTGGAGGTGGTAGAGTTAATCAGATGGAAAGGTGGGAGGTGGTACAGTTCATCAGATGGAGAGATGGTACAGTTCATCAGATGGAGAGGTGGAGAGATGGTACAGTTCATCAGATGGAGAGTTGGTTCAGTTCATCAGATGGAGAGGTGGTACAGTTCATCAGATGGAGAGTTAGTTCAGTTCATCAGATGGAGAGATGGTTCAGTTCATCAGATGGAGAGATGGAGAGGTGGTACAGTTCATCAAATGGAGAGGTGGTACAGTTTAACAGATGGAGAGATGGTACAGTTCATCAGATGGAGAGATGGTACAGTTCATCAGATGGAGAGATGGTACAGTTCATCAGATGGAGAGATGGTACAGTTCATCAGATGGAGAGGTGGTACAGTTCAACAGATGGAGAGATGGTACAGTTCATCAGCTGGAGAGGTGGTACAGTTCATCAGATGGAGAGGTGGTACAGTTCCTCAGATGGAGAGATGGAGAGGTCATACAGTTCATCAGATGGAGAGATGGTACAGTTCATCAGATGGAGAGGTGGTACAGTTCATCATATGGAGAGGTTGGAGGTGGTACAGTTCATCAGATGGAAAGGTGGGAGGTGGTACAGTTCATCAGATGGAGAGATGGTACAGTTCATCATATGGAGAGATGGAGAGGTCGTACAGTTCATCAGATGGAGAGATGGAGAGGTGGTACAGTTCATCAGATGGAGAGATGGTACAGTTCATCAGATGGAGAGATGGAGAGGTGGTACAGGTCCTCAGATGTAGAGATGGTACAGTTCATCAGATGGAGAGTAGCAAATGGCCCACCACTGGGATGTCTGACACTCCTGATCTGGCAATTAAGAGATTAGAATAAATTCAAAACATTCTAGATGATCTGAGTCTCCTAAGGCATGCCTGGCCTGTGATCCACTCTCTGTGACGCTACTTAAGGCCAGATGCCGTCTATTCTAATCCATTATTCCATATTAAATGGTTGTTCACCCACACTGACTGCTCCCGTTGACACTAATTTGTTGGCTTTAACATTTTTACCTCATAGCTGTCAAAACACATGAATTGAACACAGCATGTATACACCAGCAATAAGCTCAAAACTACCCATATAAACTCAGCAAAAAAAGAAAAGTCCCTTTTTCAGGACCCTGTCTTCCAAATATAATTTGTAAAAAATCCAAAGAACTTCACAGATCTTCATTGTAAAGGGTTTAAACACGGTTTTCCATGCTTGTTCAATGAACCATAAACAATTAATGAACCTGTACCTGTGGAACGGTCGTTAAGACACTAACAGCTTACAGATGGTAGGCAATTAAGGTCACAGTTATGAAAACTTAGGACACTAAAGAGGCCTAAAGATGCCCAGGGTCCCTGCTCATCTGCTTGACTGCAGATGTGGCCAGGGCAATCAATTGCAATGTCCATACTGTGAGAAGCCTATGACAGCGCTACAGGGAGACAGGACTGGCAAAAAGTGTTCTTCACTGTCGAGTCGCGGTGTTGTCTTACCAGGGGTGATGGTCGGATTCACATTTATCTTTGAAGGAATGAGCGTTACACTGAGGCCTGTACTCTGGAGAGCGATCGATTTGGAGGTGGAGGGTCCTTGATGGTCTGGGGCGGTGTGTCAGAGCATCATCGGACTGAGCTTGTCTTTGCAGGCAATCTCAACTCTGTGCGTTACAGGGAAGACATCCTCCTCCCTCATGTGGTACCCTACCTGCAGGCTCATCCTGACATGACCCTCAAGCATGACAATGCCGCCAGCCATACTGCTCGTTCTGTGCGTTGTTTCCTGCAAGTCAGGAATGTCAGTGTTCGGCCATGGCCAGCGAAGAGCTCAGATCTCAATCCAATTGAGCACGTCTGGGACCTGTTGGATCGAAGGGGGTGGGCTAGGGCCATTCCCCCCAGATTTGTCCGGGAACCTGCAGGTGCCTTGGTGGAAGAGTGGGTTAACATCTCACAGCAAGAGCTGGCAAATCTGGTGCAGTCAATGAGGAGGAAATGCACTGCAGTACTTAATGTAGCTTAATGTACCCCCCCCCCCCCCCCTTGTTCAGGGACACATTATTCAGTTTCTGTTAGTCACATCTGTGGAACTTGTTCCGTTTATGTCTTAGTTGCTGAATCTTGTTATGCTCATACACATATTTACACATGTTAAGTTTGCTGAAAATAAACGCAGTTGACAGTGAGAGGACGTTTCTTTTTTTGCTGAGTTTATAGTATCTGCAACTTCTAGCCTTCCACCTCTCTTCTCCTCCTTCTTTTCCCATCCCTGCTTCCTCCATCCTTCTCTTACTCCTTCATGCCTTTTTAGTACAGAGTATGAATACGTAAATCCAACTTTCTGGCAAATTTTCTATAACTATCCACGCTATCAGGTGTGAAGGTAAGATCCAGATGTAGACAATGTCGAATTAACAATGGTTTAATAATCCAACAGGGGCAGGCAATAGACAGGTCAATGGAGGCAGGGGTCAGTAAACCAGAGGTTGGGCAATGGTACCGGGCAGCAGGCAGGATCAGGGTCAGGGTAGGAAGGGGTCAGTAAACCAGAGATGGGCAACGGTACCGGACGGCAGGTAGGCTCAGGGGCAAGCAGAGTGGTCAGGTTGGCGGGCTCAGTCAGGACAGGCAAGGGTCAAAATCAGGAGGGCGAGAAAAAAGAGAGACTGGGAAAAGCAGGAGCTGAGACACATTAACAATGGTTGACTTGACAAACAAGACGAATAGGCAACAGACCAACAGAGAACACAGGTATAAATACACAGGGGATAATGGGGAAGATGGGCGACACCTGGAGGGGGGTGGAGACAATCACAAAGACAGGTGAAATAGATCAGGGCGTGACATAAGCATATTCATAGAAACATCCATGTTTGAACCTGTATGTGTTCTCCTTGCAACCGCTCTCTCTTCCTCTCCGTCTTCAGTAGTTCCTCCTCAGGAAGTCTTCCCTCAGGTCGACCTCTTCCACTCCTGGCCAGGGATACAGTGGAAAGAAAAAGTATGTGAACTCTTTAGAATTACCTGGATATATGCATAAATTGGTCATAAAATTTTATCTGATCTTCATCTTCACAACATTAGACAAACACAGTCTGCCTAAACTAATAACACAAACATTATAATTGTTAAGTCTTTATTGAACGCACCGTGTATACATTCACATTGCAGTTTGGAAAAAGTATGTGAACCCTTGGTTGAACCTCCTTTGGCAGCAATAATCTCAACCAAACCATTTTCTGTAGTTGTGGATCAGACCTGCACAGCCTGTCAGGAGAAATTTTGGACCATTCCTCTTTACAAAACTGTTTCAGTTCAACAATATTGCTGGGTAGTCTGGTGTGAACGGCTCTCTTGAGGTCATGCCACAGCATCTCAATAGAGTTGAGGTCAGGACTCTGACTGGGCCACTCGAGACAGTGTATTGTCTTCTGTTCATGCCAATTTGTTGATTTACTTCTGTCTTTTGGGTTGTTGTTCTGTTGCATCACCTAACTTCTGCTGAGCTTCAATTGGCGGAAGATAGCATTACATTCTCCTGCAAAATGTCTTGATAAACTTGGAAACTAATTGTTCCTCGGTGATAGCAAGCTGTCCAGGCCCTGAGGCAGCAAAGCAGCCCCAAACCATGATGCTCCCTTCACCATACTTTACAGTTGGGATGAGGTTTTGATGTTGGTGTGCTGTGCCTTTTTTTCTCCACAAATAGTGTTGTGTGTTCCTTCCAAACAACACAACTTTAGTTTCATCTGTCCACAGAATAATTTGTCAGTAGCGCTGTGGAACATCCAGGAGCACTTTTGCGAACTTCAGACGTGCAGCAATGTTTTTTTGGACAGCAGTGGCTTTTTGCATCCTCCCATGTACACCATTCTTGTTTGGTGTTTTACGTTTTGTATACTCGTCAACAGAGATGCTAGCATCTTCTAGAGAGTTCTGTCTTTAGCTGACATTCTAGGATTCTTCTTAACCTCATTGAGCATTCTTGTAACGTTGTGTGAAGGATCAGGAGACAGGCGCTGGAATGCATAATAGGGTTTTTTATTTCACCCAAATTACAGTGTGCCATGTCAAGGTACGGGGACGAATACCAAACAAACACTTATACAAAACACAGGGTTAAGACCCAAACAAAAGAGTGAGAAGGACCTTGAATGAATACACGAGTGCACAATGATACCAAACGGGACGAGACCCGTAATCATCTGCGCAATACAAAGCAGCACGAAAGCCAAAACAACAAGGGACAGGTACAATGGACATAGGAACAATAATCGACGGCCCAATGGTAACCAAAGGGTACATATTTAAATTACAATCAGGAAAATGGGAACCAGGTAATGACAAAGTTCTGGAGGGATCCATGATGCGCTTGGCTCTTGCAATCATCTTTGCAGGACGGCCACTCCTAGGGAGAG
Organism: Oncorhynchus mykiss; assembly: GCF_013265735.2. NCBI lineage: Eukaryota > Metazoa > Chordata > Actinopteri > Salmoniformes > Salmonidae > Oncorhynchus > Oncorhynchus mykiss. The sequence goes on from NC_048588.1 coordinate 41,319,775, forward strand.
TAGCAACAGTGCTGAAATTTCTCCATTTATAGACAATTTGTCTTACCTTGGACTGACTTTTAGAGATACTTTTGTAACTCTTTTCAGCTTTATGCAAGGCAACAATTCTTATTCTTAGGTCTTCTGAGATCTCTTATGTTTGAGGCACGGTTCAGATCAGGTAATGTTTCTTGTGAACAGCAAACTCAAATTTTGTGAGTGTTTTTTATGGGGCATGGCATCTCTAACCAAAATCTACTTGACTCCTGACTCCAATCAGCTTTTGGAGAAGTCATTAGCCTAGGGGTTCAGATACTTTTTCCAACCTACACTGTGAATGTTTAAATTCTGTATTCAATATAGAGAAGAAAAAAACAATAATTTCTGTGTTATTAGTTTAAGAACATTGTGTTTGTCTATTGTTGTGACATAGATGAAGAACATATCAATTTTTAGGTCAAATTTATGCAGAAATCCAGGTAATTCCAACGGGTTCACATACATTTCTTGCCACTGTACACATTATTACAACAACCATTTGCATATTTCCATATTTCTGTATATAAGACATGAGCACTTTCCACTCATGACACCACTCAGCCTCTCTAAGTTGGATGGTGAATTAGAACTTCCTGTTGTTTGGTGGGAAACAGAGTGAAACATTTGAGTGGCTTTGAACAGCGATCGGTAATGTATTCCTGTATTCCTGAAACCAACACTGAGAGCTCAGTCTAGGTCCTAGAGCCACAGAGCCTCATTCCATTTAGAAGTCCAATAGTTTAGTTTATATGAGGTTTCTACAGTGCAGGTAATGGAAAAAGAATGAGGCTCTATCACAGCTCAGTCCAAATGAACACGTTCAATATTTATGAAGAGCCAACATTTCAGAATATGCTGAATGCAAATATGATCTCTGCAGAGACTGTACTTGTCTGGAGAATAAAGAGATTTGCTTTGGAAATAAAAAAACAGGTTTTTGTCGTCTGTCTGTCTGTCTGTATGTCTCTATCTGTCTCTTTGTGCCTGTGTGTCTGTTTGAAACAAAATATATAACGAGGATAATCACTTAAGTGTCGTACTCCTTGAAAAAAGTACACTTGAAATTTGATCAACTACCTGAGACCGCATTTTCAATCCAAGATGGCGTAGCAGTCAGACGTCTTTGTCCTGTCGTGTCCCTTGTATATATCGTTTTATTTTTTTCGTCGCATATCCTTTAAAATATTTTGCTAAACCTCAACATCGAAATACTCTCCTGCAACCCGCCTCACCCAATGTGGCGTGGATTTTTCTTTTTTTTCCTAAAGTATTTATATTTACTTCGGATCTGGAAACCCTCAACTGAAGCTAGCCAGCTAACTACCAGCTATCAGTCAGCAAACCATTGCCAGCGGTCATCAGCTAACCTTCAGCTCGTAAAGCTCTCGTCAGTTCGAACAACGTGTCTCTAACCAGAGCATAACGGACCTGTTATTTTTATCCCCGGACTCCTACCGCACACTGAACATTTTCATCTGGATCTTCACAACTAGCTAACCGCAATTCCGGATGACTACACCTGGCTAGCGTTTCCATCCCAGAGCAAGCACCAATTAGCTTGAAACTAGCCCGGCCAGGGCTCCTGTGCTACCACCGAAGTATACTCCTGGGCTACCACCGAAGTATACTCCTGGGCTACAATATCCGGACCCCTTCTACAGCCGGTACGGCGCATGGAACCCCGCAGATCCCCTACGACTGGAATACCGACATAATCTGCCCGAGGACTCCCAACAGGCCCCACAGGCGCGACGCCCGCTGAAGGCTCATTATGCTAACCAGCTAGGCCTGCTAGCCACCTAGAGCTACTTGGAACCCTACTAATTCCATGACTTGTCAAATCAAATCAAATCAAATTTTATTTGTCACATACACATGGTTAGCAGATGTTAATGCGAGTGTAGCGAAATGCTTGTGCTTCTAGTTCCGACAATGCAGTAATAACAAGTAATCTAACTAACAATTCCAAAACTACTGTCTTGTACACAGTGTAAGGGGATAAAGAATATGTACATAAGGATATATGAATGAGTGATGGTACAGAGCAGCATAGGCAAGATACAGTAGATGGTATCGAGTACAGTATATACATATGAGATGAGTATGTAAACAAAGTGGCATAGTTAAAGTGGCTAGTGAAACATGTATTACATAAGAATACAGTCGATGACATAGAGTACAGTATATACGTATGCATATGAGATTAATAATGTAGGGTAAGTAACATTATATAAGGTAGCATTGTTTAAAGTGGCTAGTGATATATTTACATCATTTCCCATCAATTCCCATTATTAAAGTGGCTGGAGTTGAGTCAGTGTCAGTGTGTTGGCAGCAGCCACTCAATGTTAGTGGTGGCTGTTTAATAGTCTGATGGCCTTGAGATAGAAGCTGTTTTTCAGTCTCTCGGTCCCAGCTTTGATGCACCTGTACTGACCTCGCCTTCTGCATGATAGCGGGGTGAACAGGCAGTGGCTCGGGTGGTTGATGTCCTTGATGATCTTTATGGCCTTCCTGTGACATCGGGTGGTGTAGGTGTCCTGGAGGGCAGGTAGTTTGCCCCCGGTGATGTGTTGTGCAGACCTCACTACCCTCTGGAGAGCCTTACGATTGAGGGCGGAGCAGTTGCCGTACCAGGCGGTGATACAGCCCGACATTATGCTCTCGATTGTGCATCTGTAGAAGTTTGTAAGTGCTTTTGGTGACAAGCCAAATTTCTTCAGCCTCCTGAGGTTGAAGAGGCGCTGCTGCGCCTTCTTCACAATGCTGTCTGTGTGAGTGGACCAATTCAGTTTGTCTGTGATGTGTATGCCGAGGAACTTAACCTCTCTGATCTCCCAAACCCGGATCCGGTATCGTGACTACAGCCTCAAGCTCATTACCATAACGCAACGTTAACTATTCATGAAAATCGCAAATGAAATGAAATAAATATGCCATCTCTCAAGCTTAGCCTTTTGTAAACAACACTGTCATCTCAGATTTTCAAAATATGCTTCTCAACCATAGGAAAACAATAATTTGTGTAAAAGTAGCTAGCTAGCGTAGAATTTAGCGTTAGCATTAGCGTTAGCATCCAGCACGCAACATTTCAACAAAAACATAAAAGCCTTCAAATAAAATCATTTACCTTTGAAGAACTTCTGATGTTTTCAATGAGGATACTCTCAGTTAGATAGCAGATGCTCAGTTTTTCCAAAAAGATTCTTTGTGTATTAGAAATAGCTCCGTTTTATACATCACATTTGGCTACCAAAAAAAACCGAAAATTCAGTCCTCAAAACGCGAACTTTTTTCCAAATTAACTCCATAATATCGACTGAAAACATGGCAAACGTTGTTTAGAATCAATCCTTAAGGTGTTTTTCACATATCTCTTCAATGATATATCGTTCATGGAAGCATGGTTTCTCCCCTCAATCAAATGGAAAAGTACAAGCAGCTGGCAATTGCGCACCGAATTCCACGCAGGACACCAGGCGGACACTTGGAAAATGTAGTCTCTTATGGTCAATCTTCCAATGATATGCCTACAATTACGTCACAATGCTGCTAACGCCTTGGGGGAACGACAGAAAGTGTAGGCTCATTCCTTGCGCAATCACAGCCATATAAGGAGACAATGGAAAACAGAGCTTCAGAAATTCTGCTCATTTCCTGGTTGACGCATCATCTTGGTTTCGCCTGTAGAATGAGTTCTGGGGCACTTACAGACAATATCTTTGCAGATTCTGAAACTTCAGAGTGTTTTCTTTCAAAAACTGTCAAGAATATGCATAGTCGAGCATCTTTTCGTGACAAAATATCGCGCTTAAAACGGGAACGTTTTTTATCCAAAAATGAAATAGCGCCCCTAGAGATCAAAGAGGTTAAAACTTGCTACCCTCTCCACTACTGTTCCATCGATGTGGATAACGGGCTGTTCCCTCGGCTGTTTCCTGAAGTCCACAATCATCTCCTTAGTTTTGTTGACGTTGAGTGTGAGGTTATTTTCCTGACACCACACTCCGAGGGCCCTCACCTCCTCCCTGTAGGCCGTCTCGTTGTTGTTGGTAATCAAGCCTACCACTGTTGTGTCGTCCGCAAACTTGATGATTGAGTTGGAGGCGTGCGTGGCCACGCAGTCGTGGGTGAACAGGGAGTACAGGAGAGGGCTCAGAACGCACCCTTGTGGGGCCCCAGTGTTGAGGATCAGCGGGGAGGAGATGTTGTTGTCTACCCTCACCACCTGGGGGCGGCCCGTCAGGAAGTCCAGTACCCAGTTGCACAGGGCGGGGTCGAGACCCAGGGTCTCGAGCTTGATGACGAGCTTGGAGGGTACTATGGTGTTGAATGCCGAGCTGTAGTCGATGAACAGCATTCTCACATAGGTATTCCTCTTGTCCAGATGGGTTAGGGCAGTGTGCAGTGTGGTTGAGATTGCATCGTCTGTGGACCTATTTGGGCGGTAAGCAAATTGGAGTGGGTCTAGGGTGTCAGGTAGGGTGGAGGTGATATGGTCCTTGACTAGTCTCTCAAAGCACTTCATGATGACGCAAGTGAGTGTTTAGGGGCGGTAGTCGTTTAGCTCAGTTACCTTAGCTTTCTTGGGAACAGGAACAATGGTGGCCCTCTTAAAGCATGTGGGAACAGCAGACTGGTATAGGGATTGATTGAATATGTCCGTAAACACACCGGCCAGCTGGTCTGCGCATGCTCTGAGGGCGCGGCTGGGGATGCCGTCTATCGACGTCACCGCACGAAGAGGCAAAAACAGACTTACCCCCATCACTTACCCCCAAAGGCTAACTGCTAGCCCATGCTAACTGCTTGCTTGCTAACCCAGCCTGCTAACTGCTAGCGTGCCCCGGTCTACTAGCTGCTAGCTTGTTTAGCCCCGGCCTACTAACTGTTAGCTTGTTAGCATCGGCCTGCTAACTGTCTGAATCGATGTGTCCCCAGCCAGCCCAACCACTCACTAGACCCATATGTTCACTTGGCTATGCATGCCTCTCTCTAATATCAATATGCCTTGTCCATCACTGTCCTGGTCAGTGATTACTGTCTTATTTCACTGTAGAGCCTCTAGCCCTGCTCAATATGCCTTAACCAACCATGTTGTTCCACCTCCTACATATGCGATGACATCACCTGGTTTAAACATCTCTAGAGACTATCTCTCTCTTCATTACTCAATGCCTAGGTTTACCTCCAATATACTCACATCCTACCTTACCTTTGTCTGTACACTATGCCTTGAATCTATGATATCGTGCCCAGAAACCTTTTACTCTCTGTTCTGAACGTGCTAGCCGGCCAGTTCGTATACTCTTTAGCCGTACCCTTATCCTACTTCTCATCTGTTCCTCTGGTGATGTGGAGGTTAATCCAGGTCCTGCAGTGCCTAGCTCCACTCCCACCCCGGGGTGCTCTCATTTGTTGACTTCTGTAAATGTAAAAGCCTTGGTTTCATGCATGTTAACATTAGAAGCCTACTCCCTAAGTTTGTTTTACTCACTGCTTTAGCACACTCTGCCAACCCAGGTGTCCTAGCCGTGTCTGAATCCTGGCTTAGGAAAACCACCAAAAACCTTGAAATTTCCATTCCTAACTACAATGTTTTCCGCCAAGATAGAACTGCCAAAGGGGGCGGTGTTGCAATCTACTGCAGAGATAGTAATACAGAACTCTGCAGGCTATCCATTTGAGCTTCTAATTCTAAAAATTCACCTTTCCAGAAACAAGTCTCTCACTGTTGCCGCTTGCTATAGACCTCCCTCTGCCCCCAGGTGTGCCCTCGATACCATATGTGAATTGATTACCCCCCATCTATCTTCTGAGCTCGTGCTACTAGGTGACCTAAACTGGGACATGCTTAACACCCCGGCAATCCTACAAACTAAGCTTGATGCCTTCAATCTCACACAAATTATCAATGAACCTACCAGGTTCAACCCCAAAACAGTAAACACGGGCACCCTCATAGATGTCATCCTAACTAACTCGCCCTCCAAATACATCTCTGCTGTTTTCAATCAAGATCTCAGCGATCACTGCCTCATTGCCTGCATCCGTAATGGGTCTGCGTCCAAACGACTACCCCTCATCACTGTCAAACGCTCCCTGAAACATTTCTGAAAAGCATGCCTTTCTAATTGACCTGGCCGGGTATCCTGGAATGACATTGACCTCATCCCACCAGTAGATGATGCCTGGCTATTCTTTAAAAGTGCCTTTCTCACCATCTTAAATAAGCATGCCCCTCTCAAAAAATTTACAACCTAGGAATAGATATAGTCCTTGGTTCACTCCAGACCTGTCTGCCCTTCACCGGCACAAAAACATCCTGTGGCGTTCTGCATTAGCATCGAATAGCCCCCGTGATATGCAATATTTCAGGGAAGTTAGGAACAAATATACACAGGCAGTTAGAAAAGCTAAGGCAAGCTATTTCAAACAGAAATTTGCATCCTGTAGTACTAACTCAAAAAAGTAGCTGAAAATCTGGTTTAATGAATTAGCTAACCACTAGACTACCTGCCTCTTCTACACTCTAACCACTAGGCTACCTACCTCCTATACACTCTAACCACTAGGCTACCTACCTCCTATACACTCTAACCACTAAGATACCTGCCACCTCTACACTCTAACCACTAGGCTACCTGACGCCCCAACTAGAAATAAAAGATTTATCAAAAATTATTATAAATGCTATATGGTTGCCTTGCTGGCCGCTATGTCTGAGCAACTTTGATAATGAATGATGAAGGAATGAAAAAGTATAGTTGTCAAATGAAAACAAAGTAATTGTATCAACGGAAATATTAAATAGGTAACAAGCAATGATGGGCGCAACTGTCATTTGGGTATAAAATGGTTTTATTCTGTGTTATGGCATTCATCCCACTGTCAGTGTCAAGAAAACAACAGAGGATGGATGAGGGAAGCTTAATAACAAATGTACATTTCAAATATATAATAGACATCTAAATCTATTCATTTTTAAATATAGAACCAAAATCGAACCAATCCCAAAAAGTATTAACTATTTAGCTATTCAGTATAACATGACGTGATATGATATTTAGCATTAAACATGAAGTGATTACTAGAGTAGGCTGATTTTAATAATTCAATTGAGCATATTAAACTGATTAAACTGGCTACTTTTAGTGCCCTTCTTGCTTTGTCAGTTGCAGTTCAGACATGCAGTTGGTGACACACAGCATAAAAAACTCCTTTCTATGCACATATAGATGTTGACAATCACAAAAAAAAAATCCCTGAGCCAGTTTCTACAATCCAATCAGAAAAAATCCCATAGCCAGCTTCTACAGTCCAATCAGAAAAAAAGCTCTTAGCCAGCTTCTACAGTCCAATCAGAAAAAAAGCTCTTAGCCAGCTTCTACAGTCCAATCAGAAAAAAAGCTCTTAGCCAGCTTCTACAGTCCAATCAGAAAAAAAGCCCTTAGCCAGCTTCTACAGTCCAATCAGAAAAAAATCAAGATCCAATGAGAAAATGTTGCAGTACTATATGTTCCCTATAGGGGGCACTTGACGTTCTCTGCCATCCAATGATACAATACTGCAGTACTGTATGTTCTCCATAGGGGGTGCTTGATGATTCCCATGCGTATATAGCAGTTCAAAAACACACACCTACGAAAATACCACCTTTTTAGGACCCTGCCAGTTCTACTTGATTTTCAAACCAGGCATATAACCATGCTATGTCCATGCTATTCCAGTGGTTTTCCTAGTAAAGACAATGTTTTTGGACCTAACTTGTCCAAAGGTCCTAATATGGAAGGTGTGTATGCAAGCTGAGGCACCAATACGGTCTGAAAACAAACACATTCCAACTTCTCATTTCCATTTCACTTTCAACCAATAGCAGTAAAAACAGGTAATCAAAACAGGTCATTCATTAATTCTACAGCTCAACGTTCAACACCATAGTTGTCATGTATTGTCATGTTGTGTGTTTCTGTCCTTTCCCTTCACCCTGTCTCCCTCTGCTGGTCGTTGTTAGGTTACCTTTTCTCCCCCTCTTTCCCCCAGCTGTGCCTTGTCTCCTCCTAACTACCCATTCACCCCGTTTCCCACCTGTTCCCTTTTTCCCTCTGATTAGGTCCCTATATCTCTCTCTGTTTTTGTTCCTGTCCTTGTCGGATTCTTGTTTGTTGTGTTTCATGCCTGAGCCAGACTATCGTCATGTTTGCTGTAACCTTGTCCTGTCCTGTCGGAATCTGCCGGTCTATCTGAGCCTACCTATGTTTGGTTATTAAAGAAGCTCTGTTTAAGTTAGTTCGCTTTTGGGTCCTCATTCACTCACCGTAACAGAAGAATCCGACCAAGAATGGACCCAGCGACTTCGGATCCTCTCCACTCAGCCGTCGAGATCCAGGGAGCGATGCTAGGCAGACACGAGCAGGAATTGTCTGCTGCTCGACATGCCGTTGAGACCCTGGCCACCCAAGTCTCCAACCTCACAGAACAGGTTCACCATCTCCGCCTCGATCCACCGGCCACTTCCAGGGCTTTCGAATCTCCGGAGCCCAGAATCAATAACCCGCCGTGTTACTCTGGGGAGCCCACTGAATGCCGCTCGTTCCTCACCCAGTGTGATATTGTGTTTTCTCTCCAGCCCAACACTTACGCCAGGAGCACTGCTCGTGTCGCCTACGTCATATCTCTCCTTACTGGACGGGCTCGTGAGTGGGGCACGGCAATCTGGGAGGCAAGGGCTGAGTGTACTAACCAGTATCAGGACTTTAAGGAGGAGATGATACGGGTTTTTGATCGATCTGTTTTTGGGGAGGAGGCTTCCAGGGCCCTGTCTTCCCTATGTCAAGGCAATCGATCCATAACAGACTACTCTATTGAGTTTCGCACTCTTGCTGCCTCCAGTGGCTGGAACGAGCCGGCTTTGCTCGCTCGTCTTCTGGAGGGTCTCCGCGCAGAGGTAAAGGATGAGATTCTCTCCCGGGAGGTTCCTTCCAGCGTGGATTCCTTGATTGAACTCGCTATTCGCATTGAGCGACGGGTTGATCTTCGTCACCGAGCTCGTGGAAAGGAGCTCGCGTTCTCCGTTGCCCCCCTCTCCGCATCACTACCATCTTCCTCTGCCGGCTCGGGAGCTGAGCCTATGCAGCTGGGAGGTGTCCGCATCTCGACTGAGGAGAGGGAACGGAGAATCACCAACCGCCTCTGTCTCTATTGCGGTTCTGCTGGTCATTTTGTCACTTCATGTCCAGTAAAAGCCAGAGCTCATCAGTAAGCGGAGGGCTACTGGTGAGCGCTACTACTCCTGTCTCTCCTTCAAGATCCTGCACTACCTTGTCGGTCCATCTACGCTGGACCGGTTCGTCAGCTTCCTGCAGTGCCTTAATAGACTCTGGGGCGGAGGGCTGTTTTATGGACGAGACCTGGGCTCGGGAACATGACATTCCTCTCAGACAGTTAAGGGAGTCCACGGCCTTGTTCGCCCTGGATGGTAGTCCTCTCCCCAGGATTCAGCGTGAGACGCTACCTTTAACCCTCACTGTTTCTGGTAATCATAGCGAAACCATTTCTTTTTTGATTTTTCGTTCACCTTTTACACCTGTTGTTTTGGGCCATCCCTGGCTAGTTTGTCATAATCCTTCCATTAATTGGTCTAGTAATTCTATCCTCTCCTGGAACGTCTCTTGTCATGTGAAATGTTTAATGTCTGCTATCCCTCCTGTTTCCTCTGTCTCTTCTTCACAGGAGGAGCCTGGTGATTTGACAGGGGTGCCGGAGGAATATCACGATCTGCGCACGGTGTTCAGTCGGTCCAGGGCCACCTCTCTTCCTCCACACCGGTCGTATGATTGTAGTATTGATCTCCTTCCGGGAACCACTCCCCCCCGGGGTAGACTATACTCTCTGTCGGCTCCCGAACGTAAGGCTCTCGAGGATTATTTGTCTGTAGCTCTTGACGCCGGTACCATAGTCCCCTCCTCCTCTCCCGCCGGAGCGGGGGTTTTTTTTGTCAAGAAGAAGGACGGGTCTCTGCGTCCCTGCATAGATTATCGAGGGCTGAATGACATAACAGTTAAGAATCGTTATCCGCTTCCTCTTATGTCTTCAGCCTTCGAGATCCTGCAGGGAGCCAGGTTTTTCACTAAGTTGGACCTTCGTAACGCTTACCATCTCGTGCGCATCAGGGAGGGGGACGAGTGGAAGACGGCGTTTAACACTCCGTTAGGGCACTTTGAATACCGGGTTCTTCCTTTTGGCCTCGCTAACGCTCCAGCTGTCTTTCAGGCATTAGTCAATGATGTCCTGAGAGACATGCTGAACATCTTTGTTTTCATTTACCTTGACGATATCCTGATTTTTTCACCGTCACTCCAGATTCATCTTCAGCACGTTCGACGTGTCCTCCAGCGCCTTTTAGAGAATTGTCTTTTTGTGAAGGCTGAGAAGTGCACTTTTCATGCCTCCTCCGTCACATTTCTCGGTTCTGTTATTTCCGCTGAAGGCATTAAGATGGATCCCGCTAAGGTCCAAGCTGTCATTGATTGGCCCGCCCCTAAGTCACGCGTCGAGCTGCAGCGCTTTCTCGGCTTCGCGAACTTCTATCGTCGTTTCATCTGTAATTTCGGTCAGGTGGCAGCTCCTCTCACAGCCCTTACTTCTGTCAAGACGTGCTTTAAGTGGTCCGTTTCCGCCCAGGGAGCTTTTGATCTCCTCAAGAATCGTTTTACATCCGCTCCTATCCTTGTTACACCTGACGTCTCTAGACAGTTCGTTGTCGAGGTTGACGCGTCAGAGGTGGGCGTGGGAGCCATTCTTTCTCAGCGCTCCCTCTCTGACGACAAGGTCCACCCGTGCGCGTATTTTTCTCATCGCCTGTCGCCGTCGGAACGTAACTATGATGTGGGAAACCGCGAACTGCTCGCCATCCGGTTAGCCCTAGGCGAATGGCGACAGTGGTTGGAGGGGGCGACCGTTCCTTTTGTCGTTTGGACTGACCATAGGAACCTTGAGTACATCCGTTCTGCCAAACGACTTAATGCGCGTCAGGCGCGTTGGGCGCTGTTTTTCGCTCGTTTCGAGTTCGTGATTTCTTATCGTCCGGGCTCTAAGAACACCAAGCCTGATGCTTTATCTCGTCTCTTCAGTTCTTCAGTAGCCTCCACTGACCCCGAGGGGATTCTCCCTGAGGGGCGTGTTGTCGGGTTGACTGTCTGGGGAATTGAGAGGCAGGTAAAGCAAGCGCTCACTCACACTCCGTCGCCGCGCGCTTGTCCTAGGAACCTTCTTTTCGTTCCCGCTCCTACTCGTCTGGCCGTTCTTCAGTGGGCTCACTCTGCCAAGTTAGCCGGCCACCCTGGCGTTCGGGGTACGCTCGCTTCCATTCGCCAGCGTTTTTGGTGGCCCACCCGGGAGCATGACACGCGTCGTTTCGTGGCTGGTTGTTCGGTCTGCGCGCAGACGAAGTCCGGTAACTCCCCTCCTGCCGGCCGTCTCAGGCCGCTTCCCATTCCCTCTCGACCGTGGTCTCACATCGCCTTAGATTTTGTCACCGGACTGCCTTCGTCAGCGGGGAAGACTGTTATTCTTAAGGTTGTCGATAGGTTCTCTAAGGCGGCTCATTTCATTCCCCTTGCTAAGCTTCCTTCTGCTAAAGAGACGGCACAAATCATCATCGAGAATGTTTTCAGAATTCATGGCCTTCCGTCAGACGTCGTTTCGGACAGAGGTCCGCAATTCACGTCTCAATTTTGGAGGGAGTTTTGCCGTTTGATTGGGGCTTCCGTCAGTCTCTCTTCCGGCTTTCACCCCCAGTCTAACGGTCAAGCAGAACGGGCCAATCAGACTATTGGTCGCATCTTACGCAGTCTTTCTTTTCGCAACCCTGCGTCTTGGTCAGAACAGCTCCCCTGGGCAGAATACGCCCACAACTCGCTTCCTTCGTCTGCGACCGGGCTATCTCCTTTTCAGAGTAGCCTCGGGTACCAGCCTCCGCTGTTCTCATCTCAGTTCGCCGAGTCCAGCGTCCCCTCCGCTCAGGCTTTTGTCCAACGTTGCGAGCGCACCTGGAAGAGGGTCAGGTCTGCACTTTGCCGTTATAGGACGCAGACTGTGAGGGCTGCTAATAAGCGTAGAACTAAGAGTCCTAGATATTGTCGCGGTCAGAGAGTTTGGCTCTCCACTCAGAACCTTCCCCTTAAGACGGCTTCTCGCAAGTTGACCCCGCGGTTCATTGGTCCGTTCCGTATTTCTCGGGTCATTAATCCTGTCGCAGTTCGACTTCTTCTTCCGCGATACCTTCGTCGCGTCCACCCGGTCTTCCATGTCTCCTGTATTAAGCCCGTTCTTCGCGCCCCCGCTCGTCTTCCCCCCCCCCCCCCCATCCTTGTCGAGGGCGCACCCATCTACAGGGTCCGCAGGATTTTGGACATGCGTCCTCGGGGCCGTGGTCACCAGTACCTCGTTGATTGGGAGGGGTACGGTCCTGAGGAGAGGAGTTGGGTTCCCTCTCGGGACGTGCTGGACCGTGCGCTGATCGAGGATTTCCTCCGTTGCCGCCAGGTTTCCTCCTCGAGTGCGCCAGGAGGCGCTCGGTGAGTGGGGGGGTACTGTCATGTATTGTCATGTTGTGTGTTTCTGTCCTTTCCCTTCACCCTGTCTCCCTCTGCTGGTCGTTGTTAGGTTACCTTTTCTCCCCCTCTTTCCCCCAGCTGTGCCTTGTCTCCTCCTAACTACCCATTCACCCCGTTTCCCACCTGTTCCCTTTTTCCCTCTGATTAGGTCCCTATATCTCTCTCTGTTTTTGTTCCTGTCCTTGTCGGATTCTTGTTTGTTGTGTTTCATGCCTGAGCCAGACTATCGTCATGTTTGCTGTAACCTTGTCCTGTCCTGTCGGAATCTGCCGGTCTATCTGAGCCTACCTATGTTTGGTTATTAAAGAAGCTCTGTTTAAGTTAGTTCGCTTTTGGGTCCTCATTCACTCACCGTAACAATAGTACCCTCAAAGCTCATCACTAAGCAAAGGACCCTGGTCGTAAACACCTCCCTCTGCAACTGGATCCTGAAATTCCTGACGGGCCGCCCCCAGGTGGTAAGGTAGGTAACAACACATCCGCCACGCTGATCCTCAACATGGGGGCACCTCATGGGTGCGTGCTCAGTCCCCTCCTGTACTCCCTGTTCACTCATGACTACAAGGCCAGGCACGACTCCAACACCATTAAGTTTGCTGATGACACAGACAACGACGAGGCAGCCTATAGGGAGGAGGTCAGAGACTTGACTGAGTGGTGCAAGGACAACAACCTCTCCCTCAACGTGATCAAGACAAAGGAGACGATTGTGGACTACAGGAAAAGGAGGACCGAGCACGCCCTCATTCTCATCGATAGGGCTGTTGTGGAGCTGGTTGAGAGCTTCAAGTTCCTTGGCGTCCACATCACCAACAAACTAACATGGTACAAGCACACCAACACAGTCATGAAGAGGGCATGGGGCCAAGCTTTCTGCCATCCAGGACCTCAATACCAGGCAGTGTCAGAGGAAGGCCCTACAAATTGTCAAAGACTCCAGCCACCCTAGTCGTAGACTGTTCTCTCTGCTACCGCAGGGCAAGCAGTACCGGAGCGCCAAGTCTAGGTCCAAGAGGCTGAACAGCTTCTACCCCCCAAGACATAAGACTTCTGAACAGCTAATCAAATGGCTAACCAGACTATTTGCATTGCCCCCACCCCTTCTACGCTGATGCTACTTACTGTTTATTATCTATGCATAGTCACTTTAATTATTCTAGGTACACGTACATATTACCTCAATTACCTCGACACCGGTGCCCCAGCACATTGACTATGCACCGGAATCCTCTGTATATAGCCCCGCTATTGTCATTTATTGCTGCTCTGTAATTATTTGTTATTCTTGTCTCTTACTTTTTTTTATGGTATTTAAATAAAACTGCATTGTTGGTTAAAACCTCTTAGAGCTCCCCCCCTACTTTGTGCAATTTCCGCCTGAAGACATACCCAAATCTAACAGCCTGTAGCTCAGGCACAGAACCAAGGATATGCATATTCTTGGTACCATTTGAAAGAAAACACTCTTAAGTTTGTGGAAATGTGAATTGAATGTAGGAGAATATAACACAATAGATATGGTTTAGATAAAACAATGAAAAAAAACATCATCATCATCATCATCATCATCATCATCTTTAAAATGAACAAGATAAAACAAACATTCAGATAGAATGATGGGGACAATTTCAGTGAAAAATATAAGAGGGCAACAGTGCTTGTGCAAAGTTTCAGAATGATAACTTCCAAAATGAGTGTGCTACATGACATTTATCATGAAGTCACCCAGGTGTCCCACACAAGTAGCCCAAATGTACCCAAGTGGCCAAATTGGTGAAGGTATACATTTAGAAACAAATGACTATATACAAAATACCAAAATGGTATTCTAACACACAACCCCCCCCCAAAAAATTGAGAAAAATAAAATAAATACAAAATAAAAATAATTAATTGATTACAAAATATGTGAAAAAAATATATATATATACAGTACATTTACAAAATAACACGGGTAACTATTTACACACTTTCAATATTTGGAAGACCCTCAGTCCTCTATCAAATCAAATATATTTATATAGCCCCAGCCTAAAACCCCAAACAGCAAGCAATGCAGGTGTAGAAGCACGGTGACTAGGAAAAACTCCCTAGAAAGGCATAAACCTAGGAAGAAACCTAGAGAGGAACCAGGCTATGAGGGGTGGCCAGTCCTCTTCTGGCTGTGCCGGGTGGGGATCACAGTGGTTGTAAAGGGTGCAACAGGACAGCACCTCAAGAGTAAAAAACTGAACAGTTTAGGGTTCCATAGCCGCAGGCAGAAGAGTTGAAACTGGAACAGCGGCAAGGCCAGGTGGACTGGGGACAGCAAGGAGTCATCATGCCAGGTAGCCCTGACGCATGGTCCTAGGGCTCAGGTCCTCCGAGAGAGAGAAAGAGAGAATTAAAGAGAGCATACTTAAATTCACTAAGGACACCGGATAAGACTCCCACTCGGAGTCAGTGTCACTGTGAAAGAAAATGTTCAGTTAGAATAGTTTCACATATGAGCCCTGTATCAACAGGTTTAATAAACAGATATATATATAGAGAGAGTACAGGGAACATAAGGTTGAATACATTATTATGACCTGCTAGATCTACTGTCTCTTTAATATTATGACATTTCAGTTAGATCTACTGTCTCTTTTATATTATGACTTTTCAGCTAGATCAACTGTCTTTATTATATTACAACAGACCAGCTGTATCTACTGTCTCCATTTCACTTTTGCCATTGTTGTGTGGGCCTGCCCTCCCCTCAACAGCCTCAAATAGGCTATTTCATGTGGGTTGGGGTGGGGCGGCAGACACACGCATCTCACATTTCATGACATTACATGTTTATGTCATGTACTGTCATGTTGTGTCTTGTCTCTGTCCTTTCCCTTCACCCTGTCTCCCTCTGCTGGTCGTTGTTAGGTTACCTTTTCTCCCCCGCTTTCCCCCAGCTGTTCCTTGTCTCCTCTAACTACCCATTCACCCCGTTTCCCACCTGTTCCCTTTTTCCCTCTGATTAGGTCCCTATATCTCTCTCTGTTTCTGTTCCTGTCTTTGTCGGATTCTTGTTTGTTGTGTTTCATGCCTGAGCCAGACTATCGTCATGTTTGCTGTAACCTTGTCCTGTCCTGTCGGAATCTGCCGGTCTATCTGTGCCTACCTATGTTTGGTTATTAAAGAAGCTCTGTTTAAGTTAGTTCGCTTTTGGGTCCTCATTCACTCACCATAACAGAAGAATCCGACCAAGAATGGACCCAGCGACTTCGGATCCTCTCCACTCAGCCGTCGGGATCCAGGGAGCGATGCTAGGCAGACACGAGCAGGAAGTGTCTGCTGCTCGACATGCCGTTGAGACCCTGGCCACCCAAGTCTCCAACCTCACAGAACAGGTTCACCATCTCCGCCTCGATCCACCGGCCACTTCCAGGGCTTTCGAATCTCCGGAGCCCAGAATCAATAACCCGCCGTGTTACTCTGGGGAGCCCACTGAATGCCGCTCGTTCCTCACCCAGTGTGATATTGTGTTTTCTCTCCAGCCCAACACTTACTCCAGGAGCACTGCTCGTGTCGCCTACGTAATATCTCTCCTTATTGGACGGGCTCGTGAGTGGGGCACGGCAATCTGGGAGGCAAGGGCTGAGTGTACTAACCAGTATCAGGACTTTAAGGAGGAGATGATACGGGTTTTTGATCGATCTGTTTTTGGGGAGGAGGCTTCCAGGGCCCTGTCTTCCCTATGTCAAGGCAATCGATCCATAACAGACTACTCTATTGAGTTTCGCACTCTTGCTGTCTCCAGTGGCTGGAACGAGCCGGCCTTGCTCGCTCGTCTTCTGGAGGGTTTCCGCGCAGAGGTAAAGGATGAGATTCTCTCCCGGGAGGTTCCTTCCAGCGTGGATTCCTTGATTGAACTCGCTATTCGCATTGAGCGACGGGTTGATCTTCGTCACCGAGCTCGTGGAAAGGAGCTCGCGCTCTCCGTCGCCTCCCTCTCCGCATCACTACCATCTTCCTCTGCCGGCTCGGGTGCTGAGCCCATGCAGCTGGGAGGTATCCGCATCTCGACTAAGGAGAGGGAACGGAGAATCACCAACCGCCTCTGTCTCTATTGCGGTTCCGCTGGTCATTTTGTCACTTCATGTCCAGTAAAAGGCCAGAGCTCGTCAGTAAGCGGAGGGCTACTGGTGAGCGCTACTACTCCTGTCTCTCCTTCAAGATCCTGCACTACCTTGTCGGTCCATCTACGCTGGACCGGTTCGTCAGCTTCCTGCAGTGCCTTAATAGACTCTGGGGCGGAGGGCTGTTTTATGGACGAGACCTGGGCTCGGGAACATGACATTCCTCTCAGACAGTTAAAGGAGCCCACGGCCTTGTTCGCCCTGGATGGTAGTCCTCTCCCCAGGATTCAGCGTGAGACGCTACCTTTAACCCTCACTGTTTCTGGTAATCATAGTGAAACCATTTCTTTTTTAATTTTTCGTTCACCTTTTACACCTGTTGTTTTGGGCCATCCCTGGCTAGTTTGTCATAATCCTTCCATTAATTGGTCTAGTAATTCTATCCTCTCCCGGAACGTCTCTTGTCATGTGAAATGTTTAATGTCTGCTATCCCTCCTGTTTCCTCTGTCTCTTCTTCACAGGAGGAGCCTGGTGATTTGACAGGGGTGCCGGAGGAATATCACGATCTGCGCACGGTGTTCAGTCGGTCCAGGGCCACCTCTCTTCCTCCACACCGGTCGTATGATTGTAGTATTGATCTCCTTCCGGGAACCACCCCCCCCCGGGGTAGACTATACTCTCTGTCGGCTCCCGAACGTAAGGCTCTCGAAGATTATTTGTCTGTAGCTCTTGACGCCGGTACCATAGTCCCCTCCTCCTCTCCCGCCGGAGCGGGGTTTTTTTTTGTCAAGAAGAAGGACGGGTCTCTGCGCCCCTGCATAGATTATCGAGGGCTGAATGACATAACAGTGAAGAATCGTTATCCGCTTCCTCTTATGTCTTCAGCCTTCGAGATCCTGCAGGGAGCCAGGTTTTTCACTAAGTTGGACCTTCGTAACGCTTACCATCTCGTGCGCATCAGGGAGGGGGACGAGTGGAAGACGGCGTTTAACACTCCGTTAGGGCACTTTGAATACCGGGTTCTTCCTTTCGGCCTCGCTAACGCTCCAGCTGTCTTTCAGGCATTAGTCAATGATGTCCTGAGAGACATGCTGAACATCTTTGTTTTCGTTTACCTTGACGATATCCTGATTTTTTCACCGTCACTCCAGATTCATGTTCAGCACGTTCGACGTGTCCTCCAGCGCCTTTTAGAGAATTGTCTTTTTGTGAAGGCTGAGAAGTGCACTTTTCATGCCTCCTCCGTCACATTTCTCGGTTCTGTTATTTCCGCTGAAGGCATTAAGATGGATCCCGCTAAGGTCCAAGCTGTCATTGATTGGCCCGTCCCTAAGTCACGCGTCGAGCTGCAGCGCTTTCTCGGCTTCGCGAACTTCTATCGTCGTTTCATCCGTAATTTCGGTCAGGTGGCAGCTCCTCTCACAGCCCTTACTTCTGTCAAGACGTGCTTTAAGTGGTCCGTTTCCGCCCAGGGAGCTTTTGATCTCCTCAAGAATCGTTTTACATCCGCTCCTATCCTTGTTACACCTGACGTCTCTAGACAGTTCGTTGTCGAGGTTGACGCGTCAGAGGTGGGCGTGGGAGCCATCCTTTCTCAGCGCTCCCTCTCTGACGACAAGGTCCACCCATGCGCGTATTTTTCTCATCGCCTGTCGCCGTCGGAACGTAACTATGATGTGGGTAACCGCGAACTGCTCGCCATCCGGTTAGCCCTAGGCGAATGGCGACAGTGGTTGGAGGGGGCGACCGTTCCTTTTGTCGTTTGGACTGACCATAGGAACCTTGAGTACATCCGTTCTGCCAAACGACTTAATGCGCGTCAGGCGCGTTGGGCGCTGTTTTTCGCTCGTTTCGAGTTCGTGATTTCTTATCGTCCGGGCTCTAAGAACACCAAGCCTGATGCTTTGTCTCGTCTCTTCAGTTCTTCAGTAGCCTCCACTGACCCCGAGGGGATTCTCCCTGAGGGGCGTGTTGTCGGGTTGACTGTCTGGGGAATTGAGAGGCAGGTAAAGCAAGCGCTCACTCACACTCCGTCGCCGCGCGCTTGTCCTAGGAACCTTCTTTTCGTTCCCGTTCCTACTCGTCTGGCCGTTCTTCAGTGGGCTCACTCTGCCAAGTTAGCCGGCCACCCTGGCGTTCGGGGTACGCTTGCTTCCATTCGCCAGCGTTTTTGGTGGCCCACCCGGGAGCATGACACGCGTCGTTTCGTGGCTGCTTGTTCGGTCTGCGCGCAGACTAAGTCCGGTAACTCTCCTCCTGCCGGCCGTCTCAGGCCGCTTCCCATTCCCTCTCGACCGTGGTCTCACATCGCCTTAGATTTTGTCACCGGACTGCCTTCGTCAGCGGGGAAGACTGTTATTCTTACGGTTGTCGATAGGTTCTCTAAGGCGGCTCATTTCATTCCCCTTGCTAAGCTTCCTTCTGCTAAAGAGACGGCACAAATCATCATCGAGAATGTTTTCAGAATTCATGGCCTTCCGTCAGACGTCGTTTTGGACAGAGGTCCGCAATTCACGTCTCAATTTTGGAGGGAGTTTTGCCGTTTGATTGGGGCTTCCGTCAGTCTCTCTTCCGGCTTTCACTCCCAGTCTAACGGTCAAGCAGAACGGGCCAATCAGACTATTGGTCGCATCTTACGCAGTCTTTCTTTTCGCAACCCTGCGTCTTGGTCAGAACAGCTCCCCTGGGCAGAATACGCCCACAACTCGCTTCCTTCGTCTGCGACCGGGCTATCTCCTTTTCAGAGTAGCCTCGGGTACCAGCCTCCGCTGTTCTCATCTCAGTTCGCCGAGTCCAGCGTCCCCTCCGCTCAGGCTTTTGTCCAACGTTGCGAGCGCACCTGGAAGAGGGTCAGGTCTGCACTTTGCCGTTATAGGACGCAGACTGTGAGGGCTGCTAATAAGCGTAGAACTAAGAGTCCTAGATATTGTCGCGGTCAGAGAGTTTGGCTCTCCACTCAGAACCTTCCCCTTAAGACGGCTTCTCGCAAGTTGACCCCGCGGTTCATTGGTCCGTTCCGTATTTCTCGGGTCATTAATCCTGTCGCAGTTCGACTTCTTCTTCCGCGATACCTTCGTCGCGTCCACCCGGTCTTCCATGTCTCCTGCATCAAGCCCGTCCTTCGCGCCCCCGCTCGTCTTCCCCCCCCCCCCCCCATCCTTGTCGAGGGCGCACCCATCTACAGGGTCCGTAGAATTTTGGACATGCGTCCTCGGGGCCGTGGTCACCAGTACCTCGTAGATTGGGAGGGGTACGGTCCTGAGGAGAGGAGTTGGGTTCCCTCTCGGGACGTGCTGGACCGTGCGCTGATCGAGGATTTCCTCCGTTGCCGCCAGGTTTCCTCCTCGAGTGCGCCAGGAGGCGCTCGGTGAGTGGGGGGGTACTGTCATGTACTGTCATGTTGTGTCTTGTCTCTGTCCTTTCCCTTCACCCTGTCTCCCTCTGCTGGTCGTTGTTAGGTTACCTTTTCTCCCCCGCTTTCCCCCAGCTGTTCCTTGTCTCCTCTAACTACCCATTCACCCCGTTTCCCACCTGTTCCCTTTTTCCCTCTGATTAGGTCCCTATATCTCTCTCTGTTTCT
This sequence comes from Oncorhynchus mykiss, assembly GCF_013265735.2. Taxonomy (NCBI): domain Eukaryota; kingdom Metazoa; phylum Chordata; class Actinopteri; order Salmoniformes; family Salmonidae; genus Oncorhynchus; species Oncorhynchus mykiss. The sequence continues at coordinate 41,340,088 of NC_048588.1, forward strand.
GTTCCTGTCTTTGTCGGATTCTTGTTTGTTGTGTTTCATGCCTGAGCCAGACTATCGTCATGTTTGCTGTAACCTTGTCCTGTCCTGTCGGAATCTGCCGGTCTATCTGTGCCTACCTATGTTTGGTTATTAAAGAAGCTCTGTTTAAGTTAGTTCGCTTTTGGGTCCTCATTCACTCACCATAACAGTTTATATATTGCTTATAAAATTTACAAAAAAATCACAAATAATATTTTATATTATTAATTTCAAACAAGGGCATTAGCATGATAAGAACTCCAAAACGATGTCCTCTCCCGTTCAAAAAATATTCCTCCACAATCGCTAAATGAATCGTCCAACAACAATCTCTGTCTCACCTTCCCAATCAATTTATTCTAAAATTGTGTGTACATCTGTATATCTAGACTTATATTTAGCTTTCCCTGACTTAGTCGCCATAGTGATTAATATATAAACAGCTGAATCTACTCGTTTACCAAACAATGCAATGCGTAATGTGTGTTTCCCCTTCCGGTATGAAACTTCAATAGTGAATGGCTCACTTTACGCTGGAGCTTAGTACATGGTTTGGTCTTGCAACACATAAACATAGCCTATTGCCGTTTACCTCAGCTCATTGGCTATCTACCCAGCTAGATTTCAAGACGATCAGTGGTCATTGGGTTAAAAGACAGTCAATCAACGAAACAGCGGACAAATCATTGGTGCACAATGATGTCATGACTTGTTGTCTTCAAATCGGTTTCTTTCAGTCAATACGTCCTGGCCCATCAGGTTTGTTAACCAGTTGATTGCAGTGAAACCAAACATGACCGGAAAAGTCATGTTCTGTGTGTGTATTTAACTGGAATAAGTAGTCGAAAATGGAATGAGACGGAATTCGATAGCAGTTCACAAAATGTTTTGTGTTAGGCTATAAAAACGGATTTTTATCAAACAAAAAATAATTAATTGTGTAACAATGAGCATTGGAATTGCAAACAGACGAAGATTGTCAAAGGTAAACAATTAATTTTAATGCAGTTTGTGAATATGTTACTCCTGTGCTGATAAATTCTTTAATTTTTTTTATGGGGCTCTATCCTCAGATAATCGCATTGTGTTCTTTCGCAGTAAATCATTTTTTAAATCTGACAACGCAGTTGGATTAGCAAGATTCTAGGCTTTCGATACATGTGAGACACTTGTATTTTCATGAATGTTTAATATGATTATTTATGTAGCGATCGCCCTATGTTGTGGAATTTCAGCCCGCTAGCGGGGTCCGTGCGCAGAGAGGTTAGGGGCTTGTAATTAAGCATTTCACTGTTAGGTCTAAAACTGTTGAATTCGGCGCATGTGACAAATATCATTTGAGTTGATGTGATTTGATCAAAGACCGGAGACACCAATCAGGCGACACCAATCAGGAGACACCTACCAGGAGACACCTACCAGGAGACACCTACCAGGAGACAGATACCTGTGTGTGTATGTGTGTGTGTGTGTGTGTGTGTGTGTGTGTGTGTGTGTGTGTGTGTGTGTGTGTGTGAGACACCTGTCTGAGTGGTGGTTGTTTGATAAACAGCAACAAGAGGTTGGCACGGTGCTATCAATTACAGAGACCTTGGGCCACGGCAGCAAAATAAAATATAACGGTCCCGAGAGCAGAAGGAGCAGAAATATGTACGCCACAGAATGACAATGACAGAGATCCTGTGACATGAGTGGGATTACAATTCAGACCAGGTACTCCTAACATACACACACCACCATGGAAACGTTTCTAAGAACAGCCCTTAGCCGTGGTATGTTGACCGTATACCACACCACATAGGGCCTTATTGCTTGATTATACACCATCCAGACAGAGCTCTGTGCTACTGCACTGCGTGGTGATAGAAACACGTGAAGACTAAGCCTATGTAGGCATCTCAGTGCTTCTCGTAATGCTTCACTGACAGTTATAAGCCAATTGATCTTAGCGCCATTCAAAATGAAACCAACCAGATGTTCTCGTGTGTTTGCAGCGGGCCGTTACCAGTCTTTCAAAGCAGCAGAGTGTTCATCAACTCATAGAACAAAGAGAAGAGACATTCATGCTTCACCTTCAAATATTAAGTAACCACAAAGAAGCTGAGCTCTCCACTCCCTGAGCTGTGAAATTAGGGTTCAGCTTTGCCAAACAAAAATAATGGATGGATGATGAAAGAGGGGAAAAAAGGGGGGAGAGGGGAAGGAAGAGTGATGTGTAGCTCTTGCTCAGAAACAGGGAGGGTGACAGTTTAAAGCGGTGGTGGCAGAGAGGAAGTTGCTGTAAATTCATCTTTCCGGGCAACTTGTGAAAGTTAGAGGTGGTGTATTAGAGTCTCTGTCTCTGTCCCAAAGTCAACAGAGACTCAGAGAGAAACTTTGGAGGCCACTCACAAACAAACTTGCGCACACACACGCACGCACACACACGCACACACACACACACACACACACGCACGCACACACACACACACACACACACACACACACACACACACACACACACACACACACACACACACACACAAACACACACACACACAAGCATTTGTACTTTGTTGTTTATTGTTAAAAATGTGGAATTAATGCACTTCTTATGGATGAAATCTGACAACATCCGGTGAAATGGCAGAGCGCTTTCATACAATCACAAGTGCAACACACCAAATTAAAGCTGAGCTAATCCAGCCAACATTTCAGATTTCAAAAAGGCTTTATGGTGAAAGCAAACCATGCTATTATCTGAGGCCAGCACCCCATCAAACAAACACATGACAATCATATTTCAACCCGCCAGGCGCGACACAAAACTCAGAAATAACGATATAATTCATGTCTTACCTTTGAAGATCTTCATCTGTTGGCAGTCCATTATGTCCCATAAACATCACAAATGGTCCTTTTGTTCGATTAATTCCATCCATATATATCCAAAATGTCAATTTATTTGGCGCGTTTGATTCAGAAAAGCACAGGTTCCAACTCACCTGACATGACTACACTTAATCCTTTAAGTTACCTGTAAACTTTGTGCAAACAGGTCAAACAACTTTCCTAATCCAAATTTAGGTATTTTAAAACGTAAATAATCAAGAAAATTTAAGACGGATAAATTGTGTTCAATGGAGGATAAAATGAAAGTGGAGCGAGCTTCAGGTCACGCGCCCCAAACAAAAAGAGTACACTTGGCTATACACCCAAAAAGGAAAAGGCTACTTCTTCACTACTCAAAGGAAAAACATCAACCAATTTCTAAAGACTGTTGACATCTGGTGGAAGCCATAGGAACTGCAAGCATATTTCTATTAAAGCAGGCTTGCCATAGAAATCCAATAGAAAACAGATTGACCTCAACAACAAAAAATATCTGGATGGATTGTGCTCGGGGTTGCGCCTGTCAAATCAGTTCTGTTATACTTACAGACATTTTTCAAACAGTTTTAGAAACTTCAGAGTTTTTTGTATCCATATCTACTAATAATATGCAGATCCTAGCTTCTGGGCCTGAGTAGCAGGCAGTTTACTTTGGGCACGCTTTTCATCCGGATGTGAAAATACCACCCCTTGGCCCAGAGAGGTTAAACCCCTGACTGAAGCCGGGTGGTCCAGCGTTGGAAGGGTTGCCTTTGAATTTAAATTATCTGGTTAACTCCACACACACACACACACACACACACACACACACACACACACACACACACACACACACACACACACACACACACACATGTATATGCAAACACACACATGAAGGAGTGATAATACACACACACACAAACACAAACCCAGACAGAAAGACGAACACACACAGGCAGACATACAAACACACACACACACAGCTCATCCTTTGAGAGGACTGCAATCCAGATTATTCCTTCTCTTCCCATGCTGCGAGGGCCAAATCCCTGTAGAATTCCAACTTTCCATGCACTTCCCAACAATTGGACAGAATATCAGCTCTCCCAATCATAGAAGGACATGATTGGATACACGTTCACCAGGGGAGAGAGGGTTTCAGGGATCGATTGGAGGGCCTTTTTCTGAATGTGTTTCGTTTGTTACCAGATAAATATATGATGGTGATGCAACTGGAATATGCCTCTCCCTTTCAACAGCCAGAACGACAAAACAAGCACCAATAATTGTTTTCAAAATGTCAAGAAATCTTGTCTAATTCAATATCTGGAAAGAAAAAAGTTCTATATTCAGAAAACGTAACCAAAGGGGAGATGGAAAAAAATTGCAATGAAAATGCTCAAAGATTTTCAAAAAAAAAAAAAAATGGGGACGAGTGTTCTCTGTGCTGTGGTCTGTGTATATGCTGTGGTCTGTGTATATGCTGTGGTCTGTGTATATGCTGTGGTCTGTGTATATGCTGTGGTCTGTGTATATGCTGTGGTCTGTGTATATGCTGTGGTCTGTGTATATGCTGTGGTCTGTGTATATGCTGTGGTCTGTGTATATACTGTAGTCTGTGTATATGCTGTGGTCTGTGTATATGCTGTAGTCTGTGTATATGCTGTAGTCTGTCTATATACTGTGGTCTGTGTATATGATGTTGTCTGTGTATACGCTGTGCTGTGGTCTGTGTATAAACTGTGGCATGTGTACTTGCTGTGGCCTGTGTATATGCTGCTGTGGTCTGTGTATACTATGGTCTGTGTATATGCTGTGGTCTGTGTAAATGCCGTAGTCTGTGTATATACTGTGGTCTGTGTATATACTGTGGTCTGTGTATATACTGTGGTCTGTGTATATGCTGTGGTCTTTGTATATGCTGTGGTCTGTGTATATATTGCCGTCTGTGTACATGATGTTGTCTGTGTATACGCTGTGCTGTGGTCTGTGTATAAACTGTGCCATGTGTACTTGCTGTGGCCTGTGTATATGCTGCTGTGGTCTGTGTATACTATGGTCTGTGTATATACTGTGGTTTGGGTATATGCTGTTGTCTCTGTATATTCTGTGGTCTGTGAATATGCTGTGATCAGTGAATGTGCTGTGGTCTGTGTCTATACTGTGATCTGTGTAAACTGTCGTCTGTGTATATACTGTGGTCTGTGTATATAACACAACAACGCAAATGCGTGTGTGCCTGTGTGTGTGTGTGCATGTCTGTGTGTGTTTGTTGTGTGTGTGTGTGTGTGTGTGTGTGTGTGTCTGTCTGTCTGTCTGTCTGTGAGTTTCTGTGTGTGCAAGCATGTGTGTGTGTGTGCAGTGTGTCTGTATTTGTGTCTGCGTGCATTTGTGTGTGTAGTGGGTGTGTGTGTTTGTGTGTGTGTGTGTGTGTGTGTGTGTGTGTATGTGTGTGTGTTCGTGTTTTCCACAGATGAAAGCAGATACCCTCCAAAACCCTCGCTTATCATTAGTCCAACACTGTGTGGCGAGTTGACCTTGCCTCGTGGCAAGGTTACTGACTAAAAAGAATACTTCCATCCATCACTCATTCAAACACACTGCCTTGTGTGTTCAGGTATAGCAGCTCTGATGTTTAGAAACCTAAATCTTAACCACCGATCCTTTTCACAGCAGTTAAACATCATCATCATTGTCATCATCAGCATGATCTTCACGTCCTTATTATTTTCGTAATCTTGGCTGTTGTTATCAACCCTACCATCTTGGCTGTTGTTATCACCACTACCATCTTGGCTGTTGTTAACAACCCTACCATCTTGGCTGTTGTTATCAACACTACCATCTTGTCTGTTGTTATCACCACTACCATCTTGGCTGTTGTTATCAACCCTACCATCTTGGCTGTTGTTATCAACACTACCATCTTGGCTGTTGTTATCAGCCCTACCATCTTGGCTGTTGTTATCAACCCTACCATCTTGGCTGTTGTTATCAGCCCTACCATCTTGGCTGTTGTTATCAGCCCCACCATCTTGGCTGTTGTTATCAACCCTACCATCGTGGCTGTTGTTATCAGCCCTACCATCTTGTCTGTTGTTATCAGCCCTACCATCTTGTCTGTTGTTATCAGCCCTACCATCTTGTCTGTTGTTATCAGCCCTACCATCTTGTCTGTTGTTATCATCACTACCATCTTGTCTGTTGTTATCAGCCCTACCATCTTGTCTGTTGTTATCAGCCCTACCATCTTGTCTGTTGTTATCATCACTACCATCTTGTCTGTTGTTATCAGCCCTACCATCTTGGCTGTTGTTATCAACCCTACCATCTTGGCTGTTGTTATCAGCCCTACCATCTTGTCTGTTGTTATCAGCCCTACCATCTTGTCTGTTGTTATCAGCCCTACCATCTTGTCTGTTGTTATCAGCCCTACCATCTTGTCTGTTGTTATCATCACTACCATCTTGTCTGTTGTTATCAGCCCTACCATCTTGTCTGTTGTTATCAGCCCTACCATCTTGTCTGTTGTTATCAGCCCTACCATCTTGGCTGTTGTTATCAGCCCTACCATCTTGTCTGTTGTTATCAGCCCTACCATCTTGTCTGTTGTTATCATCACTACCATCTCGGCGGTTGTTATCAGCCCTACCATCTTGTCTGTTATTATCAGCCCTACCATCTCGGCGGTTGTTATCAGCCCTACCATCTTGTCTGTTGTTATCAGCCCTACCATCTTGTCTGTTGTTATCAGCCCTACCATCTTGTCTGTTGTTATCAGCCCTACCATCTTGTCTGTTGTTATCAGCCCTACCATCTTGGCTGTTGTTATCAGCCCTACCATCTTGTCTGTTGTTATCAGCCCTACCATCTTGTCTGTTGTTATCATCACTACCATCTTGTCTGTTGTTATCATCACTACCATCTTGTCTGTTGTTATCATCACTACCATCTTGGCTGTTGTTATCATCACTACCATCTTGTCTGTTGTTATCATCACTACCATCTCGGCTGTTGTTATCAGCCCTACCATCTTGTCTGTTGTTATCAGCCCTACCATCTTGTCTGTTGTTATCAGCCCTACCATCTTGTCTGTTGTTATCATCACTACCATCTTGTCTGTTGTTATCATCACTACCATCTTGTCTGTTGTTATCATCACTACCATCTTGGCTGTTGTTATCATCACTACCATCTTGTCTGTTGTTATCATCACTACCATCTCGGCTGTTGTTATCAGCCCTACCATCTTGTCTGTTGTTATCAGCCCTACCATATTGGCTGTTGTTATCAGCCCTACCATCTTGTCTGTTGTTATCAACACTACCATCTTGGCTGTTGTTATCAGCCCTACCATCTTGTCTGTTGTTATCAGCCCTACCATCTTGTCTGTTGTTATCATCACTACCATCTTGTCGGTTGTTATCAGTATATACACAGACCTCTCTCGCCACTGGAGGTTTACAGTCACAGAAATAGAAGGGCAACAACAATTAGTCTCTCATCATCATCATCATTCGCATCATCATCATCATCATCATCACCATCATCATCATCACCATCACCATCACCATCATCACCATCATCATCCTCATCATCACCATCACCATCACCATCACCATCATCATCATCATCCTCATCATCACACCAAAACTGGCATCATAGTCCCTAGTGCTCCTCCTCACCCTGAACCCCCTCTCCCTCTTGGTTTATTTCCATGTTAGGTGCTTTGTACACATCTGAACGACTTTTCCCTGAACCTGAATTAATATTGTACGATACTCCTACCTGCTGAATACAGTCAACTGCATTTAAGCGATGGGACACACTTTCTGTATGAGGAACGTACCATCATATTAAAATCATGTTTTTCTAACTGAAACGACTGTGACAACTATTGTAACCAACATCAAAATTGCCAAAGTAGGACTAGCACTGCTACTTTTAATGCTATTTTAGTTGCTTGGATTATTCAGAAACATGATGTGACAGTTTTTCTTAACATGAAAAGACACTAACTTTGGTGGGAATGTAAAATTATTCTGGGGAAAATAAGTGACAGTCAGTGGAGAGCTGGAGCATTCCTCCTAGAATCCCTGAAGTAAAAAGACTGGGTTTTACTGAGTCGGCTGAATATTTTAACTTCCAGAGCAATTGCAGCTTTCCAAATTAGAAAGAGCATCGCTGAACTGAAATATGCAAAAGCACCTCAGACCTTCACCAGCAGTGAGTTGTTTGATTTATTATGAAAAGTGACATACTTTAATGGCCACTGCCTTCCTGCCTGTCTGTCCATCCGTCTGGTGTACACTGGTGTTATTTTTTTGCCAGTCTCTGGATATGACCGAAGGGCCCTTTGCTGAGGTCTCCTGTCACTCATGTCTGTTACAAACAAAGAAAATAGAAAATAAACAACAGAATCAGCATTTTTCCTTTTCTGCTGACCACACTGCCCATTCACTCAGTCCAGCAGAGATGACTTACTGTCTGCAGCATACTGGAATACAGGAACACACAAATACATACATACACACACATACACACACACACACACACACACACACACACACACACACACACACACACACACACACACACACACACACACACACACACACACACACACACACACACACACACACACACACACACACACACACACACACACACACACCAACTACACACCACTACAGCTCATCCACATTAAGCCTGAGAGTTCATCTAAGGATATGTGGTTTGTGTGTGCGAGTACCCACATGAAAAATAGTACTGTTCACAAAAGAATACTACCGTTTACATTAGAATACTATAGTACTTACTATAGAGTACTTTAGTATAGTATGCTACACACTGTAGCATCCCTCGATTGTGTGTATGTCTTACTGTAGAATACCACAGTAAATACTACAGCATTATTTGCAAAAACACTATGCTTCGGTAGCACTGCTGCTGATCCCTGGGATGAATGCAGATTAATGCTCTGCTGCTGATGCCTGGGATGAATGCAGATTAATGCTCTGCTGCTGATCCCTGGGATGAATGCAGATTAATGATATGCTGCTGATGCCTGGGATGAATGCAGATTAATGCTCTGCTGCTGATCCCTGGGATGAATGCAGATTAATGCTCTGCTGCTGATGCCTGGGATGAATGCAGATTAATGCTCTGCTGCTGATCCCTGGGATGAATGCAGATTAATGATCTGCTGCTGATCCCTGGGATGAATGCAGATTAATGCTCTGCTGCTGATCCCTGGGATGAATGCAGATTAATGATCTGCTGCTGATCCCTAGGATGAATGCAGATTAATGATCTGCTGCTGATGCCTGAGATGAATGCAGATTAATGATCTGCTGCTGATGCCTGGGATGAATGCAGATTAATGCTCTGCTGCTGATCTGTGGGATGAATGCAGATTAATGATCTGCTGCTGATCCCTGGGATGAATGCAGATTAATGATATGCTGCTGATGCCTGGGATGAATGCAGATTAATGATCTGCTGCTGATGCCTGGGGTGAATGCAGATTAATGATCTGCTGCTGATGCCTGGGATGAATGCAGATTAATGATCTGCTGCTGATCCCTGGGATGAATGCAGATTAATGATCTGCTGCTGATCCCTGGGATGAATGCAGATTAATGCTCTGCTGCTGATCCCTGGGATGAATGCAGATTAATGATATGCTGCTGATCCCTTGGATGAATGCAGATTATTAATGATCTGCTGCTGATCCCTGGGATGAATGCAGATTAATGATCTGCTGCTGATGCCTGGGATGAATGCAGATTAATGCTCTGCTGCTGATCCCTGGGATGAATGCATATTTCAAGAGCAGGACAAGACACCCTGTAGAAAGTTTTCATACCCCTTGACTTTTTCCACATTTTGTTGAGTTAAAACCTGAATTTAAAACAGATTAAATTGAGATTGTTTTCTCACTGGCCTACACACAATGCCCCATAATTTCAAATAGGGATTATTAAATATGAAAAGCTGAAATATAATGAGATAACAAAATTTGACCCCTTTGTTATGGCAAGCCTAACTTCTCATTTGTCATTGTCACAACCTTGTATATTCCCCCTTAAACCGACACCACAAAGGCTATCAAGGAACTGCGCTGGAAACTGCATATCCTAAGGCGACATTTATTGTAGCTGGGGACTTTAATACAGCAAATCTGAAGAAACAGTTACAGAAGTTTTATCAACACTTTGCTTGCGTCACTCACTCTTCAAAAACCCTCAAACGTTGTTACTCTCCCTTCTGGGACGGCTACAAGGCCCACCCCTACGCTCGCTTGGGCAAATCAGATCACGCCTCCATCCTCCTCCTCCCTTCCTATTGGCAGAAACTCAAACAGGAAGTACATGTGGTAAGGACTGTTCAACTCTGGTCTGACCAATCGGAATTTTGGTTCAAGATTTTTTTGATGACAGGGACTGGAATCTGTTCCAGGTTGCATCTGAGAATAACACTGACGTATACAGTGACACAGTGACTGAGTTCGTCAGGAAGTACATCAGGGATGTTGTTCCCATTGTGACGATTAAAATCTAAACTAAAAACCGTGGATACATAACAGCATTCGTGCAGAACTGAAAGCGTGAACCACCGCATTTAACCACGGCAAGGTGACTGGGAATATGGGCGAGTACAAACGGTTCAGTTATTCAATCCGCAAGTCAATCATTTTCAAAATCCGTTAGTCAATAAGTTATTCAAAATCCTCTGAGGAAAAGAAACATGACTGTAAAGATTTCATTACAACAACAACAAAGGATGAAACTCTATATTGTATTATTTATTAAAATGTGTTTTTTTCACTGCCAAGAAGTTTCCTTTTGTTTGTTTTAAAGTGTGCTTCTGCAAACTCCCTCAAGGTCTCCAACCTCCCTCAAGGTCTCCAACCTCCCTCAAGGTCTCCAACCTCCCTCAAGGTCTCCAACCTCCCTCAAGGTCTCCATCCTCCCTCAAGGTCTCCAAACTCCCTCAAGGTCTCCATCATCCCTCAAGATCTCCACCCTCCCTCAAGGTCTCCAACCTCCCTCAAGGTCTCCACCCTCCCTCAAGGTCTCCAACCTCCCTCAAGGTCTCCAACCTCCCTCAAGGTCTCCACCCTCCCTCAAGGTCTCCAACCTCCCTCAAGGTCTGCAACCTCCCTCAAGGTCTCCAACCATCCCTCAAGGTCTCCAACCTCCTCCAACCTCCCTCAAGGTCTCCAACCTCCCTCAAGGTCTCCAACCTCCCTCAGGGTCTACAACCTCCCTCAAGGTCTCCAACCTCCCTCAAGATCTCCAACCTCCCTCAAGTTCTGCAACCTCCCTCACGGTCTCCAACCTCCCTCAGGGTCTCCAACCTCCCTCAAGGTCTCCAACCTCCCTCAGGGTCTCCAACCTCCCTCAAGGTCTCCAACCTCCCTCAAGGTCTCCAACCTCCCTCAAGGTCTCCAATCTCATCCAACCTCCCTCAGGGTCTCCAACCTCCCTCAAGGTCTCTAACCTCCCTCAAGGTCTCCAACCTCCCTCAAGGTCTCTAACCTCCCTCAAGGTCTCCAACCTCCCTCAAGGTCTCCAACCTCCCTCAGGGTCTACAACCTCCCTCAGGGTCTCCAACCTCCCTCAAGGTCTCCAACCTCCCTCAAGGTCTCCAACCTCCCTCAGGGTCTCCAACCTCCCTCAATAAAAAAAATACAAACCTGAAAACAGAATGAACAAGGAGACATCGACATTTTTCCACTGGCTTATCTTCTTCCAGTGTACGAGGCACCTGCCTGCAGCTAATTTATACCTGTAATTTATAATTTAAACAATCTATCAGAGGATTTTTTTAGTTGTTGTAAGGGTAATAATATAAGCCAGCAAAGGCCTATCACGTACACGCAATGGACAGTTTATTAGGTACACAACCCCATTTACGAAAATCGATCGCGTCGACAGACAGCGAGTCACGTGGCCGTGGCTTGCTAAATAAAGCAGGCGGACAGACATGGAGGCATTCAGTTACTGTTTGATTGAACATTACAAAGGGTGAAACGAGTGGCCTAATCGACTTTGAACGTGGTATGATTGTCGATGCCAGGCATGCCAGATCCAGTATCTCAGAAACGGCCACCCTCCTGGTGCTTTTCACAGTGTCTAGGGATTACAAAGGATGGCACGACACACAAAAACATCCAGTAAACGGTAGTCCCGTGACGGGCCACAAACAGGCAAATAGCAGAAATAGGGGTGTGCAGAGATGTGTCTCAGAATGCACAACTCGGCGATCCTTGTCATGGACAAACAAACGCTCCAATCAGCTAAAAAACAAGAAGAAGCCGCTCCAGGGGGCACACAATCACCAACACTGGACCATTGAGGAGTGGAAAAACATTGCCGGATCCATCGAATCACGGTTGCTGTTGCGTCATGCAGACTCAGGATTTGGCGTAAGCAGCATGAGTCCATGGATCCGTCCTGCCTGGTACAGGCTGGTGGCGGTGGTGTAGTGGTGTAGGGAATGCTCTCCTGGCATTAGGTCCATTGATACCAGTTCAGCAACAAACGTTTCCGCCATCTGAAGAATTCAGGCTGTTCTGTGTTTTGTCCTGCTCCTGCATTCATCCCAGTCATCAGCGACAAGCATTGGGCCAGGCACATGTTTGACATCAATGTGTGTACAATTACAATGGTAGAATGGATTGGTTTGCCTTGTGCGGTAGGATTTATGGGCTTTGACATTCTTATGTAGGTGTGATAACCAGCAATAAAATATTGCAACATATGTCATAACGGGTCTAAATTTGTATGTCATGGCAGTGTTATGTCAGCTGTCATGATATATTGTTACATAAAATTAAATTAAATTAAGTTTTACCACATTTGTTTAAACTATTGTAAATACCATGTTTTTAATAACCTGCCCAGGGACTGCGGTTGAAAATTAGCCGGCTGAATAAAACTGGCACTTTTACTGAAACGTTGATTAATGTGCTCTGTCCCTGTAAAAATAAAATAAACTCAAACTCATACTACAGTATTTAATTTGCATATACCCTTCCCATTTCCCTCCCCCATGTCCCAGGTTGTGCCACTCGTAAGTGACAAACCATCATGCCAAGTATAGACCAGAAGTTATGTTCCCTACAGATTATAGAGACCATCCCTCTAACCATCCTCAGGCCACCACAACAACAACTCCTAACTCACCTCCACTGTCTTATAAAATACAAAAAGTAAATGAAGGACAGATCACACCAAAACAGACATAAACATGCTCCATAACCACATTCAAACAACAACTCACCACATCACAACACGCACAAGCAGAATAAATGGACCGCATTCTACAAACAGTTTGACAAAGACTCCAACCCACGTACCTTCTGACAGACATTAAAGATGAAGGTCCCAAGGTCAACCCATAGAGAGTAATGAATAAAAGTCCATACTGTTAAAAAAACATTACAAAATAGGCTACTTCCTGCCCCAACAACCCCAATTTTGACCCAAAATGAAAAACAGTTGTAGACAGAGAAATACAAAAAAGCAACACCACTCATCTGTCATTCCAAAGAGACCTCTCTCCTGACTCCAGTAGACCACCAACTCATCCATGCTGTAACAATCACAAACATACCACTTACCTCTCAGCCAACTCCTACCTTTCTCCTGGCTCCAGCAGTCCAGCCACTCACTGAGCTGTTACAATCAAAGAAATCAAGACTCACCAAAAGAAAATAAAAAGAAAAACAACTGGATAAGACAGCTTTGTCACCATACTACTATAACAAGCATCTGATGAATACTTGCACCTCCTCTCCAACCTCTTCGCCTCATTTCTCACCCACGGCCACTTCCCACAACCCTGGAAAACAGCAGTTGTCACAGTGATCCAAAAGCCTGGCAAAGACCAACATAATGTTTCATGATATCGACGAATCAGCCTCCTTAGCCATGTGTGGAAACTATTTGAAAGGGTACTCACCGCTAGCATAAGCTGCCAACTAGCATACTAGGGGACTTCTTGGAGCACACCAGGCATGCATTCAAATAAACAAATCAACAACAGACAGTATAGCAAGACAATCAGAATATATATATATATTTTAATTGTTTTAAAGAAAGAAAAAGCATTTGCTGTTTTCATTTGACGTAGAAAAGGTCTTCGATAAAATGTGGCACAACAGATTTAACGGATAAAAACCTTAAACTGCCGCGCTCAATCAGAAACATCATCTCGAGCTTCTCCATAACCGCCAAAATCAAAGTGAAGGTCTCCACAGCCATCTCTCCACCATTTACCCCAGAAGCTGGAGTCCCTCAAGGTGCAGTCCTCAGCCCACTTCTATTCATCATCTACATCTCAGACATGTACTAACCCCCCCCCCCCCCCCCCCCCCACATCCTCTGTTGGACAGGAAACACAATTTGCAGGTGACTTATGCTGCTGACACAGCTCCAAGTGTCCACAACAAGCCTCCAAAACATTCAATATGGAGCTGATAGAAAGTGGTCAAACACTAAACCCTCATAAAACATAGTGTCCTTTCCAGCAGAAACACAAACATCAACCCAAAGAAACCCATGACCCTCATAAAACATAGTGTCCTTTCCACCAGAATCACAAACATCAACCCAAAGAAACCCGTGACCCTCAAATTGTACAATGAAACAATAAACATTTAAAACCTCTACGGGACAATACAGCCATAGCAATGTACATAAAAATACTTGATATTTAATACTTACATTCTGACTTACATCAATTACAAGCAATATAGACAGCATACCTGGTTAATATTTCCCATTTACCTCTGCTAGATCACATTTATTAATAAAAGCACTATACTTTTATTTTATAAAATGTGATTTTTGTAAAGAAAAATATATAATCAAGACATGGGTGGAATAAATTATGTTGATCCTGAACAAATATAAATTAAACAAGGTGTTCATCACTATTGATGTTTATTGCTTTGACCTGAAATTATTGGAAGGGCACATTTTACATACAGTATTTTATGGAAATGATAAATGAGCACCATTGAACACAAATTACGGCCTAAATACCACATGAGGACATAGTTTTACTGTGTGTGTGTTGCAAATGTATTTATTGCACTTGATGCATGTGTCTTCCTGTTCTTCTTGGGTCCACACACATCGCAGTGCTTCTTCTTGTTTCTACCGGCTGAAATCTAAAGTTATGAAGACACCTAGTTCAGGAGTTTTCCTAACATCTGACTCACTCACTCACTCACATATATAGTTACAGCAGAACAAGGTAGGAGAGTCACACACACACATGCAACAACATCACTCACACTTACTTCCAGTATTGGAGTTGTTGGTTCTGTGGGTCAGGAGGATGGGGCACCAACATCCTCCTCCTGAAACCTCCTGGCTCATCCTGGTCTTACCAATTCCTTGCTTAACTCCTTGAGAAAGAGCCGTCTCCCCTGGAGCTCCCCTCTGTTTCAATCTGGTTTCAACGCCACCCACATGACAAACATGTTGTACGCCGAGATGTCCAAGATGTTGAAGAATATCACAAGTGACCAGCGTATGGTTCTCCTTTTGCAGTTGTAGCCAATCACCAGCTTGTCTAAATTGTCCACCCCTCCTTTTGTTTCATTGTAATCCATTTTGATTACTGTATTTTGATTTCCGAGCCACAGATTCTCCCATTCCTATGCAGCGTACTCATGAGTAGCACATTTTTGCCTTCTTTGGCACGTAGGACACTAGGGACATGTCGGCCATGAGCAAAAGCTTGGAGGAATTGATAGACCTGTTTCTTGTTTTTTGCTTACTGTTTCTACCATCATCAGCTTACTCTTGAGGAACTCCTGTTCCAGCTTGTGCGAAGTAAAAAGTTATTGCATGTGATGGCCAAGTATCACATCCAGTATCACATCCAGGACAACCTGCATCCGTTGGTTCTTCTCAGGGGCTCATCTATCTGACTTCCCTGTATACACTTGCAAGTTCCACACATATCATGAATCAGCATTACAGGCAGCCCAGATCTTGAATTCCATATTTTGTGGGTTTAGCCAGTGTATACTGCCTGAAGAGGCAGCTGCCCCTAAATTGCATAAGCTGCTCATCAACAGTAACGCCGGGCCCAGGGTTGTAAACCAGGGGAAGACGGTCCACCTATTTGTCCCACACTGACCTGATTGCAGCTAACACTTCTCTCTGCGGCCGAGCTGGTCTGGTGTCTGGTTATCGAAGAAGATAATCTTGGAAATAATGTGGAAGTTTTCCAGAGACATTGTTGCAAAGAAAAGTTCTCTGCCAGTTTCTGCATCCCACAGGGATTCTGTGGATTCCCCCATTGGATCTGAAACCACCAGCAAGAATAAGAACCCCAAAGTATGCATGTAAATGGTCCATCCATCCTTTTCTCTCTAAAAACACACCTTCCCTCCAAATTAGTGCTGTCCAGAATGATTTTCTGGATGGTGTCTGGGATGAAACGTTGAAAAGAAGACGGTATGTCCTGCACATGAGTAACCTCCATCCGTGTCGGCCCTGGTTACATCCTTATCACATTTGCAGCCATGCGGGGTGGCTCATTCCTTGGGCAAGAAGACCATTCAGTTTTACAATTTTTTATCATCCATATTTCTCCTCCTGCAGGCTGCTGATGAGCTGGTTTCTGACCGGCGGGTCCTGGGGCTGGCAGAGGGTCAATCTCATCCTCTTTTTCCGACTCACTGGCAGACTCCGAATTGACAGAGACATGATCCTCATATTTGGAAAGTTCTTCATCTTCCAAAGTGGAAGACTCTCCTTCCACACTAGCTTCTTTCTCTGCAACATTTTTTTTTATCAGGCTATCTGAGCAAATATTATTTTTGCCATACTGATTGATTGTGGTAAGGAGCCACACATGCAAAGCTATTTATTTATTGTGTCCCTCCCCCAATTTGCACCTGGCTGGGGTAGATTGTGGGAAAATATTTTTTTTGTAATATCATTGTGGAGGTTCCCGCTAGACACTGTGTAGTTTCACACACTACAAAGGGTAAAGAGTGTGAGAAATGCGGGAGACAGGCAGACAGACAGGTTCTTGGCGCTATGTTGAAACTGCAGGCCCAGGGAGGAGGAAGACAGACGGGCAGACAGACAGGTTATTTGTGCTATGTTGAAACTGCAGGCCCAGGGAGGAGGAAGACAGACAGGCAGACATACAGACAGGTTCTTGGTGCTATGTTGAAACTGCAGGCCCAGGGAGGAGGAAGACAGAGTGAAGGCACACAGCAAACCTTTTTGTTTTATTTTGACTTGTTTTCACCTACACACACACTTTTCCACAATTTTATTACCCTCTGGTCCAGCATGTGTTTAAGGGGGTGCACAGTGTCCACTCAATGAACGTTTGTTATTTACATTTTCTTCACAGAAATTGAGCCAAGGCCAATGAGTCTCAGGTTAAAAAAATAATTAAATGTATAATTTTTATTTTAGTTAGCATTGAAAAGGGGTTCCACAGACACCGAACACCACACAAGGGTTAAACATGTATTTTAGGTCGATTAGATCACTCTTTGATGATGCACCACCAGCCTGGATCAAAGTCTGCAAAGAGTCCAGGACCGAGCAATACAACTGGCATTCAGTCTACCCATGTAATCAACAAACAATACATCTATCAGATATTCAGAATCAAGACCATCAGAGACAGACAAGCAATTATAGGAAGTAATAACTGAACAGAACCTTTCACAACCCATCATTCAAGAAAACGGTGCAATAGGCATAATAGATCACAGAAACACCTCTGTCAATCATTCTCCAGTCAAAGCCAGACTGATACAAATACAACCTCACTTCCCACACAACATCAACATACCTCACTTATGCTAATAACTCAGGATAACCCCATTTAACACACTGTGTATACAAAACATGAGGAACATATTCCTAATATTTAGTTTGTACCATACTTCTTATCATCCTTCTTTAGCTTGTTGAGGTTTGGTTTAATTAAAATCATGTTGAGAAATAAGTTTGCCTGTTGCGTTTTTATCCTGACCCTCGAGCGCCCCCTAATGCACACGTAAACCAAGCCTTGATTTAACCAGGACCTTCCTCCTTGGCCCCTGCCTGCGTTGCCTCCAGAAGCTCTGAACTATCCAATCAGTCTCCAGTCCTATCTACCTACCTACAGGTTACTGAAATACCAGAAGCTCTGAACTATCCAATCAGTCTCCAGTCCTATCTACCTACCTACAGGTTATAGAAATACCAGAAGCTCTGAACTATCCAATCAGTCTCCAGTCCTATCCACCTACCTACAGGTTACAGAAATACCAGAAGCTCTGAACTATCCAATCAGTCTCCAGTCCTATCTACCTACCTGCAGGTTATAGAAATACCAGAAGCTCTGAACTATCCAATCAGTCTCCAGTCCTATCCACCTACCTACAGGTTACAGAAATACCAGAAGCTCTGAGCTATCCAATCAGTCTCCAGTCCTATCTACCTACCTACAGGTTACAGGAAATACCAGAAGCTCTGAACTATCCAATCAGTCTCCAGTTCTATCTACCTACCTACAGGTTACAGAAATACCAGAAGCTCTGAACTATCCAATCAGTCTCCAGTCCTATATACCTACCTACAGGTTACAGGAAATACCAGAAGCTCTGAGCTATCCAATCAGTCTCCAGTCCTATCTACCTACCTACAGGTTACAGGAAATACCAGAAGCTCTGAACTATCCAATCAGTCTCCAGTCCTATCTACCTACCTACAGGTTACAGGAAATACCAGAAGTTCTGAGCTATCCAATCAGTCTCCAGTCCTATCTACCTACCTACAGGTTACAGGAAATACCAGAAGCTCTGAGCTATCCAATCAGTCTCCAGTCCTATCTACCTACCTACAGGTTACAGGAAATACCAGAAGCTCTGAACTATCCAATCAGTCTCCATTCCTATCTACCTACCTACAGGTTATGGAAATACTAGAAGCTCTGAACTATCCAATCAGTCTCCAGTCCTATCCACCTACCTACAGGTTACAGGAAATACCAGAAGCTCTGAACTATCCAATCAGTCTCCAGTCCTATCTACCTACCTACAGGTTACAGGAAATACCAGAAGCTCTGAGCTATCCAATCAGTCTCCAGTCCTATCTACAGTCCTATCTACCTACCTACAGGTTACAGGAAATACCAGAAGCTCTGAGCTATCCAATCAGTCTCCAGTCCTATCCACCAACCACTACTACTCTGTAATAGACATCCACCAACCATTACTACTGTGTAATATACATCCACCAACCATTACTACTCTGTAATATACATCCACCAACCATTACTACTCTGTAATAGACATCCACCAACCATTACTACTGTGTAATATACATCCACCAACCATTACTACTCTGTAATATACATCCACCAACCATTACTACTCTGTAATATACATCCACCAACCATTACTACTCTGTAATATACATCCACCAACCATTACTACTCTGTAATAGACATCCACCAACCATTACTACTCTGTAATAGACATCCACCAACCATTACTACTCTGTAATAGACATCCACCAACCATTACTACTCTGTAATAGACATCCACCAACCATTACTACTCTGTAATAGACATCCACCAACCATTACTACTCTGTAATAGACATCCACCAACCATTACTACTCTGTAATAGACATCCACCAACCATTACTACTCTGCATTTAATATAAGCCAACCATTACAATTTTACACATTAAATATTCCCAACCGTTCCAGTTTTCAGGAGCAGCCAGGGTTAAGAGCCATGCCAGAGGGGAAGACCACAGCTGTCCCATCAGGGATTCAACTTGCTATCCTCTAACCTCTCCACTTCTATCCCTCATGCCATCCTCACCTCTCTTTGTGGTCTGCAGTTTTTATGTAAAGCTTTGCAATGAACCGAATGACGTAGTTGAGAGGATGGAGAATGGAGAGAAATGGGAAAGAGGATGGAGGAGAGAATAGTTCTGATAAATGACTACGTACTCAACTAGAACTAAAGGGACCTAAGAAGAAAACAACTATATTAAGCTAAGAAAACATTTTTAATTATTTAAATAATTTATTTTTCATATAGAGTTTTTGCCTCTAGTGAGACAGAAAAATGTTTTAATGTAAAGCAAGTGGATTTTTTAAAACGGTAAATCTGAATAACGTAATCTGTAGAGCTTAAATGAAACAAGTCGCGAGAACAGGGGAAGTGGATTTGAACCAGTGACCTTCGGTTGGCACACTATGGTGTGGCTAAAGAGATCATATCGTAAGGCAGCGTCGTAGAGAGCTGTGACGACTCTTGATCCTGCAATACTTCCAAATATAATTCTCTATAAGGATTAGTTCACATCAACTACAGTGCAATGTGATTGGACAGTTTCATTCTCTTTAGTCTCCAGAATGCTTCTATACATAACTGATATTTGGTCATTTGATATTTTATTAGGATCCCCATTAGCTGTTGCAGAAGCAGCAGCTACTCTTCCTGGTGTCCAACACAGAACGTGAAACATAATACAGAATGACATAATACAGAACATCAATAGACAAGAACAGCTCAAGGACAGAACTACTTACTGTACATTTTTTAAAGGTACACGTAGCCTAGATATCAACGCATACACACACACACTATCTAGGTCAAACAGGAGAGAGGTGTTGTGTTGCTTTATCTGTTTTTTTAAACCAGGTTTGCTGTTTATTTGAGCAATATGAGATGGAAGTAAGTTCCATGCAATAAGGGCTCTATATAATACTGTACGCTTTCTTGAATTTGTTCTGGATTTGGGGACTGTGAAAAGAATCCTGGTGGCATATCTGGTGGGATAAGTGTGTGTGTCAGAGCTGTGTGTAAGTTGACCTAGCAAACAAATTGGGATTTTCAACACATTAATGTTTCTTATCAAAAGAAGAAGTGATGCAGTCAGTCTCTCCTCAACTCTGAGCCAAGAGCGACTGGCATGTATAGTATTTACATCAGCCCTCTGATTACAATGAAGGACAAGACGTGTCGCTCTGTTCTGGGCCAGCTGCAGCTTAACTAGGTCTTTCCTTGCAGCACTGGACCACACGACTGGACAATAATCAAGATTAGACAAAACTAGAGCCTGCAGAACTTGCTTTTTGGAGTGTGGTGTCAAGGAAAATGCACTGTGTGGAAACGTGTGCTCTGTGGACTAAAAGATGGCTTTGGAAGCTTCCTCAGGGAAAATAGTCTGATTGAAAGAGGGAATGAGTCTGGAGGTTATGACGCTGCCATATATTTTTGTTTCTATACCAGGGGTAGGCAGCCCTGGTTCTCGAATGCTGCAGGTACTGTAGTATTTTGTCCAAACCTAGGCACCTCTCCTGACCAACTGATCTAATTGATCAGTCCATACATTGTCTAAATTCAACACACCTGGTCTTCCGGTCTGTTATATCAGAAACAGTCTGCGGTCCTCCAGGGCCAGGGTTGGCCCTACCTGTCACTCCCTGGCCTTAGTTATCTTTGTTTTCTTTATTATTTTGGTTAGGAGACACTTCCGCTGGTCTCTATGATAGATACTGAGTTAATGCTGACATTTCCTTTACTGTCTATATGATAGATACTGAGTTAATGCTGACATTTCCTTTACTGTCTATATGATAGATCCTGAGTTAATGCTGACATTTTCTTTACTGTCTCTATGATAGATACTGAGTGAACACTGACATTTCCTTTACTGTCTATATGATAGGTACTGAGTGAACACTGACATTTCCTTTACTGTCTCTATGATAGGTACTGAGTGAACACTGAGTGTTTTCATCTCATTCCGACTATCTGACTGTAAAGTAGTGTATGATGTTAAACCATTCTGAAGGCTTAGTGTCCATTGACAGAAGGAAATATGCTTGAAATTGCCCCCCTGCCTGGCATTTGAGTGTGTCAGAATTTGTGTGAATGTGAGCCCTGCTCGAGTGCCCTCCTTTGCCACAATATCCAGGTCTCGTATCTCAGGGAATGAATTGACTAAACTAACCTGGTCTGGAGTCTCCAGCGGATGGCTTGACTAAACTGACCTGATCTGGAGTCTCCAGTGGATGGCGTGACTAAGCTAACCTGGTCTGGAGTCTCCAGTGGATGGCGTGACTAAACTAACCTGGTCTGGAGTCTCCAGTGGATGGCTTGACTAAACTAACCTGGTCTGGAGTCTCCAGTGGATGGCTTGACTAAACTAACCTGGTCTGGAGTCTCCAGTGGATGGCGTGACTAAACTAACCTGGTCTGGAGTCTCCAGTGGATTGCGTGACTAAACTGACCTGATCAGGAATCTCCAGGGCAGAATACAAAGTACTGGGTCCTAGACCCTGGACCTCTGGACTCCAGTCTGTGGAGATGTTCTGTCCAGGTTGGGCCCAAGGCTGTGGTTTTCCAAAGCTCCTCTGACCATGACACGACCCAGATTGTGAACTCATGGGCTGAGTTGGCAGTTTGCCGCCCCTATCTGACCTGGATGTTCAGTGTGTGTGTGTGTGACTGGAGAGGGAGTGGAGGAGGGGGGTTCCACTGGGGGATCAACAGCAGAGGCTGATCTAAGGACTCTGCTCAGCAGATGAGTTTTGGCTCTGGGTAGCAGATAGCGAAGCCTGGAGGGACACAAACACAAGCACACATCAACATAAACATAAACATACACACACAAATACAGGGGAGCCAAACATGATTTAGAACCTATGAGTAAAGTGTCAAGTAGGAAAAGTGTCAATTGTAAAAACATTTCCCATCTGGGCTGACAAATAGATCATCTCATTTCAATAAATCAGTAAACCAATACAATCAATCTATCAAATCTACCAATCACATGATGTCTTTGACTGTAAAAACCGTAATCACATAATTTACATGTCATTACTGACAACACAGTAAATATAAAACCAGGCACAGGTAAGAATTATGCAAAAAACAGCATTACCACATGCCAGATATATAGGAATCAGCATATCTAATAACTGTCTCCTCAAGATGTAGTGTAAACAGATGACTCATTAATATCTGTCTCCTCAAGATGTAGTGTAAACAGATGACTCATTAATAACTGTCTCCTCAAGATGTAGTGTAAACAGATGACTCATTAATATCTGTCTCCTCAAGATGTAGTGTAAACAGATGACTCATTAATATCTGTCTCCTCAAGATGTAGTGTAAACAGATGACTCATTAATAACTGTCTCCTCAAAATGTAGTGTAACCAGATGACTCATTAATAACTGTCTCCTCAAGATGTAGTGTAACCAGATGACTCATTAATAACTGTCTCAACATGATGTAGTGTAACCAGATGTATCATTAATAACTGTCTCAACATGATGTAGTGTAACCAGGTGTATCATTAATAACTGTCTCATCATGATGTAGTGTAACCAGATGTATCATTAATAACTGTCTCATCATGATGTTGTATTGTAACCAGGTGTCTTATTAATGACTGTCTCAACATGATGTAGTGTAACCAGATGTCTCATTAATAACTGTCTCATCATGATGTAGTGTAACCAGATGTCTCATTAATAACTTTCTCATCATGATGTAATGTAACCAAGCTTTAGACCTCCAGCCTTCTCTTATGCACAGCCAAGTCACAGCCAGAGAAAAGAAGAATGCCTCATTATCTCCACATGGCTTTCATATGTTTGATCTGTGTGATCAAATCGCATACAGATATTTAGCAGGTGTTATTGTGAGTGTAGCGAAACGCTTGTGTTCTTGGCTCCAACAGCGCTGCAAAAATATCTAACATTCCACAACGATAAAAACACATCTCAAATTTAAATAATGGAATTATGAAATATAGAAACATTAGGATGAGCAATGTCAGAGTCTGAAGTATACATTTATATATGTATGATTGGATGTTACATTTGGGGTTGTAGACGTCCTGGGTATGTTGGGCAGGCCGTACCACCCTCTGGAGAGCCCTACGGTTGCGGATGGTGCGGTAGCAGCCTGTGATACAGCCCGAGGTTGAAGAGGGGCAGTTGCGGTAGCAGCCTGTGATACAGCCCGAGGTTGAAGAGGGGCTGTTGCGGTAGCAGCCTGTGATACAGCCCGAGGTTGAAGAGGGGCTGTTGCGGTAGCAGCCTGTGATACAGCCCGAGGTTGAAGAGGGGCTGTTGCGGTAGCAGCCTGTGATACAGCCCGAGGTTGAAGAGGGGCTGTTGCGGTAGCAGCCTGTGATACAGCCCGAGGTTGAAGAGGGGCTGTTGCGGTAGCAGCCTGTGATACAGCCCGAGGTTGAAGAGGGGCAGTTGCGGTAGCAGCCTGTGATACAGCCCGAGGTTGAAGAGGGGCAGTTGCGGTAGCAGCCTGTGATACAGCCCGAGGTTGAAGAGGGGCTGTTGCGGTAGCAGCCTGTGATACAGCCCGAGGTTGAAGAGGGGCAGTTGCGGTAGCAGCCTGTGATACAGCCCGAGGTTGAAGAGGGGCAGTTGCGGTAGCAGCCTGTGATACAGCCCGAGGTTGAAGAGGGGCTGTTGTGCCTTCTTCACCACACTGTCTGATTGGGTAGCACATTTCAGATTGTCAGTCGTGTGTACGCCGAAGACCTTGAAGCTTTTCACCTTCTCCACTGCGATACCGTCGATGTGGATGGGGGCATGCTCTCTCTACTGTCTCCTGAAGTCCACAATCAGCTCCTTCGTTTGGTTGACGTTCAGGGAATCATACTGGTTTCAACAAGTACGGCAGCCAAATGTGTTCTAAGTGCTGGTAGAGAATGTGAGAGTGAGCGTGACCATAGAGTGTGTGTAACGGGGCTATTATGGCAAGGACAATGCTTGATAATGAGAGTATAATAACTCTTGGAATTATATCTGCTTTGCATTCCAACAAGCGAGTATGTGATGAGTGTTCTTTTGTGTGTGTGTGTAAATGTAAATGTGTTGGAATAATTGCAGATGTTCCCTCTGGCATGAAGCTGTGAAAAAGAGAGTGAATGGGTGAAAGAGAGAGACAGACAGAGGTGGAGAGACAAAGAGAGAGAGAGAGAGGTGGTGAAGCAGAGAGAGAGTGAGGTGGAGAGGCAGAGAGAGAGAGAGATGTAGCAGAGAGTGAGAGAGAAGTGGAGAGGCAGAGAGAGAGAGAAAGAGAGAGAGGGGGAGAGGTGGAGAGAAAGAGAGAGGTGGAGAAGCAGAGAGAGAGAGAGAGAGAGAGAGACAGTGGTGGAGAGGCAGAGAGAGAACGCAGAGCAAACTAGAATGCTATTTTGCCCTAAACAGAGTACACAGTGGCAGAATACGACTGACCCAAACATAAGGAAAGCTTTGACTATGTACAGACTCATTGAGCATAGCCTTGCTATTGAGAAAGGCATCCGTAGGCAGACATGGCTCTCAAGAGGAGAAAGGCTTTGTGCACACTGCCCACAAAATGAGACAGAGAGAGAGAGAGAGAAGGAGAGAGAGAGAGAGAGAGAGAGAGAGAGAGCGAGAGAGAGAGAGATAGAGAGGCAGAGGCAGAGGCAGAGGCAAAAGTAGAGGCAGAGGCAGAGGCAGAGAGAGGTGACTGAAGCGTTAACTTCTATATATAAACAATCACATGTAATTTTAGATGTTCAGTCCTTGCATCCACAGCTCTGTCTATGAATTTGAGCGTGGTTACGCTTTTACAGAATAGAGTTGGGGTGACCACTTCATTATTGTTTCAATTAAGGATTTTAGCTTTATAAGCATTGATTGCAAAGCCTCCTGCCTGGCAGCACTCATACAATAATTGTTTGCTTTGCATGTGTGTGTGTGTGTGTGTGTGTGTGTGTGTGTGTGTGTGTGTCTGTGTGTGTGTGTGTGTGTGTGTGTGTGTGTGTGTGTGTGTGTGTGTGTGTGTGTGTGTGTGTGTGTGTGTGTGTGTGTGTGTGTGTGTGTGTGTGTGTGTGTGTGTGTGTGTGAGTGGTGTGTGTGTGTGTGTCAGCAGCCTCCAGTGGTCGATTCCCTTCACTAGATTGCACTACAGTATAACCATTGTTGGGGAAGCTACCCTGAAAATATAGTTTACCAAAGCCACCAATTACTTCTCATTGAAAGAAGTTAAGATACACCAAAGCTACTCTTAAGAAACATATTTTTACTCTGAATTTTTTATTTTATATATCCTTTATTTAACTATTACAGTTTTTTTTGATTGCTAAACGACAGTGGGCACAACTGGAGTCACATGTGCAAAACTCTAACTACAGTCTGCACTACCAACAGTCACCTGAGCTAAACAGTTCACATCACCTGCAAAACTCATTCCAAGCAACACAACTCTTAACACATGGCTCAAAACACGCTCAGTGCAGCCAAACACTATGCACAACCCTCACTGAGATAACACACTGTCACTCAGAACACACTGAGAGTAAAAACACTAGCATCAAACACCAATACAGAAATTACAAACTTCTCATCTTTACAGTTTGAACAATTTCAGTGACTTCATACAAAGTAATATTTTCTTCAAAGAAAAGAGTGACATTCTTTCACATGATTTATTAAAATTTTTAGAACATAACAATTCTTTAAGGTAAATGAAAATTAGCAGTTTGCTTCAATAGTCTGTAGTAATTTACGGAATTACAGTAATGAGAAAAAAAAGGTAGAAACTAAAAGTACATACTGTAATTCAAACAAATAATTGAGGGGCTAATCCTGCCTCTAGCATCAGGCCACAGGTTTTCTTCAACATCACATCTAATGTTTTCTCTTGCCATGCACCTGGGGAAGAACCTTCTGGAGTGCCTTATCCATCCCTGGCAGTCCTCTGGACTCGTGTCCTCACATCCGGCACGCATGGCTTCCAAAAGAGACATTTGGTCATGTGGTTGGTGACCAAACACTTTCCACCTCCAGGCAGAGAAAAACTCCTCTATTGGGTTGAGGAAGGGTGAATATGCAGGCAGGTACAAAACCATAAATCTGTGATGTGCTGCAAACCAATCTGTGACAGCTGCAGAGTGGTGAAAAGCAACGTTATCGCAAACTATGACGACAACTTGGGGGTTTCTTACTGGCTCCCCCTGTTCTGCTGGCACTATCTGAGCATAGAGCTGTTCTAGGAAAGCTATAAGCCTTTCTGTGTTGTATGGGCCAATGAGTGGTGTGTTGAGAAGCAAACCATCATTGGCCATTGCAGCACACAAGGTGATATTTCCCCCCCTTTGGCCTGGAACCTCCACAGTGGCCCTTTGACCTATAACATTCCTTCCTCTGCGCCGTGTTTTGGCAAGGTTAAATCCAGCTTCATCGATAAATACAAGTGAATGTGGTCTTTCCAGTGCTTCCACCTCCATTACTCTCTGAAAAACAGTAAGTGCACAGTTTTACTGTAGAAATGCTAGTGTTTTTTTTTTACTGTAAATATTTTGTACAGCTGTGTACGTAACCTCAGACGTCTTACCTGGACATATTGGTATCTTTGCTCTTTTACCCGTTCACTGTTTCTCTCGAACGGTACAGTGTATAACTGTTTCATTGTAACTTGGTGTTTCTTTAGGACTCGAGCAATAGTTGATGTGCTGACAGAATTAACATTTTCAAATATATCATTATCAGCCAGCACTCTATCTTGAATCTCCCGCAGTGTTATTGCATTGTTGACAACAACCATGTCAACAATAGCATTTTCCTGCGCATCTGAAAATATTTTTCCTCTTCCCCCTGTTGGGGGCAGCCTTTGGGTCCTGTTGTAAAAATATATTTTACAGTCAAACTTACTGTAATATATATCTGTGTAAATATTCTATAATTGCAATACAAAATAGATTCCTGTAATGTTTTCATTTACTGTAAGGATGTAACTCTCACCTGTTTGCATGATGGAAAATTCGCATTACAGATGCCACTGTGGATCTTTGCAGATTGGGTTGCACCCTCAACCCTGCCTCTCTCAATGAGAGACCATGGTTCACGACATGGTCTATAAGTGTAGCCCTTATTTCATCTGAAATAACAGCTCTTTGTCTTCTTTGTATTCCTCCACGCATCCGCCCTATCCCTGCCACCCTTCTCCCTCCACGAACCCATCTTCCTTGTTCCATTTCCAAAATGAGTCTTTCTGAGCTCTACCTATATATACTGTAATATGTGTGTGTGTTCACTAACAAGTCTAAAACAAGACACCAGCTTAGCCTTTCAGCTGAAATTGCAATCAGCAGTGTTTGAAAGGCACAAGGCTGAAATCTATTCCGTTTTGAATGTGTGGTTCACAGTTTTGACAGCAGTGTGTTAGCATTTGAACAAAGTGCTGTAAATCCACAGTGTTGTGCAGGTTGTGGTTAAAGTCATGGGATAAGTGTGTAGAGTTTTGAAAACTGTGTTCAAGCAATGAAAAACAAACTAGAGTTTGGTCCACATGAACTTCTGCTGTGCAGACTGTGGTTAGAGTTTTGCACATGTGACTCCAGTTGTGTCCACTGTCGTTTAGCAATCGAAAAAAACTGTAAGAATACATTTTTATTTACAATGATGGCCAACCCCTGTCAAACCACAACCCGGTGTTAGGGTGAGTGAATGAGGACCCAAAAGCGAACTAACTTAAACAGAGCTTCTTTAATAACCAAACATAGGTAGGCTCAGATAGACCGGCAGATTCCGACAGGACAGGACAAGGTTACAGCAAACATGACGATAGTCTGGTTCAGGCATGAAACACAACAAACAAGAATCCGACAAGGACAGGAACAAAAACAGAGAGAGATATAGGGGACTAATCAGAGGGAAAAGGGGAACAGGTGGGAGAAGGGGTGACGAGGTAGTCAAGAGGAGACAAGGAACAGCTGGGGGAAAGCGGGGGAGAAAAGGTAACCTAATACGACCAGCAGAGGGAGACAGGGTGAAAGGACAGGACAGAAAGACACAACATGACAGTACCCCCCCACTCACCGAGCGCCTCCTGGCGCACTCGAGGAGGAAACCTGGCGGCAACGGAGGAAATCCTCGATCAGCGCACGGTCCAGCACGTCCCGAGAGGGAACCCAACTCCTCTGCTCAGGACCGTACCCCTCCCAATCAACGAGGTACTGGTGACCACGGCCCCGAGGACGCATGTCCAAAATCCTGCGGACCCTGTAGATGGGTGCGCCCTCGACAAGGATGGGGGGGGGGGGGGGGGGGAAGACGACCGGGGGCGCGAAGAACGGGCTTAATACAGGAGACATGGAAGACCGGGTGGACGCGACGAAGGTATCGCGGAAGAAGAAGTCGAACTGCGACAGGATTAATGACCCGAGAAATACGGAACGGACCAATGAACCGCGGGGTCAACTTGCGAGAAGCCGTCTTAAGGGGAAGGTTCTGAGTGGAGAGCCAAACTCTCTGACCGCGACAATATCTAGGACTCTTAGTTCTACGCTTATTAGCAGCCCTCACAGTCTGCGTCCTATAACGGCAAAGTGCAGACCTGACCCTCTTCCAGGTGCGCTCGCAACGTTGGACAAAAGCCTGAGCGGAGGGGACGCTGGACTCGGCGAACTGAGATGAGAACAGCGGAGGCTGGTACCCGAGGCTACTCTGAAAAGGAGATAGCCCGGTCGCAGACGAAGGAAGCGAGTTGTGGGCGTATTCTGCCCAGGGGAGCTGTTCTGACCAAGACGCAGGGTTGCGAAAAGAAAGACTGCATAAGATGCGACCAATAGTCTGATTGGCCCGTTCTGCTTGACCGTTAGACTGGGGGTGAAAGCCGGAAGAGAGACTGACGGAAGCCCCAAGCAAACGGCAAAACTCCCTCCAAAATTGAGACGTGAATTGCGGACCTCCGTCCGAAACGACGTCTGACGGAAGGCCATGAATTCTGAAAACATTCTCGATGAAGATTTGTGCCGTCTCTTTAGCAGAAGGAAGCTTAGCAAGGGGAATGAAATGAGCCGCCTTAGAGAACCTATCGACAACCGTAAGAATAACAGTCTTCCCCGCTGACGAAGGCAGTCCGGTGACAAAATCTAAGGCGATGTGAGACCACGGTCGAGAGGGAATGGGAAGCGGCCTGAGACGGCCGGCAGGAGGGGAGTTACCGGACTTAGTCTGCGCGCAGACCGAACAAGCAGCCACGAAACGACGCGTGTCATGCTCCCGGGTGGACCACCAAAAACGCTGGCGAATGGAAGCAAGCGTACCCCGAACGCCAGGGTGGCCGGCTAACTTGGCAGAGTGAGCCCACTGAAGAACGGCCAGACGAGTAGGAACGGGAACGAAAAGAAGGTTCCTAGGACAAGCGCGCGGCGACGGAGTGTGAGTGAGCGCTTGCTTTACCTGCCTCTCAATTCCCCAGACAGTCAACCCGACAACACGCCCCTCAGGGAGAATCCCCTCGGGGTCAGTGGAGGCTACTGAAGAACTGAAGAGACGAGATAAAGCATCAGGCTTGGTGTTCTTAGAGCCCGGACGATAAGAAATCACGAACTCGAAACGAGCGAAAAACAGCGCCCAACGCGCCTGACGCGCATTAAGTCGTTTGGCAGAACGGATGTACTCAAGGTTCCTATGGTCAGTCCAAAGGACAAAAGGAACGGTCGCCCCCTCCAACCACTGTCGCCATTCGCCTAGGGCTAACCGGATGGCGAGCAGTTCGCGGTTTCCCACATCATAGTTACGTTCCGACGGCGACAGGCGATGAGAAAAATACGCGCATGGGTGGACCTTGTCGTCAGAGAGGGAGCGCTGAGAAAGAATGGCTCCCACGCCCACCTCTGACGCGTCAACCTCGACAACGAACTGTCTAGAGACGTCAGGTGTAACAAGGATAGGAGCGGATGTAAAACGATTCTTGAGGAGATCAAAAGCTCCCTGGGCGGAAACGGACCACTTAAAGCACGTCTTGACAGAAGTAAGGGCTGTGAGAGGAGCTGCCACCTGACCGAAATTACGGATGAAACGACGATAGAAGTTCGCGAAGCCGAGAAAGCGCTGCAGCTCGACGCGTGACTTAGGGGCGGGCCAATCAATGACAGCTTGGACCTTAGCGGGATCCATCTTAATGCCTTCAGCGGAAATAACAGAACCGAGAAATGTGACGGAGGAGGCATGAAAAGTGCACTTCTCAGCCTTCACAAAAAGACAATTCTCTAAAAGGCGCTGGAGGACACGTCGAACGTGCTGAACATGAATCTGGAGTGACGGTGAAAAAATCAGGATATCGTCAAGGTAAACGAAAACAAAGATGTTCAGCATGTCTCTCAGGACATCATTGACTAATGCCTGAAAGACAGCTGGAGCGTTAGCGAGGCCGAAAGGAAGAACCCGGTATTCAAAGTGCCCTAACGGAGTGTTAAACGCCGTCTTCCACTCGTCCCCCTCCCTGATGCGCACGAGATGGTAAGCGTTACGAAGGTCCAACTTAGTGAAAAACCTGGCTCCCTGCAGGATCTCGAAGGCTGAAGACATAAGAGGAAGCGGATAACGATTCTTAACTGTTATGTCATTCAGCCCTCGATAATCTATGCAGGGGCGCAGAGACCCGTCCTTCTTCTTGACAAAAAAAAACCCCGCTCCGGCGGGAGAGGAGGAGGGGACTATGGTACCGGCGTCAAGAGCTACAGACAAATAATCCTCGAGAGCCTTACGTTCGGGAGCCGACAGAGAGTATAGTCTACCCCGGGGGGGAGTGGTTCCCGGAAGGAGATCAATACTACAATCATACGACCGGTGCGGAGGAAGAGAGGTGGCCCTGGACCGACTGAACACCGTGCGCAGATCGTGATATTCCTCCGGCACCCCTGTCAAATCACCAGGCTCCTCCTGTGAAGAAGAGACAGAGGAAACAGGAGGGATAGCAGACATTAAACATTTCACATGACAAGAGACGTTCCAGGAGAGGATAGAATTACTAGACCAATTAATGGAAGGATTATGACAAACTAGCCAGGGATGGCCCAAAACAACAGGTGTAAAAGGTGAACGAAAAATCAAAAAAGAAATGGTTTCGCTATGATTACCGGAAACAGTGAGGGTTAAAGGTAGCGTCTCACGCTGAATCCTGGGGAGAGGACTACCATCCAGGGCGAACAAGGCCGTGGACTCCCTTAACTGTCTGAGAGGAATGTCATGTTCCCGAGCCCAGGTCTCGTCCATAAAACAGCCCTCCGCCCCAGAGTCTATTAAGGCACTGCAGGAAGCTGACGAACCGGTCCAGCGTAGATGGACCGACAAGGTAGTGCAGGATCTTGAAGGAGAGACAGGAGTAGTAGCGCTCACCAGTAGCCCTCCGCTTACTGATGAGCTCTGGCTTTTACTGGACATGAAGTGACAAAATGACCAGCAGAACCGCAATAGAGACAGAGGCGGTTGGTGATTCTCCGTTCCCTCTCCTTAGTCGAGACGCGGATACCTCCCAGCTGCATAGGCTCAGCTCCCGAGCCGGCAGAGGAAGATGGTAGTGATGCGGAGAGGGGGGCAACGGAGAACGCGAGCTCCTTTCCACGAGCTCGGTGACGAAGATCAACCCGTCGCTCAATGCGAATAGCGAGTTCAATCAAGGAATCCACGCTGGAAGGAACCTCCCGGGAGAGAATCTCATCCTTTACCTCTGCGCGGAGACCCTCCAGAAGACGAGCGAGCAAAGCCGGCTCGTTCCAGCCACTGGAGGCAGCAAGAGTGCGAAACTCAATAGAGTAGTCTGTTATGGATCGATTGCCTTGACATAGGGAAGACAGGGCCCTGGAAGCCTCCTCCCCAAAAACAGATCGATCAAAAACCCGTATCATCTCCTCCTTAAAGTCCTGATACTGGTTAGTACACTCAGCCCTTGCCTCCCAGATTGCCGTGCCCCACTCACGAGCCCGTCCAGTAAGGAGAGATATGACGTAGGCGACACGAGCAGTGCTCCTGGCGTAAGTGTTGGGCTGGAGAGAAAACACAATATCACACTGGGTGAGGAACGAGCGGCATTCAGTGGGCTCCCCAGAGTAACACGGCGGGTTATTGATTCTGGGCTCCGGAGATTCGAAAGCCCTGGAAGTGGCCGGTGGATCGAGGCGGAGATGGTGAACCTGTTCTGTGAGGTTGGAGACTTGGGTGGCCAGGGTCTCAACGGCATGTCGAGCAGCAGACAATTCCTGCTCGTGTCTGCCTAGCATCGCTCCCTGGATCTCGACGGCTGAGTGGAGAGGATCCGAAGTCGCTGGGTCCATTCTTGGTCGGATTCTTCTGTTAGGGTGAGTGAATGAGGACCCAAAAGCGAACTAACTTAAACAGAGCTTCTTTAATAACCAAACATAGGTAGGCTCAGATAGACCGGCAGATTCCGACAGGACAGGACAAGGTTACAGCAAACATGACGATAGTCTGGTTCAGGCATGAAACACAACAAACAAGAATCCGACAAGGACAGGAACAAAAACAGAGAGAGATATAGGGGACTAATCAGAGGGAAAAGGGGAACAGGTGGGAGAAGGGGTGACGAGGTAGTCAAGAGGAGACAAGGAACAGCTGGGGGAAAGCGGGGGAGAAAAGGTAACCTAATACGACCAGCAGAGGGAGACAGGGTGAAAGGACAGGACAGAAAGACACAACATGACACCCGGATGACGCTGGGCCAATTGTAAATATGAATTTGTTCTTAATTGACTTGCCTAGTTAAATAAAGGTAAAAATAAAAATAAAATTGTGCCCCGCCCTGTGGGATTCCCAATCACGGCCGGTGGTGATACAGCCTAAAATCAAACCAGGATCTGTAGTGATGCCTCTAGCATTGAGATGCAGTGCCTTAGTCTGCTGCGCCACTTGGGAGCCCCACACATACACTGTTGTTCACTACACTTTTGGAAAAAAGGTTTTTATCTAGAACGTAAAAGAGTTATTTGGCTGTCTCCATAGGAGAATCCTTTGAAGAACCCCTTTCGGTTCCAAGTAGAATCCTTTTGCATTCCATATAAAACCCTTTCAACCTAGGGTTCTACATGGAACTCAAAAGGGTTATACATGGAACTCAAAAGGGTTCTTCCAAAAGGATGTTCCTATGGGGACAGGCAAAGGAGCCGTTTGGAACCCTTGTTTGAAAGAGTGTAAATCCAAACTACTTTGTAAAAAAGTATCATATCCAAATCTGAAAGGTCATGGACTACAAATTGCAAAAATAGAGATCACTCTGGAGTCAGATGTTAGCATAATGTTTGTCACGTTGTTTTTCTTAACTGATTGTTCCAAGAGGATTCCACTCAAGTAGCTTCCATCATCAAATCAATCTTACAGTGAAATGCTTACTTACGAGCCCTCAACCACCAATGAAGTTTCAAAAAATATGGACAAGAATAAGAGATAAAAGTAACAAGTAATTAAAGAGCAGTAGTAAAACAACAATAGCGAGACTGTATACAGGGGGGAACCGGTACAGAGTTAATTATTTGAGGTAGTATGTACATGTCGGTAGAGTTATTGAAGTGACTATGCATAGATGATAACAACAGAGAGTAGCTGCAGTGTAAAGAGGGGGAGAGGGAGGGGGTCAATGCAAATAGTCTGGGTAGCCATTTGATTAGACAATCAGGAGTCTTATGGCTTGGTGGTAGAAGCTGTTTATAAGCCTCTTGGACCTAGACTTGGTGCTCCGGTACCGCTTGCCGTGCGGTAGCAGAAAGAACAGCCTTTGACTAGGGTGGCTGGATTCTTTGACAATTTTTATGGCCTTCCTCTGACACTGCCTGGTATAGAGGTCCTGGATGGCAGGAAGCTTGTCCCCAGTGATGCACTGGGCCGTTCGCACTACACTCTGTGGTGCCTTGTGGTCGGAGTCCGAGCAGTTTCCGTACCAGGGATGGTGCAGCTGTAGAACCTTTTTGAGGTTCTGAGGACACATGCCAAAATCAGACATGGATTCACACACTACAACGGTACACTAGCAGGTTGTAACTGGAGACAGTATCTCTCTGTGTTTCAGTCAATGTCAAATTGATTCCACTCCATTGACTTGTCTGTATATTGCTTCTTCTACACAAATCATTCCTTTCCTTCCTCTTTTACGAGTGTATCTAAGGGATATAGATTGATAGAATCGGTGAGCATTTGTATTGGCGCTATGTTATCAACAGTCATTTATTTGATGTGCATGCTACTCCTATTGCCTACTCATAAGTATGGCAATCACACACTACTGTACGTTCTCTTGTGTCGAATTCCACTAACACTCAGTGCTTTTCATGATCCACCCTGCCACACTAAAACACACCATGTATAGCTGTATTCCCAAGATGTCCAATGTCATGTTACTGTACTGATAAAAGTTAATTAGTTTCCATTGAATGGTTTTCTCCAGCCTGACTGTGGTACACTCTGAAAGGCATGTCCTATATTTCACGACAGTCACATACTGATTACTGCCTCTCCTCCCAAATGATCCACTTTGTGGTCACATCCCCTGAACACTAATGTCACGTTCATGTCATCAGTGACGTCTGTTCTTCACACATTATACTCTATGACCTGGTCAGCCTGTAGCACCACACATTTCTACCATATTCTATTGTCATGAGTCTTGTTTTGGAGGCACAACTGAGCCATGTCCCCTTAGATAGGCCAGCTGCAAAGTCATAATTGGCTACATTGTACCTTAATTCATCAATCAGGAAGAAGGGAGGAACAAAAACCCGCAGACAGGTGGAATGATACATGTGGGTTAGCAGGGTTAGCAGTGTGGTTAAGGTTAGGGTGAGGTTGAAAATCCCTGTAGCTGTGCCAGCTATTGACCACTCTGCAGAGCTGCCTCCAAAACAAGATTAAAACAATGTTAACCTGCAAAGCACATCAGTAACATGTTGTCAGTATGCATGCATTACACATGCAATATGTGTGTGTGTGTATGTCAGTGTGTGTGTGTGTGTGTGTGTGTGTGTGTGTGTGTGTGTGTGTGTGTGTGTGTGTGTGTGTGTGTGTGTGTGTGTGTGTGTGTGTGTGTGTGTGCGTGTGTGTGTGTTGTGTGTGTGTGTTGTGTGTATGTTGGTGTGTGTGTGTGTGTACACTATGTGTTGTGTGTTGTGTGTGTGTGTGTGTGTGTTGTGTGTGTGTACACTATGTGTTGTGTGTTGTGTGTGTGTGTGTGTGTGTGTGTGTGTACACTATGTGTTGTGTGTTGTGTGTGTATGTGTGTGTGTGTGTGTGTGTGTGTGTACACTATGTGTTGTGTGTTGTGTGTGTGTGTGTTGTGTGTTGTGTGTGTGTATGTTGGTGTGTGTGTGTACACTATGTGTTGTGTGTGTGTGTGTGTGTGTGTGTGTTGTGTGTTGTGTGTGCGTGTGCATGCATGCATGTGTGCGTGCAGGTATTGCAGAGCACTCTAACGTCACGTTAATGTGCCGTTCCACATCCCCACCTCCCTCCACTCTGTCCCTGTCATCAAATCTTTATGTGACATTTTCACACCTCCCCAGTCTCTGACATACACTCACTCAGTCACACACACACACACACACACAAACACACACACACACACACACACACACACACACACACACACACACACACACACACACACACACACACACACACACACACACCATCGGCATTGCTTGCTGTTTGGGGTTTTAGGCTGGGTTTCTGTATAAGCACTTTGTGACATCTGCTGATGTGAAAAGGGCTTTATATATACATTTTATTGATTGATTGTATTATGTGT
This sequence comes from Oncorhynchus mykiss, assembly GCF_013265735.2. Classification (NCBI taxonomy): domain Eukaryota; kingdom Metazoa; phylum Chordata; class Actinopteri; order Salmoniformes; family Salmonidae; genus Oncorhynchus; species Oncorhynchus mykiss. The sequence continues at coordinate 41,376,567 of NC_048588.1, forward strand.
GTGGTTGATGAGGACGCACAATACGTAGACTTAGCGCACCAACCACGCCCAACCCAAACCAACCACGCCCAACATAAACCAACCACGCCCAACACAAACCAATCACGCGCAACACAAACCAACCACGCCCAACCCAAACCAACCACGCCCAACATAAATCAACCACGCCCAACACAAACCAATCACGCCCAACTCAAACCAATCACGCCCAACACAAACCAACCACGCCCAACAAAAACCAACCACACTCAACACAAACCAACCACACCCAACACAAACCAACCACGCCCAACACAAACCAACCACGCCCAACACAAACTAACCACGCCCAACACAAACCAACCACGGCCAACACAAACCAACCACGCCCAACACAAACCAACCACGCCCAACACAAACCAACCACGCCCAACACAAACCAACCACGCCCAACACAAACCAACCACGCCCAACACAAACCAACCTCGCCCACCACAAACCAACCACGCCCAACAGAAACCAACCACGCTCAACATAAACCAACCACGCCCAACACAAACCAACCACACCCAACACAAACCAACCACGCCCAACACAAACCAACCTCGCCCACCACAAACCAACCTCGACCAACACAAACAAATTACACCCAACACAAACCAACCACGCCCAACACAAACCAACCACGCCCAACACAAACCAACCTCGCCCACCACAAACCAACCTCGACCAACACAAACCAACCACGCCCAACACAAACCAACCACGCCCAATACAAACCAACCTCGCCCAACACAAACCAACCTCGCCCAACACAAACCAACCACACCCAACACAAACCAACCACGCCCAATACAAACTAACCACGACCAACACAAACCAACCACACCCAACACAAGAGTAAATGTTGCGCTGTGTTCAAACTAACAGCATTCTTCAATAGCAGGAAAGACAAATTACGTAAACAGACAAAACATTATAACATATATGTCAAGTGTTGACTATATCTATATACAGAGTGTCATTTCAGAATGTGAAACTGATTTCTCTTTTAGCTTATAGAATGAATGTTTTCTGATAAAGTTCAATCCATTATCTTAAGTTTATTCTATGAGTTTGCACATCAGCTTCAGCAGTTGACGCACCTTTCCGATGGATGAAGGGTCTATATATCTTTAACCGGAGGCTGCCTCTGCATATGTAAGCTGGCAGTGAGGCTGAGGTATGGTCTGCGGTGGGGTAACTTCCTGTTGGACTCTATTTGTCCTACCCCTAGAGTACAGTCCAGGGCTGTGAAGAGATGTGTGGAGCTGAGCTGAGCTGTGTCCGGCACCTCTCGGCTGAGCTTGCTGGTTCTGGCACCGCCGGTCTGAGCTGGTCTGGGTTTGGAGCTGCTGGGCTGACTTGGGACAGTTCTGGAACTGTTGGGCTGAGCTGTGTTGGTTCTGGCACCGCCGGTCTGAGCTGGTCTGGGACTAGCGCCGCAGTAGGGGCTGGAGATGTCTATGTCTGGCTCAGCTGAGATGAGTTTGGCCACCTTGGAAAGTGGGGATGTGGGGGTCTTTTGCTGGGCTGGTATGATTGTAGACCTCTTCCTAACGTCCCCTGTCCTCTGGAGGTGTGCTCAGCTGAACATGGTCAGAGTGCTGGGAGGTTAGCAAGGCAGGGTAGGCTGTGGCAGGCTGGGAGGTTGACAGGTCAGGGTAGGCTGTGGCAGGCTGGGAGGTTGGCAGGTTAGGATAGGCTGTGGCAGGCTGGGAAGTTGGCAGGTTAGGATAGGCTGTGGCAGACTAGGGGGTTGGCAAGTCAGGGTTGACCCTAATAGGCTGAGAGGCATTTGAGGCAGCTGGAGTGAAGGCTGCACTGGGCTCAGGGCTATCTGAGCTTCCACCAGGCTGATGCTCTGTTGGTGGCATGGTCAGAAGCTGCTGACAGAGGGCATCATGTCCCTCTCTCTCTGCTGAAGCTCCACTTTCACTACACACAGCTCTTCTTGAAGGACATCATTGGACTGTGGCTTCTGTTCAGGGTTCTGTCTTAAAACGTATTGGTGACTGGGGGGCAGTATTGAGTAGCTTGGATGAATAAGGTGCCCAGAGTAAACTGCCTGCTACTCTGTCCTAGATGCTAATACATATATATTATTGTTCACATTGGATAGAAAACACTCTGAAGTTTCCAAAACTGTTTGAATGATGTCTGTGAGTATAACATAACTCATATGGCAGGCAAAAACCTGAGACAAATCCAACCAGGAAGTGGGAAATCTGAGGTTTGAAGTTTAATTTAAGTGATTGCCTATCCAATATACTGTATCTATGGGGACAGATTGCACTTCCCAAGGCTCCCAGCAGATGTCAACAGTCTTTAGAAAGTTGTTTGAGGCTTCTATTGTGGAAGGGTGTCGAATAAGAGCTGTTTCAACAAGTGGACTAGGCTGAGGCCAATCAGTTGTTTACTGCGCGGTCATGCAGGTGCGCCATTCCTTCTTTTTCCTCTGTAATGACGCTATTGTCCGTTTGGAATATTATTGAAGATTTATTATAAAAAGACCCTAAGAATTGATTGTAAACATCGTTTGACATGTTTCTACAAACTGTAATGGAACTCTTTCGACTTTTCATCTGGATTTTGCGCACGTGCCGTGTGCCTTTGGAATAGTGAACTAAACGCGCAAATAAAATGGAGGTATTTGGACATATATATGGACGCAATCGAACAAAGCAAACATTTATTGTGGAAGTGGGAGTCCTGGGAGTGCATTCTGACGAAGATCAGCAAAGGTAAGTGAAGATTTATAATGATATTTATGACTTTTGTTGACTCCACAACTTGGCGGGTAACTATATTGCTTGCTTTTGTGGCAGAACGGTGTTCTCAGATTGTTGAATATTGTGTTTTTGCCGTAAAGCTTTTTTGAAATCTGACACAGAGGTTGCATTAAGAACAGTTTCTGTAATTTGATGTGGCTCTCTGCAATTTCTCCGGATGTTTTGGAGGCATTTCTAAACATGGCCACAAGGTAAACTGAGTTTTTGGAAAATAAATATGAACTTGATCGAACAAAACGTACATGTATTGTGTAACATTGAGTCCTAGGAGTGTCATCTGATGAAGATCGTCAAAGGTTAGTGATTCATTTTATCTATATTTCTGCTTTTTGTGACACCTCTCTTTGGTTGGAAACTGGCTGAATGCTTTCTGTGACTAGTTGCTGACTCAACATAATGATGTGTTCTACTTTCTCCGAAAAGCCTTTTTGAAATCGGACACTGTGGTTGGATTAACGAGAAGTGTATCTTTAAAATGGTGTAAAATACTTGTATGGTTGAGGAATTTTAATTATGACATTTCTGTTGTTTTGAATTTGGTGCCCTGCAATTTCACTGGCTGTTGGCAAGGTGGGACGCTAGCTTCCCGAACAATCCCAGAGAGGTTTTAACTTCTGTCTTAACTGTTCTATTGGAGGACCAATCTCCTCCAGGCTAAAGCTCAACTCTTCGATTAGCGTCTGGACAGTGTCACATTTTTATTTTTTGCTCAACCCGAATTCTGTAATCTCCACTTCAAGATGGGAGAGGCAGTTCTGTATTTATTTAATGAACCAATGGTGTGTTTGGTGTGCACACAGCTGCTAGAGGTGAGGAAGGGAGTGATGTATAGTGGGCCTCCTGTTTTGAAGCACAGGATTTGGGAGATGCAGGCATTGTTATTGGAGACATGTCAGTCTAGAATTCATCATCCACTAGAGGTTTTATCGCGATTAACTCTTCCTTATTAATTTATGGTATAGGGGACGCTTGCGTCCCACTTGGCCAAAAGCCAGGGAAAATGCAGCGCGGAAGATTCAAATAAAATGATATAAACATCAAACTTTCATTAAATCACACATGTAAGATACTAAATTAAAGCTACACTCGTTGTGAATCCAGCCAACATGTCAGATTTTAAAAAGGCTTTTCGGCGAAAGCATAAGAAGCTATTATCTGATGATAGCACAACAGTAAACAAAGAGAGTACCATATTTCAACCCTGCAGGCGCTACACAAAACGTAGAAATAAAATATAAAACATGCCTTACCTTTGACAAGCTTTTTTGTTGGCACTCCAATATGTCCCATAAACATCACAATTGGTCCTTTTGTTCGATTAATTCCGTCCATATATATCCAAAATGTCAATTTATTTGGCGAGTTTGATGCAGAAAAAAACAGCTTCCAAAATGCGCAATGTCACTAGAAAATATCTCAAAAGTTACCTGTAAACTTTGCCAAAACATTTCAAACTACTTTTGTAATACAACTTTAGGTATTTTTAAATGTCAATAATCGATCAAATTGAAGACGGGTCTATCTGTTTTCAATGGAGGACGAGAGGAAACTAACGGTACTTTTCAAGTCTTGCGCAACTCTCAACAGCGTTACCTTTTTCCAAGATGGCCGTACTTCTTCATAGCACAAAGGAATAACCTCAACCAAATTCCAAAGAATTTGAGAACTCACTGAACAGACAGAGACCTAAAAAAAAAAAATTCTGAACGGTTAGTCCTCTGGGTTTTGCCTGCTACATAAGTGCTGTTATACTCACAGACATGATTCAAACAGTTTTAGGAACTTCAGAGTGTTTTCTATCTAAATATACTAATAATATGCATATCTTATATTCTTGGCATGAGTAGCAGGAAGTTTAACCTGTCTACGATATTGGTTCCCAATTGGGAATCAACCCTCCCACGTTCAGCTGAAACGGTGGCGCATGGAACGCAAAAATATTCTTAAAAATATTTAACCTCCACACATTAACAAGTCCAATAGCTCAAATGAAAGATAAACACCTTGTTCATCTAGCCAGCAAGTCAGATTTCTAAAACGTTTTACGGCGAAAACATAGCACATATATATGTAAAACCACCACCAGACACAGCTCATTTGAATAGCCAAAACATGCATTCAACAAACGCAGGATTAAAAAATAAATCGTTCACTAACCTTTTGAAAATCTTCATCAGATGACAGTAATATGACATGTTACACAGTACATTTTTTTTTTTTCAATAATATGCCATTTATATCCATAAATGTCCATTTACAGTGAGTTCACGTTCAGAAATTACTCAAAAATGCCCGCAGGAAATCTAGGTAGCGCGGCAAGATAACGTAAATAGACATCATAAACTTTGACTAAATATACATGTTCTACATATAGTTAGAAAGATACACTGCTTCTTTATGCAACCGCTTTGTTAGATTCATTTTTAACGTTACAGAAATCGCACACTATTCAATATGCTGAGACGGCGCTCAGTTCCAAGCTACATTTCTACGTAATGTTGGAGTCAACAGAAACACAGATTTAAGCATAAATATTCCCTTACCTTCGATGGTCTTCGTTCAGAATGTTCTGGAAGGCTTCATACTTACCCAATACATCGTTTGGTTTCAAGTCTTGCGTCTTTGTATTAGCTACTGCTAATAACATCAGCTGAAATGCACCCAAAACGTCCTCTGGTCCGGAAAAGTTGCGCATCAAAACTTCAAAATTACATATTATATGTCGACTAAACAGGTCAAACTAAGTGCAGAAGCAAGCTTTATGATGTTTTAGACACACAAAACAAACTTCAATTCAATCGGCCATCGTCTGCCCTTCTCTTGAGTGCTGCAACAAAGGAATGGCTGGGACCAATTCGCGCCCCTACGCACAGCCTATTTTCTCGTGGCACGCACTAATTTCACTCTAGGGTCAATTCTCGCGGGATTTGAACGATTCAAAGCTCTACTGAAAGAGGACATCTAGCGGAAGAGATAGAAAGTATCCCCAGAATCATAACTGGTTGGGAAGGGTGGGGGCCATGACGTCAAAGTTGCTCCAACTTTCATGGCCACAAAAACTAGTTTGGAAGAATGCCTGCCCTGTGAGTTCTGCTATACTTACAGACATAATTCCAACGGTTTTAGAATCTTTAGAGTGTTTTCTATCCAATAATAATTTAATTTAATAATTTATTTGCATATATTAGCAATTTTTGACAGATTTTCTTTTCAGTTTACTAGGGGTACCCAATCTCTCCAAAGGGGGCATATGTCTGCCATATCCTTAACAGGTTTTAAATTGGGCACGCTATTTATCCAAAAGTGAAAATGCTGCCCCCTATACCTTAAGAAGTTAAACAGCTCTAAACTCACCTTAGAGACTTGGATCATTACTTTTCCAATATTATATATATATATATATATATATATATATATATATCAATTTTACATTTTGTGGTTGTCCACGTACAATAGTCTGACGGTCTTGTTTCCAGATATTTGAAGATGTTTGTTTGCCTTGCGCAGGGCTGCATGCCAAGCCTTTGGACGTTGAGTGAAAAAGATTAGATCCACCTTGTGTTTTTGTTGAAAAAAGTCTGCTCTTAGTGTCACTGGGTGCCCTTTTTTTCCTCCCTGCTTCCCTGGCCAAAACTACTGCATATTCTGTTGCTAAGCTTGGGGATTGTAAATATATTCATGTTGGTTGATTACAGCTGGATGAAGTAGATGTTAGAGCTGGTTTTCACTTGGCTAGTAGTAGCTAGGTGTTTTAGAATGTAAACAAAGCCTACCTTTCTTGTTTTCCATGTGTAAGTTCAGGTACTTGTTTTCCTTCCCTTTGTGCTGTCCTTTGTCATTTCTGATTGTCTTTTTTTTTGTTAGCTAGGTTTTTTAGCTAACAGCAGGTAGCCAGTAGCAAGAAACTCTCTTAGTAATTCAAAAGCAATGTGTAAACAACTGTTAGCTTGTTAGCTATCCAGTTGAGTGATCAGGAAAATAAAAATCTGATGTATTCTCTTCTCTGGTTTGAAATTCTTAGCCCTTCTTATTTTATCTTTCACTCAACTGTTTTTCTCAAATGTACTCTTCCTCTAAATATTTGAAATATTATATAGTACTAGATATTAGGAGCTCATACATTTTACCAACCCTTCATGGAACATGGAACTGTCCCTCCCTCCCTCCCTCCCTCCCTCCCTCCCTCCCTCCCTCCCTCCCTCCCTCCCTCCCTTCTCTCCTCTGGCTAAACTGAACCTCTTCTCTGTCCCAATCCTTTAAGAGAGCCTTATCTCAGACTCTCCTCTGGCTAAACTGAACCTCTTCTCTGTCCCAACCCTTTAACAGAGCCTTCTCTTCAGGGCCCTTCTCTACATGGTTCTCTCCTACCGTTTCACAGGGGACATTCTGACTTTGTTTTTAATTTCAAAACGTTGCCTCGGACCGAAGAGATCAACCGAAGCCCATTTCCATGTGACCTTCCCAAACAGGGGGCCCAGGGAGACAGGCTCCTAATTAAATCGTTATCATTCCCTGGAAACGCAGAGCACGATTGAATGAAGCTGTGTCTACAGTGTGTTCATGACACAGACATCTACACTCACTCTATAAGATACCCAGCTTCAGGTAGAGGTTGGCCTTTAACTCAGATCAGATTACCTTCCTTTAATCTGAACGTAACCACTGAGGGGTTGGTGGACAACTTCCTGCTACCGAGGGCAACTGCATCCTACTCCCTTGGCCTTTGGATAACCAATTTAGTAAACATGTTTCACAATAATTGGTGTGGAGCAATGTTGTACTTAAATAGAAAATGCCCTCGTACCTCCATTCCATCTATCCAGTTCTGGTAGACATTGGAACTGTAGAATAAGGAAGTTACCCCCAGTAGGTAATATAATAACAGACCCAGACTCACAGCTGATTGGGAGATATCAATCAAAGTTAACAAAGGAAGAATTAACATCTGGAGGCTATTGTCTGCTGTCACTGATGTGTAGGCTTCACCTCCCCTCCAGCAGATTGCCTGTGCCTTTGTCGCTGCCTCTCTATACCTCTCTTTATCTGTCGCTTTGCTCTCTCTCTCTGTCGCTCCTGCTCTCTCTCTCTGTCGCTCCTGCTCTCTCTCTCTCTCTGTCGCTCCTGTCTCTCTCTCTGTCGCTCCTGCTCTCTCTCTCTCTCTGTCGCTCCTGCTCTCTCTCTCGCTTTGTCGCTCCTGCTCTCTCTCTCTCTCTGTCGCTCCTGCTCTCTCTCTCTCTGTCGCTCCTGCTCTCTCTCTCTCTCTGTCGCTCCTGCTCTCTCTCTCTCTGTCGCTCCTGCTCTCTCTCTTTCTCTGTCGCTCCTGCTCTCTCTCTCTGTCGCTCCTGCTCTCTCTCTCTGTCGCTCCTGCTCTCTCTCTCTGTCGCTCTTGCTCTCTCTCTCTGTCGCTCCTGCTCTCTCTCTCTGTCGCTCCTGCTCTCTCTCTCTTTATCTGTCGCTCCTGCTCTCTCTCTCTGTCGATCCTGCTCTCTTTCTCTTTATCTGTCGCTCCTGCTCTCTCTCTCTTTATCTGTGAGTCCCTCGTTCTGTCTTCAGTCATACACATTGGATAAAAATGTGTCAGAACTTCCCAGCACACGAGTACAGTATTGTTATTGTGATTTTCCTTTATGATCCTAACGTCATATGGCTTCTGAGGCTTGCAGATGAAATACACCCACTGGGTGGGTTGATGTAGAGCACAGTTGATTGAAGACAGCAATTTTGGTTGTTGAAAGTCATAGTAGAAGGTAATGTACACATTAGGCAGTATAGAAAGGTCTGGAACACCTAGTCACTGAACATAATATAGAAAGGTCTCGAACACCTAGTCACTGAACCTAATATAGCAAGGTCTGGAACACCTAGTCACTGAACCTAATATATCAAGGTCTGGAACACCTAGTCACTGAACATTATACAGCAAGGTCTGTAATAGCTAGTCACTGAACATTTATGTCTCACTATATCTCTCCATCTGTCATTTTATCCTTTAGACTAATTATCATCGGCAGGTGAATTCATTTGTTTATAATAACAGAATTACAATTCCCCCATTTATTTGTATCTCCATATATCTCTCCACTCTCTATGCCTCCCTCTCATTTCCTCCTCTCCTCCTCTCCACCTCTCCCTCCATCTTTCTTTCCGTCTTTCTCTCTCTCCTCTATCTCATTTTCCTACACATCATTTACATGTACAGTATTCATATCCTGTTTTTTTTGTTCTCCATTGGAGGTGTCTCCTCCAAGCTAAATCACCAGAGGAAGAAGGGAAAGATGCTAGAGGCGAGAACGCTTCTTCCTTACATCCCGTACTCTTCTCTTAATTAAGATAAACAAAAGATAAATGTTAAGTAAACAAGTTAGCAATGAAGTCCAGGTGTGACTGACGTTGGGGAGTATTAATGGTTGCCAGGTGTGACTGATGATGGGGAGTAATAATGGTTGCCAGGTGTGACTGACGATGGGGAGTATTAATGGTTGCCAGGTGTGACTGACGATGGGGAGTATTAATGGTTGCCAGGTGTGACTGACGATGGGGAGTATTAATGGTTGCCAGGTGTGACTGATGATGCGGAGTAATAATGGTTGCCAGGTGAGACTGATGATGGGGAGTAATAATGGTTGCCAGGTGTGACTGATGATGGTGAGTAATAATGGTTGCCAGGTGTGACTGATGATGGGGAGTAATAATGGTTGCCAGGTGTGACTGATGACGGGAGTATTAATGATTGCCAGGTGTGACTGATATTGGGGATTATTAATGGTTGCCAGGTGTGACTGATGATGGGGATTATTAATGGTTGCCAGTTGTGACTGATGATGGGGATTATTAATGGTTGCCAGGTGTGACTGATGATGGGGATTATTAATGGTTGCCAGGTGTGTCTGATGATGGGGAGTAATAATGGTGAGTAATAATGGTTGCCAGGTGTGACAGATGATGGGGAGTAATAATGGTTGCAAGGTGTGACTGATGATGGGGAGTAACAATGGTTGCCAGGTGTGTCTGATGATGGGGAGCAATAATGGTGAGTAATAATGGTTGCCAGGTGTGACTGAAGATGTGGAGTAATAATGGTTGCCAGGTGTGACTGATGATGGGGAGTAATAATGGTTGCCAGGTGTGACTGATGATGGGGAGTAATAATGGTTGCCAGGCGTGACTGATGATGGGGAGTAATAATGGTTGCCAGGTGTGACTGATGATGGGGAGTAACAATGGTTGCCAGGTGTGACTGATGACAGGGAGTATTAATGGTTGCCAGGTGTGACTGATGATGGGGAGTAATAATTTGCCAGGTGTGTGCGTAAAGGTGGGTTGCCGGGTCCGGTTGTTAGTAGACCGTCGATGTTGAGCACCGGAGCGGGAGTAGTTGTGACAGTGCCCCCCCTCCCAACACGCAGCTCCAGCCACAGGACGACGCCGAGGTGAGGTCCCACCCCCCTCGGCAAAGGTGGAAATCTCGGATGATGTTGGGATCTAGAATGTCGTCTGCCGGAACCCAACACCACTCCTCTGGACCATACCCCTCACAGTCCACCAGGTACTGGAGCTGATCCCCACAACGTCGGGTGGAAGGGGGGGGGGGGGGGGGGGGGTGGCATCAGCCAGGGGACCAGGAACCACCGGCCTGAGGAGGGAAACATGAAAAGAGGGTGAGATCCGGTAGTTAGTGCAGAGCTTGAATCTGTGTGTTACCTCATTGATCCTCCGGAGGACTTTGAATGGATCCACAAATTGGGGGCTCAGCTTCCAGCAGGGCAGGTGGAGCGGGAGGTTCCTGGTGGAGAGCCAGACACGATCACCAAGATGGACCACAGGAGTTTCACTGTGGTGACGGCCTGCTTGTTCTTTCTGGCGGCGAACAGAACCAGAACCACTTGTCCACCTCAGGAGCTTTGGTCTTGTTCGGGGCCCATGGAGCCAGGGCCGGCTGGTACCCCAGGACGCACTGGAAGGGAGACAGCCCGGTGGAGGAGTGATGAAGTGAATTCTGGGCGTACTCTGCCCAGGGAAGGAATCGGGCCTACTCCCCCTGCCATTCCTGGCATTGACTCCTCAAGAACCTCCCCAGCTCCTGGTTCATCCTTTCCACCTCCTCGTTAGACTAAGGCCGGTAACCGGAAGTGTGGATGACCGTGACCGCCAGCTACTCCTTGAAGACTTTCCAAACACTTGACGTGAATTGGGGGCCACGGAAGAAGACGATGTCCTCCGGAAGGCCATAGTGCAAGAAGACCTGCTGGAATAGTGCCTCAGTGTCCTGGAGAGCGTTAGGTAGACCAGAGAGAGGAGTAAAATGGCAGGGTTTTGAGAATCTGTCAACAACAACCAAAATAGTGGTAAAACCATCAGAAAGGGGGAGATCTGTAACAATGTCTATGGACAGATGTGACCAGGGCCGCTGATGCACGGGTAGGGGAAGTAGTTTCCCTGCTGGAGCGTGCCGGGGAGTCTTGGATTGAGTAAATACTGAACATGAATTGACATAGTGGGCGACGTCCTGCTCCAACGTGGGCCACCAGTATTTATCAGAAAGGGATTGGATGGTGCGGGTGATAGCTGGGTGTCCAGCGGTGAGGGATGTGTTTGCTCAGGTCAACAGCCGATCTCTCACCTCCGTGGGGAAGTAGATATGCATGGTGGAAGTCCACATCTACCTCCCAAAACACGATGCCAATGATACAGGAAGACCAATTGATGGGCTGGAGGACACTCACAGGACCCTCCATCGACATGGAACCACAGGGTGCAGGAAAGCTGGTCCTCTGACATCCTGGTCCCCAGGCGGTGATTGTCATCTTAGACCAGGATATGGTGAGGTTATGAAGTTGGAGCCACGGGAGGCCAAGCCGAGGTTGACTTTGTGAACAGGTACGGTGATAAGGAAGAGAAGGCTTTCTTGGTGCTGTGACGTGCATAATTGTGCCTGATCCCAATGGTCGTTTATCCATAGCTTGGACAAGACAAGGAGAGGATAGCGGGTACACAGTGATATTCAGGAGGAGACGAGGGCCTGAGTGATAAAATTCCCTGTGGCACCGGAGTCCACTATAGCCAGAAACAAAACACCTGAGGGACAGCCAGACAGTGAAATAGAAACCAGGAATGTTTTTGTGTGAAACGATGATGAAGGAATAGTCAGGCCTACCCTGGGGGACGGATGATCACTGGGCTGGACTACGGGTTGGAATGCACTGGACACGGGCTGTAGCTGGTGCCCCTCCTGGCTGAAATAGGGATACAACCCCAGCCGTCTCCGGTGACATCGCTCTGCCGCTGAGAGACGTGTGCCCCCTATCTCCATAGTTTCAGGCTCTGCCTTAGGAAGGCCAAAGGAGGAGGGTGAGGGATAAGGGGGCCGCCAAAGCTCCCTAATAACGTTGTTAGGATAGGGTATGTTAGGATAAGAATAGGGTAGGAAAGGGTAGAGTAGGGTGGGGTAGGATACGATAGGGTAGGGTAGGATATGATAGGATAGGGTAGGGTAGAATGTAATAGGGTAGAGTAGGGTGGAATAGGATAGGATAGGGTATGATGGGATAGGATAGGATAGGTAAGGATTGGGTCGGAGAGGATAAGGAGTATGGTATGATAGGGTAGGGTAGGACAGGGTAGAATAAGATAGGATTGGGTAGGATAGGACAGGAAAGGATAGGGTTGGGTAGGATATGATAGGACAGGGTAAGATAGGATAGGGTTGGATAGGGTAGGGTATGGAAGGATAGAATATAGTAGGGTAGGGTTGGATAGAATAGAGTAGGGTAAGGTAGGGTAGGACAGGACAGGACAGGGTAGGGAAGGGAAGGATATGATATGATAGAATATGCTAGGGTAAGACAGGATAAGGGTAGAATAGGGTAGAAACTGAAAGTGTGTAAGACTGGGATTTGACAAGCAATCCTCTGAGCTGTAGGTTAACATCTTCTTCAACACCCTGATCGCTATGAGCCTCCTAGATGGGAGCAGGCACATTGTGTTGCCCGTATTGTACGGTAGGAATGACACATAATGCCGACATTTCAACATTTCAAATATGCAGAAATACTCTGTAATCCACTAGAGTCTGGCTGGGGCAGTCTCCACCTTTTGATGTCCTCTTTCTTTTTCCTCACTCTGCTTTTCTGATTCTACCTTTCTTCCTCATACCCTGTCATCATGTTCCTTTGCTCTCTGCCTTCTCCCTTTCTGTATGTCTGTAGCACTAGCTACTGTAGTAGTGGTGGTGTCTCTGTAGGACTGGTGATGTCCGTATGGCACTGTCTGAGCACCATCTGCTGTGGGAAGGCAGTGGCCATGTTGGCTCTGGTGTGGAGGTGGTGGCTCTGTTTCGGGCGCCAGTTTCCACTCAGATAAAGGCACGACAGCGTAACCAAAGCCACAGGGGTGTTCCAACTATCTAATTTACTGTTCATTCACTCTATTCCTCTTTACACCTTCTTCTAAAACTCACCACTATGTGCTTCACTCTTATTTAGGAAGCACTCTTGCACTTGTCATTGTCTATTGAGACACAAGGCAGATTAATCTCTCTGATTAAGTGACAGTGTTTTTCTATGGTGTGATGACTAATCTTCTGGTGAAGTATGCTACTTCCTTCTGAGCAACACAGCTAGTAACGGGCATTTAGCAGAGAGCAACTTTTAGCACCAACATTAGTCACCGTATGCAGTCTTAGCTGGTCATTTAAGGCCAATTACATCCACTCTGTAGGAGGCAGGGCCGCAAGCAGTTCAACTTTACCAACAAAGACATGATTAACTAATACAAGAGAGACCTCTCACAATGAGAGAAGGGAGAGAAATAAAGAGAGACGCAAGTAGAATGAGTGAAACACAGTGAAATGGAGGATTATACTGTGTGTGCTGTCAGCAAAATGTTTGATTTGGTTTAGCTGTGGCCACTTAAGCCTGGTGTTTGCCCTATTGTTTCAATAAGCCCCATCCTAATCCTAGCTGCAGAGGAGAGAGAGGTGAAAGAGAGGAGAGACTTAGGGGAGAGACCTAGGCAGGAGCCTCTCTTCCCTGTATTATGCCAGAGAGGAGATGAGTATAAAGGAGGAGCCTCTCATCCCTCTATTAGTCCAGAGAGGAGATGAGTGTAAAGGAGGAGCCTCTAATCCTTCTATTAGGCCAGAGTGGAGATGAGTGTAAAGGAGGAGTCTCCCATCCCTCTATTAGGCCAGAGAGGAGATGAGTGTAAAGGAGGAGTCCCTCATCCCTCTATTAGACCAGAGAGGAGATGAGTGTAAAGGAGGAGCCTCTCATCCCTATATTAGGCCAGAGAGGAGATGAGTGAAAAGCCATCAATTACCACATAACTACCTTAACCTTGTCTCTGTCTTCCTCCATCCCAGCTACAGTTGTTCCCTTCTTTCTCTCTCTTTCTCTCTTCTCTCTCTCTATTCTCTCTCTCTCTCTTCTTTCTCTCTCTCTCTTCTCTCTCTCTTCTCTCTCTCTTCTCTCTCTCGCTTTCTGCTCTCTCTCTCTCTCTCGCTCTTCTCTCTCTCTCTTTCTACTCTCTCTCTCTCTCTCTCTCTTTCTCTATCTGTCTTTGTTTCTCTCTCTCTCTCTCTCTCTCTCTCTCTCTCTCTCTCTCTTACAGTGCATGCTGGGAGTTTTTTGGAGTTTGAGTGTTTGGTGTGGAGGGCTCTGTCCTAACTTATTTTCTCGATTCTGTTGTTGGTCTTTCCTTTCTATTTTTATTTTCTATGGTTGAGGGTTAATGCGCTCTTTGTTTAATTAAGCGATATCCACAGTTTTATTCAACTTTAGGAGTTTTAGTGTCCTTGGGTTTGGAAGGTGTGGTGTGTGAGCTATGGCTTCTCAGCCTAGAGCGGGGGAGACGCTGTCATTACGGCATGGATTCAGGTGTGTTCCTGAGAATGGAGTTAAAGTGGATGAGGTTCTGCTCGCGGTCGAGGGAACAGGTAGGAGCTGAATTTATACATTTCGCATCCAGAATGAACAAAGCTGTGGGCGTGTTCATGAGCAAAATAGCAAATTTGGTGGGTAGGCTGATTGCTAGTGGAATATTTGTAAGGGATGTGTTGGTGCCAATTTCGCCTCTTTCTACCCCTTCGACAAGGGTGGTAGTTGCAAATCTGCCCCAGTTCATTACGGATGATCAAATCAGGAAAAATCTTAGTCGTTTTGGTAAGTTTGCTCGCAGTTTTCGTGTACCGTCGGCAGGTTTTCAGGCAGATGCTGTGTTCATGTTTCTGAATAACAATGAGCAGCAGCTACATGTGCATTTTAATGTGAGGCATGGGGAGAGGCTCTACGCAGGGTTTGCCAGCACAGATAGTCTACTGTGTTTTGAGTGTGGGGATTTGGGGCATAAGAGCTTTGCGTGCCCACATAAGGGCCGTAGACAAAGTGAGGGTACAAGCGCCAGTGGGGGAAATCGAGGTCAATGTGCAGGGGGCAATGAGATGCAGGCAGCAGAGGCTGGACCTAGTCGTGCCAGAGATTGTGGTGTAGATGAGGCTGTGTCAAGTCAGGCTAGAGATGGTGGGGACTTGTCAAGATGTCGACTTGTCAAGAGGTTCTAATGTGAACTCCGGACTGGTCTCTTTAGATCAAGAAAAGGCTTTTGATAGAGTGGACCATGAGTATCTGTTTAATGTGATGTCAGTGTTTGGGTTTGGGAAACATTTTTTGACCTGTATGAAGGTTTGTGGGCTATATTCGGCCTTGTCGCAGGATGGTAAGTTGGTGGTTGAAGATATCCCTCTAGTGGTGTGGGGGCTGTGCTTTGGCAAAGTGGGTGGGGCTATATCCTGCCTGTTTAGCCCTGTCCGGGGGTATCATCGGATGGGGCTACAGTGTCTCCTGACCCCTCCTGTGTCAGCCTCCAGTATTTATGCTGCAGTAGTTTGTGTCGGGGGGCTAGGGTCAGTCTGTTATATCTGAAGTACTTCTCCTGTCCTGTCCAGTGTCCTGTGTGAATTTAAGTAGGCTCTCGCTAATTCTCTCTTTCGCTCTCTCAGAGGACCTGAGCCCTAGGACCATGCCTCAGTACTACCTGGCATGATGACTCCTTGCTGTCCCTAGTCCACCTGGCCGTGCTGCTGCTCCAGTTTCAACTGTCCTGCCTGTGGCTATGGTACCCTGACCAGGTCTGGGACAGGATGTGCTACCTGTCCCAGACCTGCTGTTATCAACTCTCTAGAGACAGCAGGAGCGGTAGAGATACTCTCAATGATCGGCTATGAAAAGTCAACTGACATTTACTCCTGAGGTGCTGACTTGTTGCACCCTCGACAGCTACTGTGATTATTATAATTTGACCATGCTGGTCATTTATGAACATTTGAACATCTTGGCCATGTTCTGTTATAATCTCCACCCGGCACAGCCAGAATAGGACTGGCCACCCCTCATAGCCTGGTTCTTCTCTAGGTTTCTTCCTAGGCTTTGGCCTTTCTAGGGACTTTTTCCTAGTCATCGTGCTTCTACGCCTGCATTGCTTGCTGTTTTGGGTTTTAGGCTGGGTTTCTGTACACCACTTTGATATATCAGCTGATAAGAAGGGCAATATAAATACATTTGATTAGATTTTTGATTTGAAGATGTTGTATGCTCAGGCGTCATGTATGGTCAAAGTGGGAGGGGGGCTCAGTAGGCCAGTCTGGGTGAGGCGGGGCATTAGACAAGGATGCCCTCTATCGGGGCAGTTACACACACACTAGCCGTTGAGACTTTTTTGGGCCTGCTAAGCAGGAGACTGCAGGGAGTGTGCTGGACAGGCATGGCTGTGTTGACAGGCATAGCAGTGTCAGCATATGCAGATTATGTTTCTGTGATGGTCAGGGATGGTCAGGATATGCAGGGACTAGAGACTAGTCTGAAGGTGTACGAGGGAGCTTCGTCAGCTAAGGTAAACTGGGGCAAGAGCAAAGATCTGTTATGTGGGGATGGGTGGATAGGGCCCCTCCTCTGCTTCCAGGGGGTTTGCAGTGGGGTTGTGGAGGGATTAAAACTTTGGGGGTGTACCTGGACTCAGAGAGGTGGGTCAGGAAGAACTGGGAGGGGCTGTCACAGGCAGTGGTGTCAATACTGCTGTACCATACTGATGTCGGCTAGAGGGAACTAGTGTGCGTGCTGCTGAGGAGAGCTGGCAGATTAGGGTTGGACCGGCAGCTGTTCCTCGTGAAGCTGGAGAGACTGAGTACAGCAGGTCTCTCAGACTTTTAATCTTCGGTGCTGAGGGCCTGGCCGCTATTAAGGCCCACACGAGAAGGGTGTGTGGAGCCTGGGGTGTGGGAGGAGCCTATCTTCCACAACCCAGCCAATCCTTTGAGATCTGTTCAGTTGGCCACCCTGCAGAGGTGAGAGACGGCAGCGGGTTTACTAAGGCTGGGTCCTGTGACTGTTGGGATAGGAGGGGTGGAAAATATCTCTTAGGCTGCTGGAGAGATTCTTGGGGGAGGTCTAGGAGGCACTGTTTGAGATGGCAAGGAGGATGTTTGAGCGACCAAAGGGGGAAGGGCCACCAATGTTTGCGCCAATGCAGGTGGCAGCAGAGACTGGGGACTGGCAAGAGGGTCTGGAGGACTTGATAAATTTGAACAGTTTTAGAAATTTTAGAGTGTTTTCTATCCAATGCTACCAATTATATGCATACCCTAGCTTCTGGGCCTGAGTAACAGGCAGTTTACTTTGGGCACGTCAGTCATCCGAACTTGCCAATACTGCCCCCTAGCCTAGTGGTTTTTGGTTATTGTGATATGTGGTGATGTGTTGTATCTCTCACTGTCTCTCTTTCTTTCTCTCTCTATCTCTTTCTCATTGTCTTCATTTAATTTCTTCCAACTAATAGAATCCACCTATCTTTTTGTCTGCCAACTATGCGAAGCCATCATACAATCATTCACTCCTTTTGACTCCCCTTTCTGCAATCACTTCTTCCTTGTTCTCTGTAATCAGACTGACTTAAAGCTATTTCCTGTCTGGAAGTAATTCATCAAAATAGGAGTCTTTATATTCTCTTCTTCTGGTGATACACAGATTTGTTCCTCTCCTGGTGATATATTAGCATAATTCCTATTACCCCAACATTAGCTTTGGGTCTACAGTATATAGTGTGTGTGTTCATTCCCATTATTAAGTTGTTTTCCCTTAATGCAGCTAATATCCTTCTGATGTTCCAGAAACAACTACCCAAGCTGCGCCACGATTGTCACACACACACACACACACACACACACACACACACACACACACACACACACACACACACACACACACACACACACACACACACACACACACATGACTGACATGGTGAACAGATGCAGAGATGGAACAGGAGGAGAGAGAAATAGAGGATGTGGAGAGATGGAATGGAATGAGCTGTAATCCGGTTAGCTTCGGCTGGGTGTAATCTCCCCCTGTTAATAGCACATTCCGTCGCTAATCGACACCCTATCAACAAAACTTCAGACGCTTCTCAGGGTGATATGAATTCTCACCGCTTCAGAACTTCAGATGGGTGACAATCTCTGAGAAAAAAAAAACGTATTTGTAATTACAAAGAAATTATCCATTAATTAGCAGGAAATATAGTTGGTAATATCGCTGTCAGTGAAAGTCGGAGATCATGGCTCCTCAGACTAAAATCATCTCCCCTTTGCTTTTGGCATTCAGATTGCAACAGCGGAGATTTGCATAAATCTTGCTGTCTGTCTCTGTGACAGACTTCGTCTCAGGCCAAACAACAAATCCGTGCCAATATATCCTCCAAACCACAGTTTCTCTGGCATTATCACTTAAAGGTTATCCTCCCCTTGATCTACCTTATCTACATAATCTCATTCTCTCTCTTTCACTGATCTCTCTCTCTCTTTCTCTCTCTCGCCCCCCTTGCTCTCTCTCTCTCTCTCTCTCTCTCTCTCTCTCTCTCTCTCTCTCTCTCTCTCTCTCTCTCACTAATTGAAATAGCACCATCAGGCCGTTTTCTAGGATATGTCTCCATTTTTTTTCAGAACTTCCTGCCTCAATATCTGTGAGATGTTAGTCTGTCTGTCTGTCTGTCTGTCTGTCTGTCTGTCTGTCTGTCTGTCTGTCTGTCTGTCTGTCTGTCTGTCTGTCTGTTTCTCCATTCCTTCCTCTCTTCATTCCTTTCTCTCCTTATCTACATAATCTATTTCTTTCTCTTTCACTATCCTGTCTCTCTGTCTCAATGTCTTGCTGTCTCTCTCTCTCCTCCCTTCTGTCCCTCTGTACCCCTCTCTCTCTCTCTCTCCATCTCTCTCTCTCTCTCTCTCTCTGTCTCTCTCTCTGTCTCTCTCTCTCTCTCTCTCTCTCTCTCTCTCCATCTCTCTTTCCTCCCTTCTGTCCCTCTGTACCCCTCTGTCTCTCTCCATCTCCCTCTCTCTCTGTCTCTCTGTCTTTCTCTCTTTCTCTTTCTCTCTCCATCTCTCTCTCCTCCCTTTTGTCCCTCTGTACCTCTCTCTCTCTCTCTTTCTCTCTCTCTCTCTCTCCATCTCTCTCTCCTTCCTTCTGTCCCTCTGTACCTCTCTCTCTCTCTTTCTCTCTCTCTCTTTCTCTCTCTCTCTCTCTTCGTCTCTCTCTCCTCCCTTCTGTCCCTCTGTACCTCTCTCCCTCTCTCCCTCTCTCTCTCTCTCTCTCTCTCTCTCTCTTTCTTTCTCTCTCTCTCTTTCTCTCTCTCTCTCTCTCTCTCTCTCTCTCTCTCTCTCTCTCTCTCTCTCTTTCTCTCTACACAATTTATGTGTAATAGAAGTCTGAGTGTTTTGACAGGCTTCATGCATTTATAAAGGCTGTCAGAAGGAGCTATGAGCTGCATAGCAAAACATATAATCAGGGTTGTCAGTGTGTGTGTACGTGCATATTAGTGTGCACCTGTGTGTGTGCGTGTGTGTGTGTGTGTGTGTGTGTAAAGTTCTGGAGTAACTGATTACGGTACCAGCTAAAATATTGTAATCTGAACTTGACGATTACTTCTTGAATTACTTTCACATTTCTGTTTTCTCAATTCAGCATTGAAGACATTACATATACACTTCTCAAAAAAATAAAGGTAACACTAAAATAACACATCCTAGATCTGAATGAATGAAATATTCTTATTAAATACTTGCATGCATGTGAAATGTATTGTCAATCAGTGTTGCTTCCTAAGTGGACAGTTTGATTTCACAAAAGTGTGATTGACTTGGAGTTACATTGTGTTGTTTAAGTGTTCCCTTTATTTTTTTGAGCAGTGTATAAGGCAGGAGTCACATAGTAAAAAGCAGCAGGCTATGCAAACTGAACCTTGCCATTATCAGGTCAGGGTGTGACTAGGGAGGGAAATCTATGTTTATATTTCTTTGTTGGCCGAGAATGATTCTCAATCAGAGGCAGCTGTCTATCGTTGTCTCGGATTGGGGATCATACTCAGGCAGCCCTTTTCCCCACCTTCTGTTTTGGGATCTTGTCTTTGGTTGTTGCATGTCTTTGTACTCCTAGCTTTACGTTCGTTGAGTTGTTTATTGTTTTTTGTTGGAACATTTCAAATGAAAGAAAATGTACGCCTCCCACGCTGCACCTTGGTTCCGATAACGGACGTTACAGAAGATCCCACCACCAACGGACCAAGCAGCGTGGTCAAGAGGAAATCCTGGAGGGAGCAGGACCCTGGACAGGGGCTGGGGAGTACCGCCGTCCGAAGGAGGAGATAGAGGCAGCGAAAGCAGAACGGCGATAATACGAGCACGAAAGGCAGCTCCCCCAAAACCATTGGGGGGGGGGGCACGGGGAGATTGGCGGAGTCAGGGTTCAGACCTGAGTCAACTCCCCGTGCTTACCGTGAGGAGCGTGTGACTGGTCAGGCACCGTGTTATGAGGTGATGCGCACGGTGTCTCCATTGAGCATTCACAGGACAGTGCGCTCTATGCCAGCGCCCCGCATTTACCGGGCGGAAGTTGGCATCCAGCCGGGACGGGTTGTGCCAGCTCTACGCTTGAGACCTCCAATGCACCTCCACAGCCCAGTGTATCCGGAGCCTGCTCCACGCACCAGGCTTCCAGTGCATCTCCCCAGTTCGGTGAGACCTGTTCCGGATCTATATACCAGGCCTCCAGTATGTCTCCCCAGCCTGGTAAGCCCTGTGGCAGCTCCCCTCACCAGGCTTCCAGTTCGTCTCCTCAGTCCGGCGAGACCTGTTCCGGCTCTACGTACGAAGCCTCTAGTGATGATCCATGGCACGAAGCCTCCAGTGATGATCTATGACCCGGAGCCTCCAGTGATGATCCATGGCCTGGAGCCTCCAGTGATGATCCATGACCCGGAGCCTCCAGTGATAATCCATGGCATGAAGCCTCCAGTGATAATCCATGGCCCGGAGCCTCCAGTGATAATCCATGGCATGAAGCCTCCAGTGTCCGCAGTCCAGAGCCTCCAGCGACGGTCCAAAGTCCAGAGTCTCTAGCGACGGTCCGCAGTCCAGAGTCTCCAGCGACGATCTGCAGTCCAGAACCTCCAGCGACGATCTGAAGTCCAGAGCCTCCAGCAACGGTCCGCAGTCCAGAGTCTCCAGCAACGATCTGCAGTCCGGAGCCTCCAGCGGTGATCCACGGTCCAGTTCCTCCGGCAACGATTCACGGTCCGTAGTTTCCGGCGATGATCCACGGTCCGTTTCCACAAAAGCGGAGGGATCAGCGTAGAGAGCGAATGCTACGCACCTTTCGGAGGGAGGGGGGGGGGGACTGTCATGCCCTGACCTTAGAGATCCTTTCATTTCTCTAATTGGTAGGTCAGGGTGTGACTAGGGAGGGAAATCTATGGGAGGGAAATCTATGTTTATATTTCTTTGTTGGCCGAGTATGGTTCCCAATCATAGGTAGCTGTTTATCATTCTCTCTGATTGGGGATCATACTCAGGCAGCCCTTTTTCCCACCTTCAGTTGTGGGATCTTGTGTTTGTGTGTTGCATGTGTTGCACTCCTAGCTTTACGTTCGTTGAGTTGTTTATTGTTTTTGTTGGAACATTTAAAAATAAAGAAAAAGTAGGCCTCCGACAACAGACGTTACAGTCATAGCTTTTTATTGAACTTTTAGCTGATTGGATATAACCATGACAATAATAGTGTTGCGTGACTTCGCCCGGATCAGAGAAGTTGATATCTCGTTTGTTTACAGTTCACAACTTAATGGCGTATGGTTTTCTGATAAGAAATAACAAATGAAGTTACTGAAAAATGCATACCAACCTCTTCACAGTGCAGTTCATGACCGACCCATTTTTAGAGCAGATTGTCAAAGTGAAACGTTGTTTCAGAGGTCAGACAGGAAGACAGCAATATACGAACCTTCACAGTTGGAAATCAAATGCTAGGCTAGTAGAAACAAGTGGAAATAACCTGTTAATAAATGTGTTATTATGTATAACATTTGGTCGCGTGGTAGGGATTGTTGGTTGCATGTTGTGTTTGTCTGTTAGCCCAGAGCTTTGGAATACAAGTATGAATCCTTAGCCCAGGGCCAACAAATGCTTGGTGAACACAGGCTAACCTAGCCCAGGGCCAGAATAGCCCGGGGCTAAGGACAATGCAGTGTGAAGGTTACGTGGGTATATATTTTTTTTATCTCGCTGCAGATTTCTGTTACATATCGAGCACACACAAACAAACACAAAAACAAGCTGTTGAAGCGATGCGGTTGAGACAGCCAAGCCACCACTCACAGAGGGCATTAGGAAATCCAATTTGGATGTATTAAATGAGCATGAGCAGAGACGGAGGGAGAGAGCGAGTGATGGAGGGGTTGAACGGGCAGCTACAGGACAGGTTGTTGATTATTTCAGTGTTTAACACTAAGGGAACAACAGGCTGAAAATGGTGCTCATATTGGACAGTCAATTGCCTTGTTAGCTGCAGCGAGACAGTGAGAGCAAGTTGCTTGGTGGATGAATCGGCTTTGTTTGTCTTCAGCTGGTAGAGATAAATGATTAATGTGATTCTTTCACACACACACACACACACACACACACACACACACACACACACACACACACACACACACACACACACACACACACACACACACACACACACACACACACACACAATCTAAAACACCTGCACTTACACACAGAAGACACACACACAGATTCATGCAAAAATAAGCCACTCTCTTTTGTCCTCTTGCCAATCTAATGCATGAATTCCTAAAGGTTTGTTGTGTTGTGATGTCTGTTTTCTGGGATAGGTGAACGGAACTTTGTATTTGGCCACGCTAGAGATAAACGCAAATTCCAAAAGGAGAGGAAATGTCGGAACGACGACACCCGTCACAAGGCCACTGAACACCCGCCAGAGTAAATGACACCATCTCAATGTAACACAGTAGGATGAAACATAAAAGGTGCTTCAACTTGGTTTCAAATAGCTTTAGTATAAAACCTTCTACGAGCAATTTATGTGTAATAGAAGTCGAAATGTTTTGACAGGCTTCATGCATTTATAAAGGCTGTCAAAAGGAGCTATGAGCTGCGTAGCAAGACATATAATCAGGGTTGTCAGTGTGTGTACGTGCATAGTAGTGTGCGTGTGTGTGTGTGTGTGTGTGTGTGTGTGTGTGTGTGTGTGTGTGTGTTGTTGGGGAATAATCAGAATTGGTTGGTAACATAGGTAAGATGTTTTATATTCATCATATGTTTGTAAGTTACTTCTCATCAGAATGTTATTTTTGTATAATACTGTGGCGGGGTTGCAGTATCTGTTCTATGTCAAGACTAAGTTGCTTGGGCCGGAGAGAGGGGAGAGGTCAAGCGTGTATCTCTTGGCTCCACAATGTCTGTGTGCCAGTCAGTGTGTCTCTGTGATCTTGTCAAGATAGGATGGATTTGATATATGCCTGTTGATATAAGGATTTGTTTATGGCTCTGAGTTTGAGAAAATAACATAGTTTAGGAGACAAAGCTGAACGATTTATTATGTCTATGTTGTCTGACTATGTGTGTCTTCGCTATAAAGGATCTCAGTTGAAATGTGGAAGGGACTCTCAGAGAATTCATTGATAGACACTGAATTGATCTGAGAGTCACAGGGTTGTGATAGAGCTCATATACTTAAAAATTGACTTTGTGATAACTAACTATGACTAGTGTGTGGTTTGCTCTCATCAATTTGGTAAATAGAGGAAATTTCCACGACAGTGTGTGTGTGTGTGTCTGTGTGTGTGTGTGTGTGTGTGTGTGTGTGTGTGGGGGGGGGGGTGTGTGTGTGTGTGTGTGTAAGGTTGTGGAGTAACTGATTACGTTACCAGCTAAAATATTGCAGTCTGAACTAGACGATTACTTCTTGGATTACTTTTTTACTTTCAAATTGGGAAAATAAACATTATAACACGGTTTCTGTTTTCTCAATGACATTCAATTCAGCATTGAAGAAAGTATGTTTGTTCCACCTGAGCGACTCTGACCACAAGTCAGAGACCACTATGACGACACACCAACTTATTTTGATGGATCCTTGAGTCTTCTTTAAGGCGTCCACAAGCTTCGCTGTCGAAACAGTTCCCGGCAGAGTTAGTCGAATATTCTGTGACGTTCTTGTTCGTTTTGGACATCGGTAAGGGTTTTTTAGGCCGTTCACAAAATGTGTTCTAAAGACAAGCGGTAGCCAAAGTCTACGCCCCCATTGTCAGTGATTGGTCAACAGTAGGGATTCTTCAGTAACAAGTCTTTGTTGTCATTCACTGAGAGACAACTAGTTTTCATGCAAATTTTTTCATCGAGAAATACTGCACCAAACAATCATCTTGGTGAGATGTAAAACTGCACAACTAAAATCTCCTCTGCAAAAACGTCAAAATAAATGACAGATTTTTTAAAGTATCTTATTTTGAGGAAGTGTATACAGGCTACGGCGTATCAAGATGGACAAACAGTACTATTGCCTCTTTTTTTCTTGTTTTTCAAGCGAAGGTCTTTTAAGGGAGTATGCCTAGCCCTAGCATAATGTCACGTCCTGACCATAGAAAGCCTGTATTTTCTATGGTAGAGTAGGTCAGGGCGTGACTAGGGGTGTTTAGTCTAGTTTATTATTTCTATGTGGGGTTCTAGGTTTATTTTCTATGTTGGTGTTTGTGTATGATTCCCAATTAGAGGCAGCTGGTAATCGTTGTCTCTAATTGGGGATCATACTTAAGTTGCATTTTTCCCACCTGTGGGTTATGGGATATTGTTTGTGTGTAGTTGCCTGTTTAGCACTGCATTGTCGTCACGGTTCGTTTATTCTTTATTTAGTTTTTTATTTGCTTAAGTTTCACTTTCATTAAAATTATGTGGAACTCAACGTACTTGGTCCGATCATTATTACGAACATCGTGACACATACTGATGCCTCTTAGGTGACACATACTGATGTCTCTTAGGTGACACATACTGATGCCTCTTAGGTTTTTGTGAAGTTGAAGATAATTTAATTCATTTCTTGTCACGTTCTGACCTTAGTTCCTTTTTTTATGTCTTTGTGTTAGGTTGGTCAGGGCGTGAGTTGGGGTGGGTAGTCTATGTTCTTTTTTCTATGTTGTTATATTTCTATGTGTTTGGCCTAGTATGGTTCTCAATCAGAGGCAGGTGTCGTTCGTTGTCTCTGATTGAGAATCATACTTAGGCAGCCTGTTTTCCCCATTTTGGTTGTGGGTGTTTCATTTCTGTTTAGTGTCTGTTCACCTGGCAGAACTGTTTTGTTTTCTCTTCGTTGTTATTTTGTGCAGTGTTCAGTTTGTTAAATTAATTAATTAATCCAAATTAATTTTATGGCCAATCTACTAGAAAATCCTTTTCAATCCATTCATATGAGATAAATTATGGATAAAACGTATCGGTGCTCATCGGCCATTTGACATAAACACAACAAGTCGGAAATCGCAAATTCAGTAATGAGTGCAATGGAAGGAATCAGTAGCTAACTGCAGCGTATCTTTCCCTAGCCTATCGTACTCGCCTCCTATGCCAACGTGAAGGTAAACGGTGCGTATAACAGCCGCAAGGCTTACAAAGACGAGCTCGACATAAAATTAAACCAAACTGTCTGACACTGTCTCTGATTCCTAAATGTGAGAGAAAGGCGTGCAGGCTGGCAACTTCTCTCCAAAGCGATGCTCCGCATGGTCTTAAAGCCAGCCAGCCAGC
Source organism: Oncorhynchus mykiss (assembly GCF_013265735.2). NCBI lineage: Eukaryota > Metazoa > Chordata > Actinopteri > Salmoniformes > Salmonidae > Oncorhynchus > Oncorhynchus mykiss. The sequence continues at coordinate 41,402,526 of NC_048588.1, forward strand.
CAGCCAGCCAGCCAGCCAGCCAGCCAGCCGTAACAGTAAACAGCCGCTGCGTTTTATTAATCGGGAGTAGAATGGTTATAGTCTACTTTTTTGTAGCCTACTGTTACATGTTGGGTCTTGAGCTAACTAGGGTATGGTGACTGCCAACTGTCGCCCCTGTTTAAAGGCTCTATATCAAATCAACTGACTCCCCTGTTTAAAGGCTCTATATCAAATCAACTGTCGCCTCTGTTTAAAGGCTCTATATCAAATCAACTGACACCATTATTTAAAGGCTCTATATCAAATCAACTGTCACCCCTGTTTAAAGACTCTATATCAAATCAACTGACACCCTTATTTAAAGGCTCTATATGAAATCAACTGACACCCTTATTTAAAGGCTCTATATCAAATCAACTGACTCCCCTGTTTAAAGGCTCTATATCAAATCAACTGTCACCCCTGTTTAAAGACTCTATATCAAATCAACTGACACCCTTGTTTAAAGGCTCTATATCAAATCAACTGACTCCCCTGTTTAAAGGCACTATATCAAATCAACTGACTCCCCTGTTTAAAGACTCTATATCAAATCTGTCGTGATAATAGAAATTTAGTGTATATTAAAATCTTGTTACTCTTTCTCAAAGGGCTTCACACACTCTCTTCAAACCCTGCTCCTTCCTCCCTCCCGTTGACTTACTATCCGTCTCTCTCTCTCTCTCTCTCTCTCTTTCTCTCTCTCTCTCTCTCTCTCTCTCTCTCTCTCTCTCTCTCTCTCTCTCTCTCTCTCTCTCTCTCTCTCTCTCTCTCTCTCTCATAATATAATAAACATAATAAATGGCTCTCTATCCACCGGACGCTCAAGTGTTTTAGTACTATATCTCTTGACACAATGATGAAAATAATCATGGCCTATAAACCTTCAAGCTGCATGCTGGACCCTATTCCAACTAAACTACTGAAAGAGCTGCTTCCTGTGCTTGGCCCTCCTATGTTGAACATAATAAACGGCTCTCTATCCACCGGATGTGTACCAAACTCACTAAAAGTGGCAGTAATAAAGCCTCTCTTGAAAAAGCCAAACCTTGACCAAGAATATATAAAAAACTATCGGCCTATATCGAATCTTCCATTCCTCTCAACATGCGCAGCAACTCACTGCCTTCCTGAAGACAAACAATGTATACGAAATGCTTCAGTCTGGTTTTAGACCCCATCATAGCACTGAGACGGCACTTGTGAAGGTGGTAAATGACATTTTAATGGCATCTGTCCTCGTGCTCCTAGACCTTAGTGCTGCTTTTGATACCATCGATCACCACATTATTTTGGAGAGATTGGAAACCTAAATTGGTCTACACGGACAAGTTCTGGCCTGGTTTAGATCTTATCTGTCGGGAAGATATCAGTTTGTCTCTGTGAAATCAACTCTGACAAATCAACTGTAAATTTCGGTGTTCCTCAAGGTTCCGTTTTAGGACCACTATTGTTTTCACTATATATTTTTCCTCTTGGGGATGTTATTCGAAAACGTCATGTTAACTTTCACTGCTATGCGGATGACACACAGCTGTACATTTCAATGAAACATGGTGAAGCCCCAAAATTGCCCTTGCTAGAAGCATGCGTTTCAGACATAAGGAAGTGGATGGCTGCAAACGTTCTACTTTTAAACTCGGACAAAACAGAGATGCTTGTTCTAGGTCCCAAGAAACAAAGAGATCTTCTGTTGAATCTGACAATTAATCTTAATGGTTGTACAGTCGTCTCAAATAAAACTGTGAAGGACCTTGGCGTTAGGACAGCTTTTTTCCATCTACGTAACATTGCAAAAATCTGAAACTTTCTGTCCAAAAATGATGCAGAAAAATTAATCCATGCTTTTGTCACTTCTAGGTTAAACTACTGCAATGCTCTACTTTCTGGCTACCCGGATAAAGCACTAAATAAACTTCAGTTAGTGCTAAATACGGCTGCTAGAATCCTGACAAGAACCAAAAAATTTGATCATATTACTCCAGTGCTAGCCTCTCTACACTGGCTTCCTGTCAAAGCAAGGGCTGATTTCAAGGTTTTACTGCTAACCTACAAAGCATTACATGGGCTTGCTCCTACCTATCTCTCTGATTTGGTCCTGCCGTACATACGTACGCTACGGTCACAAGACGCAGGCCTCCTAATTGTCCCTAGAATTTCTAAGCAAACAGCTGGAGGCAGGGCTTTCTCCTATAGAGCTCCATTTTTATGGAACGGTCTGCCTACCCATGTCAGAGACGCAGACTCGGTCTCAACCTTTAAGTCTTTACTGAAGACTCATCTCTTCAGCGGGTCATATGATTGAGTGTAGTCTGGCCCAGGAGTGGGAAGGTGAACGGAAAGGCTCTGGAGCCCTTGCTGTCTCTGCCTGGCCGGTTCCCCTCTTTCCACTGGGATTCTCTGCCTCTAACCCTATTACAGGGGCTGAGTCACTGGCTTACTGGGTTGATTCACTGATGTGGTCATCCTGTCTGGTTTGCCCCCCCCCCCTGGGTTGTGCCGTGGCGGAGGTCTTTGTGGGCTATACTCAGCCTTGTCTCAGGATGGTAAGTTGGTGGTTGAAGATATCCCTCTAGTGGTGTGGGGGCTGTGCTTTGGCAAAGTGGGTGGGGTTATATCCTTCCTGTTTGGCCCTGTCCGGGGGTGTCCTCGGATGGGGCCACAGTGTCTCCTGACCCTTCCTGTCTCAGCCTCCATTATTTATGCTGCAGTAGTTTATGTGTCGGGGGGCTAGGGTCAGTTTGTTATATCTGGAGTACTTCTCCTGTCCTATTCGGTGTCCTGTGTGAATCTAAGTGTGCGTTCTCTAATTCTCTCCTTCTCTCTTTCTTTCTCTCTCTCGGATGACCTGAGCCCTAGGACCATGCCCCAGGACTACCTGACATGATGACTCCTTGCTGTCCCCAGTCCACCTGGCCGTGCTGCTGCTCCAGTTTCAACTGACCTGAGCCCTAGGACCATGCCCCAGGACTACCTGACATGATGACTCCTTGCTGTCCCCAGTCCACCTGACCGTGCTGCTGCTCCAGTTTCAACTGTTCTGCCTTATTATTATTCGACCATGCTGGTCATTTATGAACATTTGAACATCTTGGCCATGTTCTGTTATAATCTCCACCCGGCACAACCAGAAGAGGACTTTCCACCCCACATAGCCTGGTTCCTCTCTAGGTTTCTTCCTAGGTTTTGGCCTTTCTAGGGAGTTTTTCCTAGCCACCGTGCTTCTACACCTGCATTGCTTGCTGTTTGAGGTTTTAGCTGGGTTTCTGTACAGCACTTTGAGATATCAGCTGATGTATGAAGGGCTATATAAATAAATTTGATTTGATTTGATCTCTCTCCGTCTCTCTATCTTTCCATCTCTCTCTCTCTCTCTCTTTGCTCCTTTCTCTCTCCCTCCCTCATCATTGGTTATTTGGCAGGGGACGTGTGGGCACTCTAAACATGACAAATCAAAAAGAGAACCAGTGCACTTTCCATGAAGCTTGGCGTAACATCTGTGAATTCAGACAAACAGAGGTTTAATGGGTTTGCACTCAAAAAGATGTGGCATAAAGCTTACTTATTAATCAGTCAATGTTTTTAATTGTTTTACTGCATCCTGGACAGCTTGCACAGACCTTTCTGTTTTATAGCCTTCTTCAGTGTGTAGGTACAACTCTCCTTAATGATGCCATATTTGGCCTAGCATTCTGAGGGAGGTGTGCGCGCCTGTGCATGTGTGCATTCATGCGTGCTTGCGTGTGTGTGTGTGCGCGTGTGTGTGTGTCACTGGCATAGACGAGTCTAAAAGGGAAGGGGGTACCAGACATGCCACTGAGATACATCATATGCTAACACTGGGTGAGAAAACACACACACCGACACACAACAAAGATACACACACACACACACACACACACACGGACACTAAAAATCTACCTGATGCTATCTACCAGGCCAGTCATACACATAACCCTATTCTCATATTCACCATTCCCTGAAACACAGTTAACCTTCATCTACAGTTATGTTTGACACCCACCCTGGGAAATGTGTACATGTGTATGTTTGTGTTTTGGAGGATGGAGTCTGGTGTCTCCGAATGTAAATATTTCTGATAAATTTACTGCCCCAAGGGGCAATAACAGCCATTGTGAGTACTGTCTGATAACTACCAAAGGGGTAAGAGGAACCATGTCGGTAAACTACCCCAGGGGTAAGAGGAACCATGTCTGATAACTACCCCAGGGGCAAGAGGAACCATGTCTGATAACTACCCCAGGGGTAAGAGGAACCATGTCGGTAAACTACCCCAGGGGCAAGAGGAACCATGTCTGATAACTACCCCAGGGGTAAGAGGATCCATGTCTGATAACTACCCCTAGGGTAAGATATACCAAGTCTGATATCTACCCCAGGGTTAAGAGGAACCATACCTTTGAAGATCTTCCTCTCGTTGCAATCCAAAGGGTCCCAGCTACATCACAAATGGTTGTTTTGTTCGATAAAGTCCTTCTTTATATCCCAAAAAAGTCAGTTTAGTTGGCGCGCTTCATTCAATAATCCACCTGTTTCCCCTCGTTCAAAATGCATACAAAATGAATCCCAAACGTTACCAATAAACTTGGTCCAAACAAGTCAAATAACGTTTCTAATCAATCCTCAGGTAGCCTAATATGTAAATAAACCATACAATTTAAGACGGAGAATAATATGTTCATTACCGGAGATAAATAACGAAGTGCGCGCCCTCACCGGAACACGCAACAAACACCACAGCCAAAGTGAAAGGCACTTAGAAAAACTACAAATTCTAGCTCATTTTTCAAAAAACAAGTCTGAAACTCTTTCTGAAGACTGTTGACATCTACTGGAAGCCCTCGGAACTGCAATCTGGGAGGTATTCTATTGATTTCCCCATAGGCAGGCATTTTAAATGGTGTCACCTCCAAAAAAGAACATTCTGGATGGATTCTCCTCAGGTTTTTGCCTGCTACATCAGTTACGTTATACTCACAGACATTATTTTAACAGTTTTGGAAACTTTAGAGTTTACTTTGGGCACCTCATTCATCCAAATTTCCGAATACTGCCCCCTATCCCTAAGACGGTATTACTGTCCCTGAGGGGTGTGACTATTGATGATGTCTTTGGTGTAATTATGCTATCATCGTGATGTTGATTTTGCCTCAGGTATCTCTATGCCTCTTGTTACTAATTAATGTCGGTCTATCTGTCCACCTGTCTGTTTGTCCGCATGTCTGTCTGTCTGTCTCTGGCCGTCTATCCGTCTGTCTGTCTGTCTGTCTATCAGTCATTCTGTCTGGCTGTCTGTGCTGTCACTTTTTCTCTCTGCATCTCTCTCTCTTTCTCTCTCTCCCATACACACGTTCTGTTTTTGTCTCTCTCTCTAAACCCATGTGTTCCACAACAGTTCCAGGTTGCCCTGAGATTAGATAATCCCTCATCATTTACTATCTGATTAGTATTCCTCTGTTTTCCTTTTCAGCCTGTGGTTCAGTTCCCTGCTGTTTGTGTGCGTATCTGCGTGTTACCTGCTGTGTAATTCTGATCTGTGAGAGGCCACTAGTAAGTAAGGAGATGTGAGTGTCTGAGTGCTTGCAGAGTGAATAAATTATTGGGCTTTCAGAAATTATACCCTCATAGGAACTCACACACTCTAACAACCCCAAATAACACACTCAATCTGTCTCTCCCTTTTAATCTCTGTCAAAAACATAAACACACACACACACACACCTAGTCAAACAGGTAAACAGTCTGATTATCCTGGATGTTGTTCCCTTCCACCCTGACACCTGTGTCTCTCATTGGACAGCTGGGCTAACAGAGACCGAAGTTAAACGCAAGCCAAGACACACACACAGAAACACACACCATTCAGTCAAGACACACACACACACACAGACACACACCACCCACCCACCCAGCCAGTCACCCGGGCCAACCCAGCCACCCGGCCACCCAGCCAGCCAGCCAACCACCCAGCCAGCCAGCCAGCCAGCCAGCCAGCCAGTCAGCCAGCCAACCACCCACCCACCCACCCACCCACCCACCCACACACCCAGCCAGCCAACCAGCCAGCCAACCACCCACCCAGCCAGCCAGCCAACCACCCACCCAGCTAGCCAGCCAACCACCCAGCCAGCCAGCCAGCCAGCCAGCCAGCCAGCCAGCCAACCACCTACCCACCCACCCACCCAGCCAGCCAGCCAACCACCCACCCAGCCAGCCAGCCAGCCAGCCAGCTAGCCAGCCAAACACCCACCCAGCCAGCCACCCAGCCAACCACCCAGCCAGCCAAACCACCCACCCAGCCAGCCAGCCAGCCAGCCAACCACCCAGCCAGCCAGCCAGCCAGCCAGCCAGCCAGCCAACCACCTACCCTATGATAATAACTATAGATATTTTGCAAATGCCCACAGCAATTTGCATATCCCAAATAGCCTCTGGATTACCTCACAGTGAGGACATGGGACCTATAATTACACTGTAATATGTTTCCAGGGCAAATAAAAAATGATATCTTTCAGCTGCTTATTTTGTCTAATATTCTGGCTGGCTGGGTGGTTGGCTGGCTGGCTGGCTGGCTGGCTGACTGGGTGGGTGGGTGGGTGGGTGGGTAGGTGGTTGGCTGGCTGGCTGGCTGGCTGGGTGGGCGGTTGGCTGGCCGGCTGGCTGGCTGGCTGGGTGGGCGGTTATATATCAATGGGAATATTTACTAATAAAAATATAATTCATGCCTTACCTTTGACAAGCTTCTTTTGTTGGCAGTCCAATATGTCCCATAAACATCACAAATGGTCCTTTTGTTCGATTAATTCCATCCATATATATCCAAAATGTCCATTTATTTGGCGCGTTTGATCCAGAAAAACACAGTTTCCAACTTGCGCAACGTGACTATAAAATATCTCAAAAGTTACCTGTAAACTTTGCCAAAACGACTTTTGTAATACAACTTTAGGTATTTTTTTATGTAAATAATCGCTAAAAATTAATCTGTGTTCAATACAGGAGGAAAACAAACTGAAGCCAGATTTCTGGTCACGCGCCTCTATCTAACAGTACACATGAAGTTACCCCCGTTCAAGATGGTCGTACTTCTTCATTACACAAAGGAAAAAACTATTTCTAAAGACGGTTGACATCCAGTGGAAGAGATAGGAACTGCAAGAAGGTCCCTTAGAAATCTGGATTCCCAATGAAAACCCATTGAAAAGAGAGTAACCTCAAAAAAAATGTATATGTTAGTGTGTATGTGTTAGTATGTGTGTTACTATGTATCTGATAGTATGTAACGCATGTGTTAGTTTGCATGTGTTTGTACGTATGTGTTAGCGTGTATATGTTAGTGTGTATATGTCAGTATGTACTGTGTATGTTAGTATGTATTTGTTACCATGTAATGTATGTGTTAGTATGTAATGTATTTGTTAGTGTGTATGTGTTTGTTTGTATGTGTTAGCATGTATATGTTAGTGTGTATGTGTTAGAATGTGTGTTACTATGTATCTGATAGTATGTAACGCATGTTTTAGTTTGCATGTGTTTGTATGTGTGTGTTAGCGTGTATATGTTAGTGTGTATATGTCAGTATGTAATGTATATGTTAGTATGTATTTGTTACTATGTAATGTATGTGTTAGTGTGTATGTGTTAGTATGTATGTGTTAGTGTGTATGTATTCATGTGTATGTGTTAGTGAGTATGTTTAAGTATGTATGTGTTAGTATGTAATGTAAATGTTAGTATGTGTGTATTAGTATTATGTGTTAGTATGAAATGTATGTGTTAGTGTGTATGTATTTGTGTGTATGTGTTAGTGTGTATGTGTAAGTATGTATGTGTTAGTATGTGTGTCAGTATGTAATGTACATACTACGGTCGTCTGAAAATACCTCCTTTCTCATTTCCTTCATGTTCACTTTTCTGAAAAAATTTAGAGATTGATTGAGAAATGGAAGAAAAAGAGACAGATAGATAGATATACCTATATAGATAGAAAAAGAGACAGCGAAGAGAGACCGAGCGAGATTGAGAGATGAGAGAGATGAGAGCGAGACCGAGCGAGATAGATGAGAGTGAGAGAGATTGGAGAGAGTGAGAGAAAGAGAGAGAGAGAGAAAGAGAGAGAATGAGAGTGACACTTGAGAGAGAGAGGAAAGTGATAGAGAAAGAGGGGAGAGAGAGAGATTAGAGAGAAATGGAAAGAGACAGAGAGCGAGAGAAAATTGAGAGAGACAGAGAGAGAGATGAGAGAGAGACGAGATAGAAAGGGAAAGAGACAGAGAGAGAGTGAAAAGGAGAGAGAGAGACAGTGAGAGAAAGAGAGAGATGAGATAGAGAGAGAGATATGAGAGATTGAAAGAGAGAGATGAGAGAGAAAGAGAGAGAGATGAGAGAGAGAAAGAGAGAGAGAGATGATAAAGAAAGGGAAAGAGACAGAGAGAGTGAAAAGGAGAGAGAGAGACAGCGAGAGAGAGAGATGAGATAGAGAGAGAGATGAGAGATCGAGAGAGAGATGAGAGAGAGAAAGAGAGAGAGAGAGATGAGAGATCAAGAGAGAGAGAGAGATATGAGATCGAGAGAGATAAGAGAGAGAGATATGAGATAGAGAGATAGATGAGAGAGCGAGAGAGAGAGATGAGAGATCGAGAGAGAGAGAGAGAGAGATGAGAGATTGAGAAAGATAGAGAGAGAGAGATACGAGATTGTGAGAGATAAGAGAGAGACAGAGAAAGAGAGAGAGAGAGAGATGAGAGATCGAGAGAGAGAGGGGGGGTGGAAAAAAGATTGATAGACAGAGAAAGTGAGAGTAAGAGCAGCCATTAAAGTGAGAGTTACTTTACGACAGTAAATGGAAGCAGGCCAATAGTCAACCCTTCAGGAAGCTCCTTGATGGAAATGACACATGGTTTTTATTGGCACGTTAAAAGTGAAGTTTTGTCTCCTAAATCATTCATGGTGGAAGTATTTTTAAACTTTGGAGGATAGCTCTACCTGACTGTGGATTTATGTCTCCTGTCGTGTGACTAGAGCACTCCTGTCTCTCTGCGAGGTCCGCTCACAAAGTGAGGACTCAAAAGTTTTCTCATCTCTCTGCTTTTCATCTTTCCGTTTACCTCAAGATCTCTAGATTATTCTATTTTCTTCAAGAGGGTCTTCTTTCCTTCACCTCTCTCAATATCAAGTTGTGTTTTTCACCCCTCCGCCTCCACTGTGACTGTTCCTTTGTGTCTGGTTGATACATTCTTCCTCTATCTTTCTCTCTTTCTGTTTCTTTGGACAAGTAGATAGATAGATAGATAGATAGATAGATAGATAGATAGATAGATAGATAGATAGATAGATAGATAGATAGATATTTTCAGCACTTTTCATAAACACAGGCCTTCAAAGTAAAAGCACACTCCCTATAGAACCCCTGACGCAGCAAATGGTACATTGAATATTGACCAGGAGATGTGGCACTTAATGAAAGTGATAAATAAGCTAGCCGTTTACCACATAGCAATAAGTGATGGAATAGCAGATCATTATATCCCAAATGTCCCCGTTCAACCCTGTGAAATTCTACACCCTAATAAAATAGTTGTGAAATTCTACACCTTAATAAAATGGTTGTGAAATTCTACATCCTAATAAAATGGTTGTGAAATTCTACATCCTAATAAAATGGTTGTGAAATTCTACATCCTAATAAAATGGTTGTGAAATTCTACATCCTAATAAAATGGTTGTGAAATTCGACACCATAATAAAATGGTTGTGAAATTCTGCATCCTAATAAAATGGTTGTGAAATTCTACACCCTAATAAAATGGTTGTGAAATTCTACACCTTAATAAAATGGTTGTGAAATTCTACACCTTAATAAAATGGTTGTGAAATTCTACACCCTAATAAAATGGTTGTGAAATTCTACACCCTAATAAAATGGTTGTGAAATTCTACACCTTAATAAAATGGTTGTGAAATTCTACACCCTAATAAAATGGTTGTGAAATTCTACACCCTAATAAAATGGTTGTGAAATTCTACACCCTAATAAAATGGTTGTGAAATTCTGCACCCTAATAAAATGGTTGTGAAATTCTACACCCTAATAAAATGGTTGTGAAATTCTACACCCTAATAAAATGGTTGTGAAATTCTGCATCCTAATAAAATGGTTGTGAAATTCTACACCCTAATAAAATGGTTGTGAAATTCTACATCCTAATAAAATGGTTGTTAATTTGGAATCAGTAGTAAAATGCATCAATGGAGAACAGAGACTAGAAGGAAATGATAGTTAAAAACAGAAAGATATTTTTAACATGTTAGCTTTGAAGAAAATGGGGAGTTGGATTGTCTGGTCCTACTGCACAGATAACAAATTGTGTAAAACCCGCTTTGGTGATGAAATTGCACTTCCCCATGTTATAAAATACATTGTACCAAGACAAATATGATTATTCATGTTCTGAACCGTTCAGTGTGGTCTTTAATATATCATTAGCATTTTATCCAAAAAGTCGGATTTCACAACCTAATACATCCGACAATAAGCTGTTGCCATAGCGATGGAGGTTTCTCCTGACAACTTTTGAGGATTTTACCTTTTGTGGTCGTCGTCTGTTCTTTCCTCGGGTTTTAAAAATCAAATTTGTTATGAACACGAGCTGAATTAAATAGAAATTCCTTTGAAAATAAAAAGCTTAGTATTTGCTCAGTGCTTTTGTTGACATTTCACAGAGATAGGCTTGTTTTTCTGAGAAATCTTCTAAAAAGAAGAGGAATGATGAATTAATATGAAAAGTGTATGCTAAAACATAGACATGCTCATGGTCATCTCTCAAAATCAATATCCATCTATTACATCTATATTGTTTTGTGTTCTGTGGATTTCAGAAGAAAGATGACTACCAGCCAGTCAGCTAGCCAGTAGCTTAAATTCTTACGCAGAATCCAGCCTAGCTGCCGTGATGCAGTATTCCTGATTATTGATCAGAATCCAGCCTAGCTGCCGTGATGCAGTATTCCTGATTATTGATCAGAATCCAGCCTAGCTGAGGTGATGCAGTATTCCTGATTATTAATCAGAATCCAGCCTAGCTGACGTGATGCAATATTCCTGATTATTAATCAGAATCCAGCCTAGCTGACGTGATGCAATATTCCTGATTATTAATCAGAATCCAGCCTAGCTGACGTGATGCATTATTCCTGATTATTGATCAGAATCCAGCCTAGCTGAGGTGATGCAATATTCCTGATAATTGATCAGAATCCAGCCTAGCTGACGTGATGCAATATTCCTGATTATTGATCAGAATCCAGCTTAGCTGACGTGATGCAATATTCCTGATTATTGATCAGAATCCAGCCTAGCTGAGGTGATGCAATATTCCTGATAATTGATCAGAATCCAGCCTAGCTGAGGTGATGCAATATTCCTGATTATTGATCAGAATCCAGCCTAGCTGACGTGATGCAGTATTCCTGATAATTGATCAGAATCCAGCCTAGCTGAGGTGATGCAATATTCCTGATTATTGATCAGAATCCAGCTTAGCTGACGTGATGCAATATTCCTGATTATTGATCAGAATCCAGCCTAGCTGAGGTGATGCAATATTCCTGATTATTGATCAGAATCCAGCTTAGCTGACGTGATGCAATATTCCTGATTATTGATCAGAATCCAGCCTAGCTGAGGTGATGCAATATTCCTGATAATTGATCAGAATCCAGCCTAGCTGAGGTGATGCAATATTCCTGATTATTGATCAGAATCCAGCTTAGCTGACGTGATGCAATATTCCTGATTATTGATCAGAATCCAGCCTAGCTGAGGTGATGCAATATTCCTGATAATTGATCAGAATCCAGCCTAGCTGAGGTGATGCAATATTCCTGATTATTGATCAGAATCCAGCCTAGCTGAGGTGATGCAATATTCCTGATTATTGATCAGAATCCAGCTTAGCTGACGTGATGCAATATTCCTGATTATTGATCAGAATCCAGCCTAGCTGAGGTGATGCAATATTCCTGATAATTGATCAGAATCCAGCCTAGCTGAGGTGATGCAATATTCCTGATTATTGATCAGAATACAGCCTAGCTGACGTGATGCAGTATTCCTGATTATTGATCATGTTTTTTCTGTGTCCACTCTGATCCTGGCCATCCTACAAGGGTTAAAAAACCAATAGCCTTTGAATGGATTAGGGAAAGGGGGACACCTAGTCAGTTGTACAACTGAATGCATTCAACTGAAATATGTGATAGACATTACGATAGAGACATGAGGTTTCTTGGAGAATTATGTACACAACATGTTAACATATTATTTTACCCATTTGTTTAAAAAAATGTGCTTTTGTTTGGACACCTTAATAAGTGGCGCTATGTCAGACATTTCTCACACATGTCCCACTAAGCACAACGTCCCTCTGTACGTATGTAGTAATGGAATCTATACTATCAGGTACTGTACATCTGCCATCTTCCCCAGATAGGTGTGTGTACATACTGACCAATACATCCTGTTTGATCGGATCTAATCTATGATCTATACTAATCTAGTCTACTCTAATGTGATGGGTACGGCTGCAGGGTCTCTCTCTACACAGGCAGATGTGCTAAGACCTGCTCCAGGTTCCAGTCTGTTGGCTGACACATTCTGTTAGGTATTCTGTTAAGTATTCTGTTAGTTATTCTCTTAGGTATTCTGTTAGGTATTCTGTTAGGTATTCTGTTAGGTATTCTGTTAAGTATTCTGTTAGGTATTCTCTTAGGTATTCTGTTAGGTATTCTCTTAGGTATTCTGTTAGGTATTCTCTTAGGTATTCTGTTAGGTATTCTCTTAGGTATTCTGTTAGGTATTCTGTTAAGTATTCTGTTAGGTATTCTCTTAGGTATTCTGTTAGGTATTCTCTTAGGTATTCTGTTAGGTATTCTGTTAAGTATTCTGTTAGGTATTCTCTTAGGTATTCTGTTAGGTATTCTGTTAAGTATTCTGTTAGGTATTCTCTTAGGTTTTCTGTTAGGTATTCTGTTAAGTGGTCTGTTAGGTATTCTCTTAGGTTTTCTGTTAAGTAGTCTGTTAGGTATTCTGTTAAGTATTCTGTTAGGTATTCTGTTAGGTATTCTGTTAGGTATTCTGTTAAGTATTCTGTTAGGCATTCTGTTAGGTATTCTGTTAGGTATTCTGTTAAGTATTCTGTTAGGTATTCTGTTAGGTATTCTCCTCTCCTCCCCTGTCTGAGTCTCTGTCCGCTCACGTTCTAAAAAAGCCCTCCGTCTGGGCTGGTCTCCAACAATATGGACTTATTAATGAAAGTGAGAGAGAGAGAGAGAGAGAAAGAGAGAGAGAGAGAGAGAGAGAGAGAGAGAGAGAGAGAGAGAGAGAGTGAGAGAGAGAGAGACAGAGAGAGAGAGAGAGAGAGAGACAGAGAGAGAGAGTCACATGCACACACTCTTGAACAGGGAGAAATGGACACACTCACACGTGTATGGACGGAAAGACACAGTGATTCACAGTCACAAACTTGAGAACTTACTCGAGTCTTAATGCGGTGGCCAATTGTGTTTTTATGAGACAACATTAAAGACAGAGATGAAGGGGAGCAATCTCATCTCAGGTCATAAATTGTGTCCTTCCTCATCCCTCGTTGTCTATGGGATCACTCAGGTCATGGCAGGATGGGGTGGAGGGGAGTCAAGGTGGAGAGAATAATGGGATTAAAGAATTAAATCGGATTAAATGATTGAATGAACAGGATTAGTTAGATCGGTCAGTTCATTAGTAATCTGATATGTCTCACAGCAGGAGGTCAATGTGATTTACACCCTCACAGAGTTAGCCTCTACATCCAGCAGGCAGCACCATGGACAGAGACCGCTGGCTAGACTCTGCTTCGGTAACACAATCCACTGCTTACACAACAACAGGACCATGGACAGATACCAGCTACACGTGGCTAAACATTCCCTCAGCACCACGCACCACCATTCCAGCACCATGGACAGCTACCAGCTACACGTGGCTAAACATTCCCTCAGCACCACGCACTACCATTCCAGCTCCATGGACAGCTACCAGCTACACGTGGCTAAACATTCCCTCAGCACCACGCACTACCATTCCAGCTCCATGGACAGCTACCAGCTACACGTGGCTAAACATTCCCTCAGCACCACGCACTACCATTCCAGCTCCATGGACAGCTACCAGCTACACGTGGCTAAACATTCCCTCAGCACCACGCACTACCATTCCAGCTCCATGGACAGCTACCAGCTACACGTGGCTAAACATTCCCTCAGCACCACGCACTACCATTCCAGCTCCATGGACAGCTACCAGCTACACGTGGCTAAACATTCCCTCAGCACCACGCACTACCATTCCAGCTCCATGGACAGCTACCAGCTACACGTGGCTAAACATTCCCTCAGCACCACGCACCACCATTCCAGCACCATGGACAGCTACCCTTCACTAATCTGTTCTTCAGTGCTGCTCCACGGTCAAGTTTCTGTCAATGTCTATACGCAAGGGAATTGTATTGAATCAACCAATGCCACGTCATCGACTGTGCTGTCAGGCATCAGATGGACATTTCATGTGTTGTGGTTAAATGATAGTTAAATAGTTATCCTACAATGCTGAACGCTAAACGCTAAACGCTGAACGCTGAACGCTGAACTCCGAACGCTCAACGCTGAACGCTGAACGCTGAACGCTGAACGCTGAACTCTGAATGCTGAACGCTAAACGCTGAACGCTAAACGCTAAACGCTGAACGCTGAACGCTGAACTCCGAACGCTGAACGCTGAACGCTGAACTCCGAACTCCGAACTCCGAACTCCGAACTCCGAACGCTGAACGCTGAATGCTGAACGCTGAACGCTGAACTCCGAACGCTGAACTCCGAACGCTGAATGCTGAATGCTGAATGCTGAACTCCGAACGCTGAACGCTGAACTCCGAACGCTGAATGCTGAATGCATATCAAGTATTTTCTTTTATCATCCCTGGAGCATCTTTTCTTTAGCAGACAGATTCTCTCTGTCTCGTCGTGCTGAGTTGGAATGGACTGTAGCCAACGGGAGTGGGTCTATCTGACCAAGATCATCGGAATGACTTTTCTCCCTGCAAGCTAGAGACATTTCCAGTGCAAATGGGAATAATCCACTTGCTAAAATAACAGATAAAGGAAGAACAATCAGTCATTGTGTGTGTGTGTGTGCATGCGCGCGTGCGTGTGTGTGTGAGTGTGTGTGTGTGTGTGTGTGCACGTGTGTGATGCTATCTCTTTAATTCCTCTGTTTGGATTTCCTTTTGGTAGAAGGGTGTCTCCACGGTGATTCTCTGCAGAGCGTTTATCTGACAACAGGGTTTTCTGTTAGGTAGAAGGGTGTCTCCATGGTGATTCTCTGCAGAGTGTTTATCTGACAACAGGGTTTTCTGTTAGGTAGAAGGGTGTCTCCATGGTGATTCTCTGCAGAGTGTTTACCTGACAACAGGGTTTTCTGTTAGGTAGAAGGGTGTCTCCATGGTGATTCTCTGCAAAGTGTTTATCTGACAACAGGGTTTTCTGTTAGGTAGAAGGGTGTCTCCATGGTGATTCTCTGCAGAGTGTTTACCTGACAACAGGGTTTTCTGTTAGGTAGAAGGGTGTCTCCATGGTGATTCTCTGCAGAGTGTTCTGAGCTCCAGTAAGATATTCTATGCAGACGAAAGAGTAAAAGGTTTAAGAAAACACACACACACACACACACACACACACACACAAACACACAGACACACAGTCACAGACTCACACACACAGACACACACTCACACAGACACACATAACAACACAGACACACACACAGACACGAACACACAAACACACAGACACACAAGGTCACAGACTCGCACACACAGACACACACACAGAGACACACAGAGACACACAGACACAGACACACAGTCACACAGACACACACACACACACACACATACACATACCAACACAGTCACACAGACACACAGACACTAATATGATCCAATAAAACATATACAGTGCTGTCAAAATCTAAATAAAGTCAGTCTATAGTAAATATTCACAACCCTTGACACACAGCCTTCTGATCCAGTCATGAGTTTATGCACATTCACTACCCCTGTATACAATACCTTGGCAAAACTCACGCATACTTGATGATAATAGCACTCAACATTGCCCCTAGTGGCTTGTTTTGAGGGGTTGACCCGATGTCCTCAAGACATGGATTAGCGTCAATTTTTGACGCCTACCGTGAACGACCTGGCTGCTCCCTCTGGATCACCATGGAAAACAGCTTTCCTCTCACAAGGTGGTCAGGGACCCAACAGAGATCCCAGCAGCTTAGATATGTTCAGTGGAACACTGACAGCACACCGGATCACTGACTTCTCTATTTCTATATCCCTTTTCCCATTACTCTTCTTCTCTTTCTGTCTACTTTAACCCCTTAACACTCTCTCTCTCTCTCTCTCTCTCTCTCTCTCTCTCTCTCTCTCTCTCTCTCTCTCTCTCTCTCTCTCTCTCTCTCACTCTCTCACTCTCTCACTCTCTCACTCTCTCACTCTCACTCTCACTCTCTCTCACTCTGATTATCTCTCTAAATGTGTCACCCTCATATAAAACTATTGATTTTACACGTATGAACCAGCTGTGTTCCAGGATTGAGCATCTCTGTTTTCGACCGTGGAAGTATTACACAGACAGCTTAGTGACAACGAGAGGAGGGGGTCAAACCACAACCTGGCAACATGAAGAGGTGCACCAATACCTGGCAACATGAAGAGGTGACACCAATACCTGGCAACATGAAGAGGTGACACCAATACCTAGCAACATGAATAGGTGCACCAATACCTGGCAACATGAAGAGGTGACACCAATACCTGGCAACATGAAGAGATGACACCAATACCTTGCAACATGAATAGGTGACACCAATACCTGGCAACATGAAGAGGTGACACCAATACCTGGCAACATGAAGAGGTGACACCAATACCTGGCAACATGAAGAGGTGACACCAGTACCTGGCAACATAACCGCAATACCTGGTAACAGGAAGTGATGACATTAACACCTGGCAACATGAAGAGGGGACACCAATACCAGGTAACAGGAAGTGATGACATTAATACATGGCAACATAAAGAGAGAAAAACAGTACCAGCAACATAAAGTTGTAAAACCAATATCAGGTCACATAAAGAGGTGAAACCAACACCTGGCAAAAAGAAGAGGTGACAGCATCCATTAGCAACATAAAGCGTTGACACCAAGTACCTGGCAACATAAAGGGTTGACACCAAGCACCTGGCAACATAAAGGGTTGACACCAAGCACCTGGCAACATAAAGGGTTGACACCAAGCACCTGGCAACATAAAGGGTTGACACCAAGTACCTGGCAACATAAAGGGTTGACACCAAGCACCTGGCAACAGAAAGGGTTGACACCAAGTACCTGGCAACATAAAGGGTTGACACCAAGTACCTGGCAACATAAAGGGTTGACACCAAGCACCTGGCAACGTAAAGGGTTGACACCAAGTACCTGGCAACATAAAGGGTTGACACCAAGCACCTGGCAACATAAAGGGTTGAAACCAAGTACCTGGCAACATAAAGGGTTGACACCAAGCACCTGGCAACGTAAAGGGTTGACACCAAGCACCTGGCAACATAAAGGGTTGACACCAAGTACCTGGCAACATAAAGGGTTGACACCAAGTACCTGGCAACATAAAGGGTTGACACCAAGTACCTGGCAACATAAAGGGTTGAAACCTATTACCTGGCAACATAAAGGGTTGACACCAAGTACCTGGCAACATAAAGGGTTGACACCAAGTACCTGGCAACAGAAAGGGTTGAAACCTATTACCTGGCAACATAAAGGGTTGACACCAAGTACCTGGCAACCGAAAGGGTTGACACCAAGTACCTGGCAACATAAAGGGTTGACACCAAGTACCTGGCAACATAAAGGGTTGACACCAAGTACCTGGCAACAGAAAGGGTTGACACCAAGTACCTGGCAACAGAAAGGGTTGACACCAAGTACCTGGCAACATTAAGGGTTGACACCAAGCACCTGGCAACATAAAGGGTTGAAACCAAGCACCTGGCAACAGAAAGGGTTGACACCAAGTACCTGGCAACAGAAAGGGTTAACACCAAGTACCTGGCAACATAAAGCGTTGACACCAAGTACCTGGCAACATAAAGGGTTGACACCAAGTACCTGGCAACATAAAGCGTTGACACCAAGTACCTGGCAACATAAAGGGTTGACACCAAGTACCTGGCAACATAAAGGGTTGACACCAAGTACCTGGCAACATAAAGGGTTGACACCAAGTACCTGGCAACATAAAGGGTTGACACCAAGTACCTGGCAACATAAAGGGTTGACACCAAGTACCTGGCAACATAAAGGGTTGACACCAAGCACCTGGCAACATAAAGGGTTGACACCAAGTACCTGGCAACATAAAGGGTTGACACCAAGTACCTGGCAACATAAAGGGTTGACACCAAGTACCTGGCAACATAAAGGGTTGAAACCTATTACCTGGCAACATAAAGGGTTGACACCAAGTACCTGGCAACATAAAGGGTTGACACCAAGTACCTGGCAACATAAAGGGTTGAAACCTATTACCTGGCAACATAAAGGGTTGACACCAAGTACCTGGCAACATAAAGGGTTGACACCAAGTACCTGGCAACATAAAGGGTTGAAACCTATTACCTGGCAACATAAAGGGTTGACACCAAGTACCTGGCAACATAAAGTGTTGACACCAAGTACCTGGCAACATAAAGGGTTGACACCAAGCACCTGGCAACATAAAGGGTTGACACCAAGTACCTGGCAACATAAAGGGTTGAAACCAAGTACCTGGCAACATAGCACAAATACCAAACAACAAAACACCAATACCTGCCATCATTTAGCGGTGACATCAATACCTGGCAACATAAAGAGGTGTCATCAATACCTGGCAACATTAAATGATGACATCAAAACATGTCAACATGATGTGATGACACTAATACCTGGCAAAATAAAATGGTGACATCAATACCTGGCAACATAACATGGTGACATCAATACCTGGCAACATAAAATGGTGACATCAATACCTGGCATTATCAAATGGTGTCTTCAATACCTGGCAACAAAACTCAAATACCTTACTTTTAAACTCGGACAAAACAGAGATGCTTGTTCTAGGTCCCAAGAAACAAAGAGATCTTCTGTTGAATCTGACAATTAACTTGATCGTTGTACAGTCGTCTCAAATAAAACTGCGAAGGACCTCGGCGTTACTCTGGACCCTTATCTCTCTTTTGAAGAACATATCAAGACTGTTTCAAGGACAGCTTTTTTCTATCTACGTAACATTGCAAAAATCAGAAACTTTCTGTCCAAAAACGATGCAGAAAAATGTATCCATGCTTTTGTCACTTCTAGGTTAGACTACTGCAATGCTCTACTTTCCGGCTACCATCATAAAACACTAAATAAACTTCAGTTAGTGCTAAATATGGCAGCTAGAATCCTGACTAGAACCCAAATATTTGATCATATTACTCCAGTGCTAGTCTCTCTACACTGGCTTCCTGTCAAAGCAAGGGCTGATTTCAAGGTTTTACTGCTAACCTACAAAGCATTACATGGGCTTGCCTATCTCTCTATTACCTATCTCTCTGATTTGGTCCTGCCGTACATACCTACACGTACGCTACGGTCACAAGACGCAGGCCTCCTAATTGTTCCTAGAATGTCTAAGCAAATAGCTGGAGGCAGGGCTTTCTCCTATAGAGCTCCATTTTTATGGAATGGTCTGCCTACCCATGTGAGAGACGCAAACTCGGTCTCAACCTTTAAGTCTTTACTGAAGACTCATCTCTTCAGTGGGTCATATGATTGAGTGTAGTCTGGCCCAGGAATGTGAAGGTGAACGGAAAGGCTCTGGAGCAACGAACCGCCCTTGCTGTCTCTGCCTGGCCGGTTCCCCTCTTTCCACTGGGATTCTCTGCCTCTAACCCTATTACAGGGGCTGAGTCACTGGCTTTCTAGGCCTCTTTCGTACAGTCCCTAGGAGGGGTGCTTCAGTTGAGTGGGTTGGGTCACTGATGTGATCTTCCTGTCTGGTTTGGCGCCCCCCCTTGGGTTGTGCCGTGGCGGAGATCTTCGTGGGCTATACTCGGCCTTGTCTCTGGATTGTAAATTGGTGGTTGAAGATATCCCTCTAGTGGTGTGGGGGATGTGCTTTGGCAATGTGGGTGGGGTTATATCCTTCCTGTTTGGCCCTGTCCGGGGGTGTCATCGGATGGGGCCACAGTGTCTCCTGACCCCTCCTGTCTCAGCCTCCAGTATTTATGCTGCAGTAGTTTAAGTGTCGGGGGGCTAGGGTCAGTTTGTTATATCTGGAGTACTTCTCCTGTCTTATCCAGTGTCCTGTGTGAATTTAAGTATGCTCCCTCTAATTCTCTCCTTCTCTCTTTCTTTCTCTCTCTCGGAGGACCTGAGCCCTAGGACCATGCCTCAGGACTACCTGACATTATGACTCCTTGCTGTCCCCAGTCCACCTGGCCGTACTGCTGCTACAGTTTCAACTGTTCTGCCTTATTATTATTGGATCATGCTGGTCATTTATGAACATTTGAACATCTTGGCCATGTTCTGTTATAATCTCCACCCGGCACAGCCGGAAGAGGACTGGCCACCCCACATAGCCGGGTTCCTCTCTAGGTTTCTTCCTAGGTTTTGGCCTTTCTAGGGAGTTTTTCCTAGCCACCGTGCTTCTACACCTGCATTGCTTGCTGTTTGGGGTTTTAGGCTGGGTTTCTGTACAGCACTTTGAGATATCAGCTGATGTACGAACGGCTAAATAAATACATTTGATTTGATTAGATTTGAATACCTGACAACATAAAAAGGTGACACCAATACCTGCCAATAAAAAGAGTTGACATCAACACCTGGCAACATAACGTGGTAACACCAATACCTGGCAACATAAAGAGGTAACACCAATACCTGGCAACATAAAGAGGTAACACCAATACCTGTCAACATAAAGAGGTAACACCAATACCTGGCAACATAAAGAGGTAACACCAATACCTGGCAACATAAAGAGGTAACACCAATACTTGGCAACACAAAGTGGTAACACAAATACCTGTCAACATAAAGAGGTAACACCAATACCTGGCAACATGAAGTGATGACATCAACACCTGGCAACATAAAGTGATGATGACATCAACACCTGGCAACATAAAGTGATGATGACATCAACACCTGGCAACATAAAGTGATGACATCAACACCTGGCAACATAAAGTGATGACATCAACACCTGGAAACATAAAGAGGTAACACCAATACCTGGCAACATGAAGACGTAACACCAATACCTGGCAACATAAAGTGATGACATCAACACCTGGCAACATAAAGTGATGACATCAACACCTGGCAACATAAAGTGATGACATCAACACCGGGCAACATAAAGTGTGACATCAACATCTGGCAACATAAAGTGATGATGACATCAACACCTGGCAAAATAAAGTGATGATGACATCAACACCTGGCAACATGAAGTGTGACATCAACGCCTGGCAACATAAAGAGGTAACACCAATACCTGGCAACATAAAGAGGTAACACCAATACCTGGCAACATAAAGTGGTAACACCAATACCTGGCAACATAAAGAGGTAACACCAATGCCTGGCAACATGAAGAGGTAACACCAATACCTGGCAACATAAAGTGATGACATCAACACCTGGCAACATAAAGTGAAGACATCAACACCTGGCTACATAAAGTGATGACATCAACACCTGGCAACATAAAGTGATGACATCAACACCTGGCAACATAAAGAGGTAACACCAATACCTGGCAACATAAAGAGGTAACACCAATACCTTGCAACATAAAGAGGTAACACCAATACCTGGCAACATAAAGAGGTAACACCAATACCTTGCCACATAAAGAGGTAACACCAATACCTGTTAACATAAAGAGGTAACACCAATACCTGGCAACATAAAGTGATGACATCAACACCTGGCAACATAAAGTGATGACACCACACCTGGCAACACAAAGTGTGACATCAACACCTGGCAACATAAAGTGATGATGACATCAACACCTGGCAACATAAAGTGATGATGACATCAACACCTGGCAACATAAAGTGATGACATCAACACCTGGCAACATAAAGTGATGACATCAATACCTGGCAACATAAAGTGATGATGACATCAACACCTGGCAACATAAAGTGATGATGACATCAACACCTGGCAACATAAAGTGATGACATCAACACCTGGCAACATAAAGTGATGACATCAATACCTGGCAACATAAAGTGTGACATCAACACCTGGCAACATAAAGTGATGATGACATCAACACCTGGCAACATCAAGTGATGATGACATCAACACCTGGCAACATCAAGTGATGATGACATCAACACCTGGCAACATAAAGAGATGATGACATCAACACCTGGCAACATAAAGTGATGGTGACATCAACAGCTGGCAACATAAAGAGGTAACACCAATACCTGGCAACATAAAGAGGTAACACCAATACCTGGCAACTTAAAGTGGTAACAGCAATACCTGGCAACATAAATAGGTAACACCAATACCTGGCAACATAAAGAGGTAACACCAATACCTGGCAACATAAAGTGAAGACATCAACACCTGGCAACATAAAGTGAAGACATCAATACCTGGCAACAAAAAGAGGTAATGCCAATATATACCAACATAAAGTGGTGCTTTCAATACCTGACAACATAACACCAACACCTGGCAACATAATGTGATGATACTTATTTTCCACCATAATTTGCAAATAAATTCGTAAAAAATCCTACCATGTAATTTTCTGGATTTTTTTTCTCATTTTGTCTGTCATAGTTGATGTGTACCTATGATTAAAATTACAGGCCTCTCGCATCTTTTTATGTGGGAGAACTTGCACAATTGATGGCTGACTAAATTATTTTTTGCCCCACTGTATCTGGCAACATAATGTGATGACACATATCTGGCAACATAACACCAATACCTGGAAACATGAAGAGGTGACATCAACACCTGGCAACGCCCCTGTTTGATGTAGACATAATGGCTTCAGTGGCTGTGGGGGCTCTACTTTAAAGCCCTCTGTCGCCTGGGCTATAGTGGCTAGTGTTTATATCACACTGAAAGAGGAGAACACAATACAAACAGCTTCTGCAGTGATTAAGTCTCCACCGACCGTACATTGTTGCGTAGAGAGAGAGAGAGAGCGAGAGAGGGAGAGAGAGAGAGAGAGAGAGGGAGAGAGAGAGAGAGGGAGAGGGAGGGAGAGAGAGAGAGAGAGAAAGAGAGAGAGGGAAAGAGGGAGAGAGAGAGAGAAAGAGAGAGAGGGAAAGAGGGAGAGAGAGAGAGAGAGAGAGGGAGAGAGAGAGAGAGAGAGGGAGAGGGAGAGGGAGAGGGAGAGAGAGAGAGAGAGAAAGACACTTTTTGCTGACTATTACAAAAATGGGAACCTTATCTTCCACACAAACCATCCCCTGGCATGGCACAGTGCTATATTAGCACACTACCCCTTTGTTAAGAGAAGGGGGGTGAACGAGGGGTGGAAACTCAGAATACTTGACAACGAGGACTCTGAGTCAGCTAATATAAACATCTATAAGTCCGGAACAGTACTTGTACAGGGTAACCCCAAACAGTTTCAGCTGGACTTTTACCAAATTAAAGAATCAGCCCAGCTGGAGAAGCTCTCCCTTGATAAAGATACCCCCACCCGAGCGGGTCAGACCAGACCTCTTCATTATGTAACCCCACAGACGAGCAACCCCCAGCGGAGAGTCAACCTCCCAGCAAAGATTACTACTCCCTCATTGAAATGAAGGATACATTCACCCAGCTGGAGGTAAGGCAGGTGGAGTTGGAACAGCAGGTGATTACACTTCAGTCAGCACAGACCCAGACAACAGTCCAGCACAACAACACCCCCTTAACCAGACCGGGAATGCTGGAGATGGAGAGAGACATACAGTGCCTTGCGAAAGTATTCGGCCCTCTTGAACTTTGCGACATAAAAGGGTTGACACCAAGTACCTGGCAACATAAAGGGTTGACACCAAGTACCTGGCAACATAAAGGGTTGACACCAAGTACCTGGCAACATAAAGGGTTGACACCAAGTACCTGGCAACATAAAGGGTTGACTCCAAGCACCTGGCAACATAAAGGGTTGACACCAAGTACCTGGCAACATAAAGGGTTGACACCAAGCACCTGGCAACATAAAGGGTTGACACCAAGTACCTGGCAACATAAAGGGTTGACACCAAGTACCTGGCAACATAAAAGGTTGACACCAAGCACCTGGCAACATAAAGGGTTAAAACCAAGTACCTGGCAACATAGCACAAATACCAAACAACAAAACACCAATACCTGCCATCATTTAGCGGTGACATCAATACCTGGCAACATAAAGAGGTGTCATCAATACCTGGCAACATTAAATGATGACATCAAAACCTGTCAACATGATGTGATGACACTAATACCTGGCAAAATAAAATGGTGACATCAATACCTGGCAACATAACATGGTGACATCAATACCTGGCAACATAAAATGGTGACATCAATACCTGGCAACATCAAATGGTGTCTTCAATACCTGCCAACAAAACTCAAATACCTTACTTTTAAACTCGGACAAAACAGAGATGCTTGTTCTAGGTCCCAAGAAACAAAGAGATCTTCTGTTGAATCTGACAATTAACTTGATCGTTGTACAGTCGTCTCAAATAAAACTGCGAAGGACCTCGGCGTTACTCTGGACCCTGATCTCTCTTTTGAAGAACATATCAAGACTGTTTCAAGGACAGCTTTTTTCCATCTACGTAACATTGTAAAAATCAGAAACTTTCTGTCCAAAAACGATGCAGAAAAATGTATCCATGCTTTTGTCACTTCTAGGTTAGACTACTGCAATGCTCTACTTTCCGGCTACCATCATAAAACACTAAATAAACTTCAGTTAGTGCTAAATATGGCAGCTAGAATCCTGACTAGAACCCAAATATTTGATCATATTACTCCAGTGCTAGCCTCTCTACACTGGCTTCCTGTCAAAGCAAGGGCTGATTTCAAGGTTTTACTGCTAACCTACAAAGCATTACATGGGCTTGCTCCTACCTATCTCTCTGATTTGGTCCTGCCGTACATACCTACACGTACGCTACGGTCACAAGACGCAGGCCTCCTAATTGTTCCTAGAATGTCTAAGCAAATAGCTGGAGGCAGGGCTTTCTCCTATAGAGCTCCATTTTTATGGAATGGTCTGCCTACCCATGTGAGAGACGCAAACTCGGTCTCAACCTTTAAGTCTTTACTGAAGACTCATCTCTTCAGTGGGCCATATGATTGAGTGTAGTCTGGCCCAGGAATGTGAAGGTGAACGGAAAGGCTCTGGAGCAACGAACCGCCCTTGCTGTCTCTGCCTGGCCGGTTCCCCTCTTTCCACTGGGATTCTCTGCCTCTAACCCTATTACGGGGGCTGAGTCACTGGCTTACTAGGGCTCTTTCGTACAGTCCCTAGGAGGGGTGCTTCAGTTGAGTGGGTTGGGTCACTGATGTGATCTTCCTGTCTGGTTTGGCGCCCCCCCCTTGGGTTGTGCCGTGGCGGAGATCTTCGTGGGCTATACTCGGCCTTGTCTCTGGATTGTAAATTGGTGGTTGAAGATATCCCTCTAGTGGTGTGGGGGATGTGCTTTGGCAATGTGGGTGGGGTTATATACCTGTTTGGCCCTGTCCGGGGGTGTCATCGGATGGGGCCACAGTGTCTCCTGACCCCTCCTGTCTCAGCCTCCAGTATTTATGCTGCAGTAGTTTATGTGTCGGGGGCTAGGGTCAGTTTGTTAGATCTGGAGTACCTCTCCTGTCCTTTCCGGTGTCCTGTGTGAATTTAAGTATGCTCCCTCTAATTCTCTCCTTCTCTCTTTCTTTCTCTCTCTCGGAGGACCTGAGCCCTAGGACCATGCCTCAGGACTACCTTACATTATGACTCCTTGCTGTCCCCAGTCCACCTGGCCGTACTGCTGCTACAGTTTCAACAGTTCTGCCTTATTATTATTGGACCATGCTGGTCATTTATGAACATTTGAACATCTTGGCCATGTTCTGTTATAATCTCCACCCGGCACAGCCGGAAGAGGACTGGCCACCCCACATAGCCGGGTTCCTCTCTAGGTTTCTTCCTAGGTTTTGGCCTTTCTAGGGAGTTTTTCCTAGCCACCGTGCTTCTACACCTGCATTGCTTGCTGTTTGGGGTTTTAGGCTGGGTTTCTGTACAGCACTTTGAGATATCAGCTGATGTACGAACGGCTAAGTGAATACATTTGATTTGATTAGATTTGAATACCTGACAACATAAAGTGGTGACACCAAAACCTGGCAACATAAAATGGTGACACCAATACCTGCCAACAAAAAGAGTTGACATCAACACCTGGCAACATAACGTGGTAACACCAATACCTGGCAACATAAAGAGGTAACACCAATACCTGGCAACATAAAGAGGTAACACCAATACCTGTCAACATAAAGAGGTAACACCAATACCTGGCAACATAAAGAGGTAACACCAATACCTGGCAACATGAAGTGATGACATCAACACCTGGCAACATAAAGTGATGATGACATCAACACCTGGCAACATAAAGTGATGATGACATCAACACCTGGCAACATAAAGTGATGATGACATCAACACCTGGCAACATAAAGTGATGACATCAACACCTGGCAACATAAAGTGATGACATCAACACCTGGCAACATAAAGTGATGACATCAACACCTGGAAACATAAAGAGGTAACACCAATACCTGGCAACATGAAGAGGTAACACCAATACCTGGCAACATAAAGTGATGACATCAACACCTGGCAACATAAAGTGATGACATCAACACCTGGCAACACAAAGTGATGACATCAACACCTGGCAACATAAAGTGATGACATCAACACCGGGCAACATAAAGTGTGACATCAACATCTGGCAACATAAAGTGTGACATAAAAACCTGGCAACATAAAGTGATGATGACATCAACACCTGGCAAAATAAAGTGATGATGACATCAACACCTGGCAACATAAAGAGGTAACACCAATACCTGGCAACATAAAGAGGTAACACCAATACCTGGCAACATAAAGAGGTAACACCAATGCCTGGCAACATAAAGAGGTAACACCAATACCTGGCAACATAAAGTGTGACATCAACGCCTGGCAACATAAAGAGGTAACACCAATACCTGGCAACATAAAGAGGTAACACCAATACCTGGCAACATAAAGTGGTAACACCAATACCTGGCAACATAAAGAGGTAACACCAATGCCTGGCAACATAAAGAGGTAACACCAATACCTGGCAACATAAAGTGATGACATCAACACCTGGCAACATAAAGTGATGACATCAACACCTGGCAACATAAAGTGATGACATCACACCTGGCAACATAAAGTGATGACATCAACACCTGGCAACATAAAGAGATAACACTACCTGGCAACATAAAGTGATGACATCAACACCTGGCAACATAAAGTGATGACATCAACACCTGGCAACATAAAGAGGTAACACCAATACCTGGCAACATAAAGAGGTAACACCAATACCTTGCAACATAAAGAGGTAACACCAATACCTGGCAACATAAAGAGGTAACACCAATACCTTGCCACATAAAGAGGTAACACCAATACCTGTTAACATAAATAGGTAACACCAATACCTGGCAACATAAAGTGATGACATCAACACCTGGCAACATAAAGTGATGACACCACACCTGTCAACATAAAGTGATGATGACATCAACACCTGGCAACATAAAGTGTGACATCAAACACCTGGCAACATAAAGTGATGATGACATCAACACCTGGCAACATAAAGTGATGACATCAACACCTGGCAACATAAAGTGATGACATCAACACCTGGAAACATAAAGTGATGATGACATCAACACCTGGCAACATAAAGTGATGATGACATCAACACCTGGCAACATAAAGTGTGACATCAACACCGGGCAACATAAAGTGATGATGACATCAACACCTGGCAACATAAAGTGTGACATCAACACCTGGCAACATAATGTGATGATGACATCAACACCTGGCAACATAAAGTGATGATGACATCAACACCTGGCAACATAAAGTGATGACATCAACACCTGGCAACATAAAGTGATGACATCAACACCTGGCAACATAAAGTGATGATGACATCAACACCTGGCAACATAAAGTGTGACATCAACACCTGGCAACATAAAGTGATGATGACATCAACACCTGGCAACATAAAGTGATGAC
>NC_048588.1:41433590-41443590 GCF_013265735.2 Oncorhynchus mykiss
GAGGGGTGGAAACTCAGAATACTTGACAACGAGGACTCTGAGTCAGCTAATATAAACATCTATAAGTCCGGAACAGTACTTGTACAGGGTAACCCCAAACAGTTTCAGCTGGACTTTTACCAAATTAAAGAATCAGCCCAGCTGGAGAAGCTCTCCATTGATAAAGATACCCCCACCCGAGCGGGTCAGATCAGACCTCTTCATTATGTAACCCCACAGACGAGCAACCCCCAGCGGAGAGTCAACCTCCCAGCAAAGATTACTACTCCCTCATTGAAATGAAGGATACATTCACCCAGCTGGAGGTAAGGCAGGTGGAGTTGGAACAGCAGGTGATTACACTTCAGTCAGCACAGACCCAGACAACAGTCCAGCACAACAACACCCCCTTAACCAGACCGGGAATGCTGGAGATGGAGAGAGACATACAGTGCCTTGCGAAAGTATTCGGCCCGCTTGAACTTTGCGACCTTTTGCCACATTTCAGGCTTCAAACATAAAGATATAAAACTGTATTTTTTTGTGAAGAATCAACAACAAGTGGGACACAATCATGAAGTGGAACGACATTTATTGGATATTTCAAACTTTTTTAACAAATCAAAAACTGAAAAATTGGGGATGCAAAATTATTCAGCCCCCTTAAGTTAATTGTAGCGCCACCTTTTGCTGCGATTACAGCTGTAAGTCGCTTGGGGTATGTCTCTATCAGTTTTGCACATCGAGAGACTGACATTTTTTCCCATTCCTCCTTGCAAAACAGCTCGAGCTCAGTGAGGTTGGATGGAGAGCATTTGTGAACAGCAGTTTTCAGTTCTTTCCACAGATTCTCGATTGGATTCAGGTCTGGACTTTGACTTGGCCATTCTAACACCTGGATATGTTTATTTTTGAACCATTCCATTGTAGATTTTGCTTTATGTTTTGGATCATTGTCTTGTTGGAAGACAAATCTCCGTCCCAGTCCCAGGTCTTTTGCAGACTCCATCAGGTTTTCTTCCAGAATGGTCCTGTATTTGGCTCCATCCATCTTCCCGTAAATTTTAACCATCTTCCCTGTCCCTGCTGAAGAAAAGCAGGCCCAAACCATGATGCTGCCACCACCATGTTTGACAGTGGGGATGGTGTGTTCAGAGTGATGAGCTGTGTTGCTTTTACGCCAAACATAACGTTTTGCATTGTTGCCAAAAAGTTCAATTTTGGTTTCATCTGACCAGAGCACCTTCTTCCACATGTTTGGTGTGTCTCCCAGGTGGCTTGTGGCAAACTTTAAACGACACTTTTTATGGATATCTTTAAGAAATGGCTTTCTTCTTGCCACTCTTCCATAAAGGCCAGATTTGTGCAATATACGACTGATTGTTGTCCTATGGACAGAGTCTCCCACCTCAGCTGTAGATCTCTGCAGTTCATCCAGAGTGATCATGGGCCTCTTGGCTGCATCTCTGATCAGTCTTCTCCTTGTATGAGCTGAAAGTTTAGAGGGACGGCCAGGTCTTGGTAGATTTGCAGTGGTCTGATACTCCTTCCATTTCAATATTATCGCTTGCACAGTGCTCCTTGGGATGTTTAAAGCTTGGGAAATATTTTTGTATCCAAATCCGGCTTTAAACTTCTTCACAACAGTATCTCGGACCTGCCTAGTGTGTTCCTTGTTCTTCATGATGCTCTCTGCGCTTTTGACGGACCTCTGAGACTATCACAGTGCAGGTGCATTTATACGGAGACTTGATTACACACAGGTGGATTGTATTTATCATCATTAGTAATTTAGGTCAACATTGGATCATTCAGAGATCCTCACTGAACTTCTGGAGAGAGTTTGCTGCACTGAAAGTAAAGGGGCTGAATAATTTTGCACGCCCAATTTTTCAGTTTTTGATTTGTTAAAAAAGTTTGAAATATCCAATAAATGTCGTTCCACTTCATGATTGTGTCCCACTTGTTGTTGATTCTTCACAAAAAAATACAGTTTTATATCTTTACGTTTGAAGCCTGAAATGTGGCAAAAGGTCGAAAAGTTCAAGGGGGCCGAATACTTTCGCAAGGCACTGTATCTGCACTCTGGACAGTGTTGAGACAACTTGAACAGGAGAAAGAGCAGGATCAGGAGAAGAACAGAGCACTAGAGGAGAGGATCAGACTGCTGGTGGAGGAGAGGTTGAGGGGGATGGAGGAGAGCGTGAGGGGGACAGAGGAGAGGTTGAGGGGGACGGTGTGTGACAGAGAACAACCCACTAGATAGGTGGCCACCCCCATAGAGAAGCCAGCAGAACAGCCCACCTCAGCACCTGACAAAATCTCGACACCACAGCAGAACAGTCCACACCAGACAACAGACCATAGAGTCGACATCACAGCAGAACAGACAAATGAAGAACCCCAAGCCCAGCGGCTCTCACCCCCTCTGAGCACCTCCCCTGTCAGCCACCCTGATAGCCCTTCTGACAACCCCCCCCCACCCACTGAGGACAAACACAAGACACAGATTGTAGTACTTATGGACTCAAATGGGAAATATACAGAAGAAAAAAACCTTTTTCCCAAACACAGTGTGTCTAAACCCTGGTGTCCAAACACCCAGCGCGCCCAACTAGGCTCACCCAGCCACATAACAATACACACAGGCAAAAACGACCTGAGAGCACAGCATGAAATGGTGGCCACAGCACTGAAGGGAGTGATTGAAAAGGCTTCTTCTACTTTCCCCAACGCACAAGTGGTTATCTCCACCCTGCTACCACGAAAAGACTTCCACCCTGCCACAATACAGCGGGTAAACGCAAGTATTTCCCGTGGCTGTGCCTCAAAACCAAATGTTTTCCTGGCCCACCACTCCACCCTGGACTTGAACAGCCTCTATGACCAGGTCCACCTCTACAAGGCAGCAGTGCCCACCTTTGCCCGAACTCTAAAGGACATCACTCTCAAACGTATCCCCAACACTTCACACAGGAGCAACAGACCAATAGTCCCCCCACCCAGACCAGCGAGACACCCTCCCAGACCTGCAGGACCCCCCCCCCTGGACCTACACATAGAGGACTCACGCCAAGAGGAATTACATCCAGACCACAGCACACCCAGACACATCCACACCCGCACCCAAACCAATCAACACCCCCCCATGTCAACCATGCCCACATCCCATTTAGGCCCCCTCAGATCAGACCTATGCCACTCCTGCCCACCCCATGCACCCCACCCCCGCAAAGAGGGCCTCAACATGGAAGCCACACATACGCCCAGGTGGTGAGCGGGCAAACAGTCCCAACCCCCACTCTCACACTCGCCCAGATGCTCAGCAGGTTCTGCTAACACTTACTGGCCTGAGGCCAAACCATGACATTGGACACTCTATGGAACAAAAAGCCTTCACTATATCATCCTGGAATATCCAAGGCCTGAGGTCATCTGCCTTTGGCCTAAAAGGCAGGAACCC
Organism: Oncorhynchus mykiss; assembly: GCF_013265735.2. NCBI lineage: Eukaryota > Metazoa > Chordata > Actinopteri > Salmoniformes > Salmonidae > Oncorhynchus > Oncorhynchus mykiss. The sequence continues at coordinate 41,437,033 of NC_048588.1, forward strand.
GGACTTCACCAAAGAAATCGGTAATACAGACATTGTCATCCTGCAAGAAACCTGGTATAGAGGAGACGGACCCACTGGTTGCCCTCTAGGTTACAGAGAGCTAATAGTCCCATCCACCAAACTACCAGGAGTGAAACAGGGAAGGGACTCAGGGGGTATGCTAATTTGGTATAGAGCAGACCTAACTCACTCCATTAAATTAATCAAAACAAGAACATTCTACATTTGGCTAGAAATTCAAAAGGAAATTATCCTAACAGAGTACAATGTCCTCCTGTGTGCTACCTATATCCCTCCACTAGAATCCCCATATTTTAATGAAGACAGCTTCTCCATCCTGGAGGGGGAAATCAATCATTTCCAGGCACAGGGACATGTACTAATCTGTGGCGACCTAAATGCCAGAACCGGACAAGAACCTGACACCCTCAGCACACAGGGGGACAAACACCTGCCTGGAGGTGACAGCATTCCCTCTCACATATGCCGCCCTAGGCACAACTATGACAACATAACCAACAAAAACGGGTCACAACTCCTGCAGCTCTGTCACACGCTGGGTATGTACATAGTCAATGGAAGGCTTCGAGGGGACTCCTATGGTAGGTACACCTACAGCTCATCTCTTGGCAGTAGTACTGTAGACTACTTTATCACTGACCTCAACCCAGAGTCTCTCAGAGCGTTCACAGTCAGCCCACTGACACCCCAGCAGACCACAGCAAAATCACAGTCTACTTAAACAGAGCAATACTCAATCATGAGGCATCAAAGCCAAAGGAACTGAGTAACATTAAGAAATGCTATAGATGGAAGGAATGCAGTTTGGAAACCTACCAAAAAACAATTAGGCAACAACAAATTCAATCCCTTTTTAGACAATTTCCTGGGGAAAACGTTCCACTGTAATAGTGAAGGTGTAAACTTGGCAGTAGAAAATCTTAACAGTATATTTGACCTCTCAGCTTCCCTATCAAATAAAAAAATCTAAAATAGAAAACCGAAGAAAATTAACAATAATGACAAATGGTTTGATGAAGAATGCAAAAATCGAAGAAAGAAATTGAGAAACCTGTCCAACCAAAAACATAGAGACCCGGAAAACCTTAGTCTACGCCTTCACTATGGTGAATCACTAAAACAATAGAGAAATACACTACGGAAAAAGAAGGAACAGCATGTCAGAAATCACTTCAATGTAATTGAAGAATCCATAGACTCTAACCACTTCTGGGAAAATTGGAAAACACTAAACAAACAACAACACAAAGAATTATCTATCCAAAATGGAGATGTATGGGTAAACCACTTCTCCAATCTTTTTGGCTCTATAACAAAGAATAAAGAGCAAAAACATATACATGATCAAATACAGATCTTAGAATCAACAATTAAAGACTATCAGAACCCACTGGATTCTCCAATTACATTGAATGAGTTACAGGACAAAATAAAAACCCTCCAACCCAAAAAGGCCTGTGGTGTTGATGGTATCCTCAATGAAACGATCAAATATACAGACAACAAATTCCAATTGGCTATACTAAAACTCTTTAACATCATCCTTAGCTCTGGCATCTTCCCCAATATTTGGAACCAAGGACTGATCACCCCAATCCACAAAAGTGGAGAAAAATTTGACCCCAATAACTACCGTGGAATATGCGTCAACTGTAACCTTGGGAAAATCCTCTGCATTATCATTAACAGCAGACTCGTACATTTCCTCAATGAAAACAATGTACTGAGCAAATGTCAAATTGGCGTTTTACCAAATTACCGTACAACAGACCATGTATTCACCCTGCACACCCTAATTGACAACCAAACAAACCAAAACAAAGGCAAAGTCTTCTCATGCTTTGTTGATTTCAAAAAAGCCTTTGACTCAATTTGGCATGAGGGTCTGCTATACAAACTGGTGGAAAGTGGTGTTGGGGGTAAAACATACGACATTATAAAATCCATGTACACAAACAACAAGTGTGCGGTTAAAATTGGCAAAAAAACACACACATTTCTTCACACAGGGTCGTGGGGTGAGACAGGGATGCAGCTTAAGCCCCACCCTCTTCAACATATATATCAACAAATTGGCGCGGGCACTAGAAAAGTCTGCAGCACCCGGCCTCACCCTACTAGAATCTGAAGTCAAATGTCTGCTGTTTGTTGTTTGGTGCTTCTGTCACCAACCAAGGAGGGCCTACAGCAGCACCTAGATCTTATGCACAGATTCTGTCAGACCTGGGCCCTGACAGTAAATCTCAGTAAGACCAAAATAATGGTGTTCCAAAAAAGGTCCAGTCACCAGGACCACAAATACAAATTCCATCTAGACACTGTTGCCCTAGAGCACACCAAAAACTACACATACCTTGGCCTAAACATCAGCGCCACAGGTAACTTCCACAAAGCTGTGAACGATCTGAGAGACAAGTCAAGAAGGGCATTCTATGCCATCAAAAGGAACATAAATTACAACATACCAATTAAGATTTGGCTAAAAATACTTGAATCAGTCATAGAGCCCATTGCCCTTTATGGTTGTGAGGTCTGGGGTCCGCTCACCAACCAAGACTTCACAAAATGGGACAAACACCAAAAATATCCTCCGTGTATAACGTAGAACACCAAATAATGCATGCAGAGCAGAATTAGACCGATACCCACTAAGTATCAATATCCAGAAAAGAGATGTTAAATTCTATAACCACCTAAAAGGAAGCGATTCCCAAACCTTCCATAACAAAGCCATCACCTACAGAGAGATGAACCTGGAGAAGAGTCCCGAAGCAAGCTGGTCCTGGGGCTCTGTTCACAAACACAAACACACCCTACAGAGCCCCAGGACAGCAGCACAATTAGACCCAACCAAATCATGATAAAACAAAAAGATTATTACTTGACACATTGGAAAGAATTAACTAAAAACAGAGCAAACTAGAATGCTATTTGGCCCTACACAGAGAGTACACAGCGGCAGAATACCTGACCACTGTGACTGACCCAAAATTAAGGAAAGCTTTGACTATGTACAGACTCAGTGAGCATAGCCTTGCTATTGAGAAAGGCCGCCGTAGGCAGACATGGCTCTCAAGAGAAGACAGGCTATGTGCTCACTGCCCACAAAATGAGGTGGAAACTGAGCTGCACTTCCTAACCTCCTGCCCAATGTATGACCATATTAGGGAGACATATTTCCCTCAGATTACACAGATCCACAAAGAATTCGAAAACAAATCCAATTTTGAAAAACTCCCATATCTACTGGGTGAAATTCCACAGTGTGCCATCACAGCAGCAAGATTTGTGACCTGTTGCCACGAGAAAAGGGCAACCAGTGAAGAACACACACCATTGTAAATACAACCCGTATTTATGCTAATTTATTTTATATTGTGTCCTTTAACCATTTGTACATTGTTAAAACACTGTATATATATAATGTGACATTTGTAATGTCTTTATTGTTTTGAAACTTCTGTATGTGTAATGTTTACTGTTAATTTTTATTGTTTATTTCACTTTATATATTCTGTTATGGTGCGTGAATGAGGACCCAAAAGCGAATTAACAAACAGAGTACTTTAATGACGAACATACGTGGGCTCAGATGGACAGGTAGATTCCGACAGGACAGGACAAGGTTGCAGCACACACGATGATAGTCTGGTTCAGGCATGAGACACATAAACAAACAAACAAGAATCCGACAAGGACAGGAGCAGAAACAGAGACAGATATAGGGACCTAATCAGAGGGAAAAAAGGGAACAGGTGGGGAACGGGGTGAATGGGTAATTAGGAGGAGACAAGGCACAGCTGGGGAAAAGAGGGGGAGAAAAGGTAACATAACAACGACCAGCAGAGGGAGACAGGGTGAAGGGAAAGGACAGAGACAAGACAACATGACAGTACCCCCCCACTCACCGAGCGCCTCCTGGCGCACTCGAGGAGGAAGCCTGGCGGCAACGGAGGAAATCATCGATCAGCGCACGGTCCAGCACGTCCCGAGAGGGAACCCAACTCCTCTCCTCCGGACCGTACCCCTCCCAATCAACAAGGTACTGGTGACCACGGCCCCGAGGACGCATGTCCAAAATCCTGCGGACCCTGTAGATGGGTGCGCCCTCGACAAGGATGGGGGGGGGGGGGGGGAAGACGAGCGGGGGCGCGAAGAACGGGCTTGACACAGGAGACATGGAAGACCGGGTGGACGCGACGAAGATATCGCGGCAGAAGAAGTCGCACTGCGACAGGGTTAATGATTTGAGAGATACGGAATGGACCAATGAACCGCGGGGTCAACTTGCGAGAAGCCGTCTTAAGGGGAAGGTTCTGAGTGGAGAGCCAAACTCTCTGACCGCGACAATATCTAGGGCTCTTCGTTCTACGCTTATTAGCAGCTCTCACAGTCTGCGCCCTATAACGGCAAAGTGCAGACCTGACCCTCTTCCAGGTGCGCTCGCAACGTTGGACAAAAGCCTGAGCGGAGGGGACGCTGGACTCGGCGAACTGAGATGAGAACAACGGAGGCTGGTACCCGAGGCTACTCTGAAAAGGAGATAGCCCGGTCGCAGACGAAGGAAGCGAGTTGTGGGCGTATTCTGCCCAGGGGAGCTGTTCTGACCAAGACGCAGGGTTGCGAAAAGAAAGACTGCGTAAGATGCGACCAATAGTCTGATTGGCCCGTTCTGCTTGACCGTTAGACTGGGGGTGAAAGCCGGAAGAGAGACTGACGGAAGCCCCAATCAAACGGCAAAACTCCCTCCAAAATTGAGACGTGAATTGCGGACCTCTGTCCGAAACGACGTCTGACGGAAGGCCATGAATTCTGAAAACATTCTCGATGATGATTTGTGCCGTCTCTTTAGCAGAAGGAAGCTTAGCAAGGGGAATGAAATGAGCCGCCTTAGAGAACCTATCGACAACCGTAAGAATAACAGTCTTCCCCGCTGACGAAGGCAGTCCGGTGACAAAATCTAAGGCGATGTGAGACCACGGTCGAGAGGGAATAGGAAGCGGCCTGAGACGGCCGGCAGGAGGAGAGTTACCGGACTTAGTCTGCGCGCAGACCGAACAAGCAGCCACGAAACGACGCGTGTCATGCTCCCGGGTGGGCCACCAGAAACGCTGGCGAATGGAAGCAAGCGTACCCCGAACGCCAGGGTGACCGGCTAACTTGGCAGAGTGAGCCCACTGAAGAACGGCCAGACGAGTAGGAACGGGAACGAAAAGAAGGTTCCTAGGACAAGCGCGCGGCGACGGAGTTTGAGTGAGTGCTTGCTTTACCTGCCTCTCAATTCCCCAGACAGTCAACCCGACAACACGCCCCTCAGGGAGAATCCCCTCGGGGTCAGTGGAGGCTACTGAAGAACTGAAGAGACGAGACAAAGCATCAGGCTTGGTGTTCTTAGAGCCCGGACGATAAGAAATCACGAACTCGAAACGAGCGAAAAACAGCGCCCAACGCGCCTGACGCGCATTAAGTCGTTTGGCAGAACGGATGTACTCAAGGTTCCTATGGTCAGTCCAAACGACAAAAGGAACGGTCGCCCCCTCCAACCACTGTCGCCATTCGCCTAGGGCTAACCGGATGGCGAGCAGTTCGCGGTTACCCACATCATAGTTACGTTCCGACGGCGACAGGCGATGAGAAAAATACGCGCATGGGTGGACCTTGTCGTCAGAGAGGGAGCGCTGAGAAAGGATGGCTCCCACTCCCACCTCTGACGCGTCAACCTCGACAACGAACTGTCTAGAGACGTCAGGTGTAACAAGGATAGGAGCGGATGTAAAACGATTCTTGAGGAGATCAAAAGCTCCCTGGGCGGAAACGGACCACTTAAAGCACGTCTTGACAGAAGTAAGGGCTGTGAGAGGAGCTGCCACCTGACCGAAATTACGGATGAAACGACGATAGAAGTTCGCGAAGCCGAGAAAGCGCTGCAGCTCGACGCGTGACTTAGGGACGGGCCAATCAATGACAGCTTGGACCTTAGCGGGATCCATCTTAATGCCTTCAGCGGAAATAACAGAACCGAGAAATGTGACGGAGGAGGCATGAAAAGTGCACTTCTCAGCCTTCACGAAAAGACAATTCTCTAAAAGGCGCTGGAGGACACGTCGAACGTGCTGAACATGAATCTGGAGTGACGGTGAAAAAATCAGGATATCGTCAAGGTAAACGAAAACAAAGATGTTCAGCATGTCTCTCAGGACATCATTGACTAATGCCTGAAAGACAGCTGGAGCGTTAGCGAGGCCGAAAGGAAGAACCCGGTATTCAAAGTGCCCTAACGGAGTGTTAAACGCCGTCTTCCACTCGTCCCCCTCCCTGATGCGCACGAGATGGTAAGCGTTACGAAGGTCCAACTTAGTGAAAAACCTGGCTCCCTGCAGGATCTCGAAGGCTGAAGACATAAGAGGAAGCGGATAACGATTCTTCACTGTTATGTCATTCAGCCCTCGATAATCTATGCAGGGGCGCAGAGACCCGTCCTTCTTCTTGACAAAAAAAAAACCCCGCTCCGGCGGGAGAGGAGGAGGGGACTATGGT